>NC_092676.1:2679858-3015787 GCF_964355755.1 Antedon mediterranea | reverse complement strand
AAATCGCCACCAATACTCTCATTATTCCTCTCCTCCTCCTCCAAATCACCACCAATACTCTCATTATTCCTCCTCCTCCTCCCCAAATCACCACCAATACTCTCATTATTCTCCTCCTCCCCCAAATCACCACCAATACTCTCATTATTCCTCCTCCTCCTCCCCAAATCACCACAATACTCTCATTATTCCTCCTCCTCCTCCCCCAAATCACCACCAATACTCTCATTATTCCTCCTCCTCCTCCCCCAAATCACCACCAATACTCTCATTATTCCTCCTCCTCCTCCCCCAAATCACCACCAATACTCTCATTATTCTCCTCCTCCTCCCCCCCCAAATCACCACCAATACTCTCATTATTCCTCCTCCTCCTCCCCAAAATCACCACCAATACTCTCATTATTCCTCCTCCTCCTCCCCCAAATCACCACCAATACTCTCATTATTCCTCCTCCTCCTCCTCCAAATCACCACCAATACTCTCATTATTCCTCCTCCTCCTCCCCCAAATCACCACCAATACTCTCATTATTCCTCCTCCTCCTCCTCCAAATCACCACCAATACTCTCATTATTCCTCCTCCTCCTCCACCAAATCACCACCAATACTCTCATTATTCCTCCTCCTCCTCCACCAAATCACCACCAATACTCTCATTATTCCTCCTCCTCCTCCCCCAAATCACCACCAATACTCTCATTATTCCTCCTCCTCCTCCACCAAATCACCACCAATACTCTCATTATTCCTCCTCCTCCTCCACCAAATCACCACCAATACTCTCATTATTCCTCCTCCTCCCAAATCACCACCAATACTCTCATTATTCCTCCTCCTCCTCCCCCAAATCACCACCAATACTCTCATTATTCCTCCTCCTCCTCCACCAAATCACCACCAATACTCTCATTATTCCTCCTCCTCCTCCCCCAAATCACCACCAATACTCTCATTATTCCTCCTCCTCCTCCACCAAATCACCACCAATACTCTCATTATTACTCCTCCTCCTCCCCCAAATCACCACCAATACTCTCATTATTCCTCCTCCTCCTCCCCCAAATCACCACCAATACTCTCATTATTCCTCCTCCTCCTCCCCCAAATCACCACCAATACTCTCATTATTCCTCCTCCTCCTCCCCCAAATCACCACCAATACTCTCATTATTCCTCCTCCTCCTCCCCCAAATCACCACCAATACTCTCATTATTCCTCCTACTCCTCCCCCAAATCACCACCAATACTCTCATTATTCCTCCTCCTCCCCAAATCACCACCAATACTCTCATTTTTGTTGTTAGTTTTCCTCATCATTTTTTCCTACAATTGACCTCTATACAATATCTTTTGTGTTGTGTGGCGTTTATTGTGTTGTGCTTCTACCAATAAGGTTTATCGCAAATAGTGTGAGTGATGCATGATCGGACAGAATTGGGAGCACCACCACCAGTATATAAAGTTTTTATTATACGGGTGGCGCTATTGCTCGCAATTCCTTCCCATCATGCATAGCTCACACTATTTGCGATAAACCCTATCACATGTATACTTGCCATTTTGAAAGATAGAACTCGTAAAGTTTGACAGGGCAGTGTAGTGGATCTTCGAGATTCTCTGCCTGTTCCAAATAATGCTTCTCTAACAAACTTCTTTTCGTCACCTTGCAGGTCGTCTCTTCAACTGTATATAAATATATATATATATATTGGTCTTTATTGCAATAAATATATTTAATGGTCTATTATTGCAAAATTCATCATATAATAGAATTAATAGTTATTTATGATTTATTTTTGTGTGTATTATTGCTGTTAATAACAACAAATATCCTTATGCTTGGTTCCCACTATGATGCAACGCAAGGACGTAAGCACAATGCAAGCGAGTTTACTAATAACGAGCGACAATTTTTATATTGCTGGTGAATGTTCAAATTAGTCAAATCAAATTGCCTTGTTGGTGGAAACTAAACTAATGGACAACGTAACTACCTGTTTGTTTACCTTTAATCTATCTATTCTTGTAATTACAGTGACTACCCTAACACACTAAAATCATACATATTTCAGCAAACAATGTAGTTACTCTCACCTCAGCATTGTCTTTTATATTTATATAACATAGCACTGTTGAAATGAATAAAATAAAACTAAAATAAATAAATTAAACTGCAAATAATTTTTTTGAAAAAGAACCTTACGTTTTTTCCGCAACTGTGATGGAAAATATCGCAAACATACAAATTTGCTCTTCGATCCACTCTTCTTCCAATCTTTGAAAATCATTCCAAACAGAAGATCTTTGTGATCCTGAAGCGTCTTCAAACAGAAGAACTTAGTGTTGAAATAGACCAACGTGTTGAGAAGCACATAAGGAGAGTGGGCGCCAAGTTGTTTACAGTCCCACATCAAATCTTCAGTGATCTTGCTGTTAATGACAATGTTTGTGTCTGGTTTGAAAACCGGTTCCCATGTCTTCATCTTCTCCACTAGATATTCCATGAACCTTTTGAAGGGGAGATCAGTAAGGATGTTATCAGGATGACTTGAATTGAATAAAAAATGCTGTATAGCTAGAAGAATATAGAACAGCAACGCTGGTGGGTACTCCTCTCCGTCTGGTTTTCGTGCTTCTTTGACAAAATGACAGAGAGTGTAGCTAAGTTCATCCGAAGTGTTGGTCAAGATGTCCGGTTTGAAAGAAAAAGGTTTAGCACCGGGTTGCTTTTTTAGCTGAAGTTCAACATTTTTAGTTGCTACCCACAGTTTGTAAGCACCAATGCCGATCGAATAATGACGGTCTATTTTGTCATCTACTTTCTCAACTTCATCCGTTTTTGGATCGTATTCGTCACTGTCGTTCTCAACTCGTGCACGTTTGTTCTGAGTGGATGATCGCTGGTTTGTACGCTTTCTTTTTTTTTTTGGTAATCTTCCTGATCTTGTTGAACGTTGGCAGTATTCCTCCGCATCTGAAGGAAAAAAAATCAATATTTACAATATTGTGATACTTTAAGTAACATTGCAAAATAAAAAAGTCCTTTACAAATCAATAGCCTAACCCTCTAGCCTAGCCCTTCACCTAACACACATACCCCCACCCCCTAATTTTTTACTTAGATTCAATATAAGATGATTGTTTTGCTTTAAAATGGGAAAAGATAGGTTGAACATGCACTAATGTTATCAATAAAATGTCTATCTTTTATCACTGTATACTTTCCTCTTTAAAATAATAGCGACACTTCACTTTACAACACGCCATGTGACTACACACCTACAAAAAATCATTCTACACAGACATGTTCCTTTTTACTCAAAAGGTGCATAGTAGCATCGTGAAAATTAAAGTTGTTAATGAGTCACTTACTTGATTCATCGACACTTTCAGTAATTACAGGTTTTTCTAGGAAAGAAAATGGGTCGTTTGCCTTCACAGATAGTGCAAGGATGTCTTCTTCTAATTTTTGAATTTCACCCTCGTCTAGAAGTTGTTCAAGAGCAGGCGGTAATTCATCTACATCTGATGAATTTTCTACTTCATCTAATTAAGTAATAAATTTTTTTTTTTTATATTTTATTTCATCAAAACCAACAGCAACGAAAGATGATGAAGTATGAATCAGAAAACCGATACAATAAATACTCTAAATATGAAGCAAACTCAACTAAATAAATAGTAAAAATAAAAATGTAAATAGTAAAAATAAAAATGTAAATAGTAAAAATTAGCCAATTGAGCAGGATTATTTTTAAATACAATGAGTCTTGAATGAAGAAAAACTATTAAAAAAATATCAACATTTACATTTGACTCACTTAAAAAGAACTCAGTAAGGCAAAGTAGACCGTAAAGTCGTAAAGTTACGTAAAACATGAAATTATGCGTGCACGTTCCAATTGTTCACACGATGAACTTCCTCATTATAGATATGAAGTTCAAGTTCGGCTGCCGTCAAAACTGACGATTAGCTAGACATAGACATCGCTTTATTCATCCATAAATTTGGAAATTACAGTGTTCATAGCTTTCTCTCTCATCAAATATCAGACTTAAATACAACGGTATGTACAACTTAAACTTTGAGAAAGAAAGCATAGCAAGAAACGTAGTCTGCCACATTGAGTAGCGACACAACAACAACAACAGCTAGCATTGCAGAGAGGATTAATGTTTAAAGGAAAACTCTACTATATTTATAATTGATTATCATAAAATGAAATCTAATTTTGTAATGAATCATAAGAGTAAACTACAAATTGTACGAACCTGGAATTTCAACTTCCGATATTTCAAACAAACTTGGTTCTTCAACGTCCGGTATAACTGCCACGTCCTCTCCAGCAATGGCATCGGCCATCGCAAGCAGCTCAGCCTCAAGCGGGTCTGACGGTGTCCTTTTTTTTATTTCATTGATAGCTGCTAACAATTTGTCAGCATTATTAGTACTTACTGGAAGAAACATTGGTACAGGTACCGGTGTTGGTATACCAACTGGATGTGGTACTGGTGTGGTATACATCTGCATGGGTACTGGTATGTAAATTGGCACCGGGATAGGAACAACCACTAATTTTGGCCGCCAATCACCATCTATAAATTGTGAAATTTTATATAATAATTTAATACCAAATTAAATAAAAAAATCTTGGTAAAATAAGATTTATTGTAAGAATTACAAATTAGTATCTCAGACAGAGTCTTACGCTCTGTCCTTACGTTCTCTCTACACTATCAAACTTTATGTGACAAAAAAATTTGATGTACCCATATATCTGGGCATATCACTACCATATTTGGGCATATCACTACCATTTTTGGGCACATCACTACCCTATTTGGGCACATTACTACCATATTTGGGGACAAAGCTTTATATATATATCTATATTTTACCTGTATTTGTTTCTTTTGACATTGATAATGGTTTGCAGTACGTTGACTTAGTTTGCTGTATTGGTTTGCACATTGTCATCTTGTTGCGTACATGTTTCGGTGCTGGTAACGTGGGCAACGTTGGAGGCTTAGGCTGCACAGGTGTGGTAGTGATTTGTGTCTGTTTAGTAACCATCACAACAGCTAATATTCAGAAAAATAATAAGCTTTAAAAAAAATAGTTTTACGGTATTTTCACACCACGCCTTTAGGTGGTTATATTCAAGAGGACAGAAGCATTGGGGAGTAACGCCTCTATCCCCGAATATTTACAGTACTATAGTTCAGTTAAAGACATATAGGACTTTGTTCATTTCAGACTATATCTACGTTACACAAAATGTTTACTACTGATTGTTAAACACAAATAATTGATAAAAAATCACAATTTCTTAAATTATTAAATACAATATAATTAAAAAAGCATCATTTAATCATGAAAACCAAGAAATACAATGAAACATGAACAATGCATGTCATGATCAATAAAATATCCTCAACAGAATCACATGACCATGATCTGTATGCAATTATACAACTTATTGTTTGACAACTGTGCAACATAGTATTATAATTTAATGTTCAGAATTGTTTATATTTAATATTTTTGTGGGATTTCTACAGCATCATGTTACATAGCATTTAAAAAAATAACTAACCTGGTTTTGTTCTGACTGCAGTGTTCTGATTAGAAGCAATTGAAAAAACATTTGAAATTACTGGAAGACCTGAATTAACTGAAAAAGAAAGAAAGGATAGTGAACAACAGAAATGTCAATGATCTGGTGAATCAATGAAGGAGAGAATATAGGGCAACTAAAATAGATTTCAAATGTGATTTGTTAACCACCAGCTAAGGTGGTGTTATTGAAGTGTGTAAAGCTCTGTCTACACTATCAAACTAGTTTGACAAACAAAGTGTAATGTGCCCAAATATGGTAGTGATATGCCCAAATATGTCCATATAAAGGCGCATCACAGTTTTTTGTCAGTTTGAGCTTTAGTAATCGCATTTACAGTTGTATTGTTAATAAACAGAAATCATGTTGCATACCTTTGGCTGGTTGTTTTCCATTTGGAATAATGTGTTCCATTGACGTATTCGGAATGTTCTGTTGAACTTCTGTTAACATATTTGGAATGTTCTGTTGGGTGTAGAAGAGCAGGAGACAAAGCTGATTACAAACTTTCTTCGCTTCTCCACGCCACATAAACGTCTCGTTCAAAAGGCGGCCTTGTTGCTTGCATCCTTCACACCTGAAGATACAGATACGATTTAATAAAACTTCATTTTCACGACAGTTATGGGATCTGTGGCCATATTCACTAATCACACTTACGTGAGATATTTCCCTTTAAATATATCAAGTATTTCAATTAATTAAAAAAATATTTAAGTATTTCCCTCATATTATATTCACGTACTGATATTTTTCTAGCCGAAGTGTGAATGGTGAATACGGCCAATGGTTCCCTAAGTGCATATATTAATTTTGAAATGACGTATATATTGGCAGTGGCATTGCAGTTTATGGTTTACATAAAAAATCCTGGGTTCAAAGCAACACTAAGTCATAGCACTAAGTTCTTTTTTTATCCTACACTTGGTATACAATTCTCCTTACACTGTATTTAGTATCTTAGGAAAGTTCCATGATACAGCAACACAAAAATTATGTATTCTTAACAAACTAAAGCTCTGTCTACACTATATCAAACTAGTTTGACAAAAGTGTGATGTGCCCAAATATGGTAGTGATATACCCAAATATGGTAGTGATATGCCCAAATATGGTAGTGATATACCCAAATATGGTAGTGATATACCCAAATATGGTAGTGATATGCCCAAATATGGTAGTGGTATGCCCAAATATGGTAGTGATATACCCAAATATGGTAGTGATATACCCAAATATGGTAGTGATATACCCAAATATGATAGAGATATGACATCATCATGTCCATATATGGGCACATCACAGTTGTTTGTCACATAAAGTTTGATAGTGTAGACAGTGCTTTACAGAATACACTCACTACTTACTTTGTGACTTGTTTTTGCCACTGATCATATTTCTCTCTGCATTTCTTAGAGCACAATTTAATAGCGTGTCCTTCACTTCTCTTCTCAATGGCAGTGGGTCCAATCTGAGAGCAATATTCGCAAATACACCAGCGAAGGCCCAGCTTTTGTGTGAAACTTTGTTTAAACAGAAGGTGACAACCTGGAAAAATAGTTGTTATTCACAAAGATTAATAATAATTGAAGATAGAACATACTTTTGACAGACCGTGAAAAGCAGAATTTTCCATAACCATCAGTCTGTTAAATTTTACTTTTCGGGTTCTCCCCTTGAAGGGGATAAGGCCTATGTCTGTTTATCCAGGTAAGCTAGACATGTAATAGAATAGCTTCTTCATCTACCATGTCCAACAGAAAGCTCACTTTTTACAGCCAATGGAGTCAAACCAATTAAATAATAGGATTATTATATCATTATATCAATTTCAATTTTTATTCATAAGTTAAAACATGTTTTTAACTGATCAGAAATATGATAAAAATATAAACATGATAAATTACCTTCACTGCAAAAGTTTCTTTCTTTACCGGAGAAATAGATAGTGGAATGATGAATGCGTTCTTCCAAACAGTTGTCGCACGATATTATTACACAAAATGTCTGCAAAAAAACAAATATTAATATTATTAAAATATAAAAGTATAGTATTTAACAAAATATACCACGTGCAACCTGGTAAAAAAAGAAAAGAAAAATGTTTGAGTAGAATGCAGTAAAGTCGACTCAAACTCTGGCGTCCCTACCATACAAACTATCCCAAAAGTAACCCGATAATTCTTCAGAGTGACCTTCCATCTCCCACAAACGCTAAACGTACAAATTCTCAGGATTGTTTAGAATATATTTTAAAAAATAGCTTGATAGTTATGTACTTGTACTGTACAATGTACTTAAGTGCAAAGTACAAATTACGTCAGCATAGGGCATAATATCTGACCAATTACTCAACATTCTGACGCAAGATACTCCACAGTAGTTACAATCAATTACAATCCATTTAGGATCTACTATCTAGGCTCTTTTTGGTGTAAAGATGAAAATTACATTGGCAAACAATATAGTATTTTCAATAGTGCACATTATTGTAGAAAGAACCCGTCATACACCTACACTGATTCCTGTGGTTTGGTCTCACTTTTCCCGAAATAATTACCTTTTTATAAGTAGCTGAACAGTTTTCACTACAGAAAAAGTGAATATCATCTTTCCAGTTGAGTGTGATTGGCTTGCCTTTGAAATTCTTCTTACAATATTTACAATGCAGAGTCAGCTCTTCCTGAGGTAGCGTCACGGGGGGCATGTTGAACTGCATTTGAAAACCAATCACGCACTTATACGAACAGAAATTCCGCACAGATTTATCGCTCATCGTCAGGTGATACAACGGAGCTTGATACGTATTACAATGATTGCAATTAACAGGATTTGTGGGATACACGCCTGATTTATCATTTTGAGATTTCATTATGGATTTTTGTTGGCTGGGACTAACATTGGCTGTAACCGGTATACTTTCTGTTGGTGCCTGTGTTACAGAATTTTTATTATTTTTTTCGGGACATTTTGAAAGGATAGACACATTGGGTGTTTTCAACCTATGCATCAACCTTGAGGTGCATAGACCGTTACATACAAGGTGCTTCTCTCCGTTCTTGCCGTGGACTTCTGTCAAAGATGTTATAGCGTTTATTTTCTTACACATTAGGCAATTTGTATATACGTTATTTGATTTGCATTTCTCGGAGCAGTACGTTTGTTTGACTCCTTTCACTTCTTGCATTACCCCTTCAAACGTAAATTTAGTTTTACATTCACAGCAAGTTTTTACCGGCTGTACGTGATTGTCTTTCATAAACGCTTTCTGACAATCCGTGCTGCAAAGACGGAAGAGTCTTCCTTTCAACCTCAAACTATGTTTGTAATGCTGTAAACAAGACACAATAAACTGAATTAACAAATAATTAAAACTTAAAACTTAAACTTAAAAAAGAAAAAAGTTGAATTTATATTTGGTCAAACTTTTGGTCAGTCACAAGCAACAAATCATTTTTTTTTTTATTAGGTCGATTATACTCAGATAAGCTAGATACATCATTCAGATTTCCTTGGCAGCCGTAACAGAAATAATCGCAAAGAGAGGTTGCTTTCATCAAAAATTTGTTTTACTACTTTTTTGTTATGCGTTTTGTTTGTTTATGGAATAAAGAGAAATTGATTGATTGAAAAAAAAAAGGTAGGTTGACTATAATACATACAGTGGTTTCTATAGGCGAGTCTATTACGTGAAATCAGAACACTTACCGTAAGCGCTATGAGCGATGAGCAAACTGTGCAGTAGCAGTGAGTGCCAGCATTTTTGCGCTCCTCGTAGGACATGACACAGGCATGTGAACAGAACTCAAGAAATCTTCCACTCGGTCCACTTGGGGCGCACACCTTCGTGTCTTGCACGGTTTTCATGTCTTTTTTACAGAGAGAGCAAAGTAGAGATTTATATGGGTTGATGTTCATACACGCGTTGGAGCAGAATTGTTTTTCTTGCCCCGATACATTCGTCGTCCATTTTGAAACATCAGCATTAGCAATCACTTGACAGCAATTTGAACAGAAATTTATTTGCAAATTCTGAGGGTGTGAAGAATAGAAATGATCTCATTATTTTATCATAATAATAATTATAACTTATAATAATTTACTGATAATAGGAAGAAAAAATATTTTACGAAGAAAAAAAAAATATGTGGCCAAATGTTGTCCTAAAATTTTGGAAAAGTCAAGTTTAAACACTTACTGCAGATGTAGATTTGTCATTAATGACTATCACATCATCATCGACTTCGATTTCCTTTTTTATTGGAGACACTGATATCTTTCTGGCTGTTACAGACTTTCTGACATGTTCAGGATGATCTCCTTTACCATGTCTACCAACCGACGCTGATGTGCTTTCGTCGTTTTCAATGTTGTTTTTATCCTAAAAACCAAGACAATAATTCTTTTTATTAAACCACCTCAAGACAGTTCTTTCTATACTGTAAATTATTTGTCACAAAAAAAAATGATTTATATGAACACGCTTTTTAACAATTTGAAAATAATTTTTTTTAAACCAACCTTTTCTTTCGACATTTGTGACTTTGGGGCAAATGTAGCTAATCTAGACAGTATTTTGCTGATGATTAATCCTTTATTTGTTGTTTTCTCGTCCACTTTTTCTTCCTTAATCTTTATTGTCTCTTCTGCTTCCACTTTTATCTCTTTTGAGCTAGAAGACTTGTTCTGTTCATTTGCGTCTCCAGATGTCTGTAGGTTCGAGCTAGACGACTGGTTCTGCTCTTTTGCATCTCCAGATGTCTGTAGGTTCGAGCTAGATGACTGGTTCTGCTCTTTTGCATCTCCAGATGTCTGTAGGCTCGAGCTAGACAACTTATTCTGTGCTTTTGCGTCTCCTGAAGTTTGCAGTGTTGAGCTTGAACACTGCTGCTCAAAATATTCATCCAACTTTTCTTTCTTTATAACAACATCTGACAATTTATCAGAAGATGATTTACCACCACCAACTTGATCTGTTGTTTTTGCCAATTCAGTAGCCTGGTCTCTGGTTACCAGATCAGCAGATTCTTCATGAGCTGTTACCTCTTTGGTGGTTTCCTCAACAAGACATTTGTCTTCTTTTAAATGACCATCACTGGATTCACAACCAATCTCATCATTGACTTTATTCTCTGATGCATCTATTGTGCAAGATTCTTTATTCTCTGAAAGAGACACATCCATTTTCTCAGACATGTCTGTATCATTCCCTACGTTGTCAGAAACTTTTGAGTTGTCACTAATAGCTTCCTGCTTAATTATCAAAGAATTTATATTTGTTTCATCATCTTCATCAGCATCTGATTTTTTATCAAGATCTGTTTCCACAATTTCATCTGTAGAATCGTCTTTTTCCATTTCTTCATAAACATTGGAATTGTTTTCCTTCGGTTCTTCAACCAATTGTTCCTCTACCAATTGTTCCTTTACATTATTAGCTCTATTGTCATCTTTGATTGGAATGGTTTTATCAGAGGGAGTAATAGCATCTCTACTTTGGCCAATCGCTGCCGATTCTGGTTCTGGTATTTCATCAGTAGCTTTCGTGTCAAGAATGTCTGTTTCTTTAGAGACTTTCGTGTCAGTGTTTTTATGTACATCACATTCTTGGTCTTGTTCCACAGCCTCGTCAGATTCAATGCCAGATTGGTCTTGTTCCACAGCCTCGTCAGATTCAATGCCAGATTGGTCTTGTTCCACAGCCTCGTCAGATTCAATGCCAGATTTTCTATTCTCCAAATCCTTATCAGTTTCATCTCTCTCAAACTCTTCATTCTTTTCAGGTGCCAATGATTCTTTTCCAGGTTCAGAAATACAAAAATCTTTTTCTCTTGGACTAGCAGCATCTTTTGAGAGATCTTCCATATTTTCATCAACTTCCATTTTCTCTGGCATGTCAACTTCTTCTGTACAAGAAATTGGATCATGAGTAACATCTGCATTTTCATTCACTTCCATTTTTTCAGTAACATCTTCTTTCTCTTCCTGATCAGATTCTTTCTCAACGTTTTCTATAACTGACTGCCCTATGATGTCATCACTTTCTTCAACTTCCATCTTTGAACTTTAAAAAAAAAAAATTTTAATTAAATTGAATTAAAACAATTGGTTAGGTAGCCGACGACTAGCACAGAAGTTGATAAATAAATGATTACCAAATGACTGTGTGTAGTCCCAGAGGGTTATATTTGTGCTGTGCTCAAGTGGAAGTCGAGTAATAGGGAATTAAAGATAGTTTACAGTACATGGTTCTATCAGCCGTCTTTGTGTTAAATTTTTCCTGCAAATAAATTCATGTGAAATTGAAATTAATACTTTACTGTATATTTAAGTGACAAATTAAATATTCACCGTGGCTAAAGATACGGTACCATATCCAACTTCCGTCTACTAAAGGTACGGTAAAATTGCATTACGTCATAATCAGCCAATGGGGTGCTGGTACGTGTGTGACGTCATCGTATAAGGACTTTGGATTTTTTTTTCACATCGTGTCTGCTGTAGAGAATGCCTATCGACGGCGCCAGGCTTTATTGATGTGTGCGCTGATGATTCTGTTACTCAGCCTCGGGGCTAGACTTTGCAATGTTGAATCCAGAATCGTCGATGCTGTAGTAATATAGACTGAGCAAGATCATGGGTTGGTGGACGTTACATAAAGCGTTTAAAACATGCACTCAATCTCAAATATTATTTCATTATACAACATTTAACACTACACTCTACAGTAGAAATATGTTAATAGCCAAATTAGAAGTAAAGGAATGAATTATAATTCAATGTTGGAAATTGTGTTGCGTCAAAGAATATATATTCTTTGGTTCGTCTAGTTCATTCGTCCATAGTTACTATAAGTATAAGGGTTTTATTTTTATTCCAAATGGCCTATATTTTTTAATAAACTTTGTTCACAGATGGTGACCATAAACAAAAGCAAATGCGGACAATAAAGGGCCCTCAAATACTATGATTTAGACAATAGGCCTAACCCCAGGTCTTAGTCACAGAAATCAGCGCACACATGCAGCTGGTCCCAGCCTGGCAAACATACTCATATACCGAGGCTATAGGTTATGCGCCTCTTTTGAAACGGTAAATTTCTGTATTCTAGAATTAAAATCAACATGTTTTGGCCTATCAATAATAACCGTCGTAGTAGGCCTAGGCTACATTTAGTTTTTGTCACACGACGGGGATATTTTATTATAGCGATAAATGAAGCATAAAGAAAATGTTAAGCCGCCGGTTGATCACTGTTTTTATTTTGCGATATGAAAAAAAATCCCAAGTCCTTATACGATGACGTCACACACGTACCAGCACCCCATCGGCTGATTATGACGTAATGCAATTTTACCGTACCTTTAGCAAACGGAAGTTAGGATACGGTACCGTATCTTTAGCCACAGCGTTAAATATTTGTCTTTCTTTTCTGTCAATATACAGTACTTTCAGAGAATATGACTTTTTTAATCTAAAGTGAAAAAATGGGTTAAGGCCAATTAGGTTGCCATGTTACTTACTGTACAACCAATTTAATCTATTCCTCACCAAATTTTAACTCAAAATAACATAAAACAATAACAATAAAATATTTATCAGTCATCAGGCAACTTTTGTTATTGGGAGTTTTCTATCATGTTTATATACTTTTAAAATGCAGTGAGAGGGGAAGTGGGAGGGACTTGTATTAAATAACAAACAATTTGGTTAATATAATTAAATAATTATTAATTAGGATTCAAACTATCTAACAGATTATGCATATTGTATAATATAAACTGTCATCATAGTCTAACTAAAACATAATATTATTATTATATATATTATTAATATTTATTAAAATCAAATTAAAATAGGCTAGATGCATACTGTTGTATTTAGTACATACCAAATGATGATTGACCAATCAAAATTAATTATCAAAGTATTGATGTTTTACAAATAAATTAGAATGATAGTTCTGTAAAATTGTACTATTTTGTATTGTTAGGTTTTAAGATTTATATATATTTATATGGTATAGTTTATTCCATTCTGTAAGGGGCGGGTTTCCCGCTGTTGAATGAGTATGAATAAAATAAAATTAAAATAAAATTGATTACAAAGCCAATCAACGGCAGCCATTTTGAACAAGACCAAAGAAAGCTTACAATGAATATGTAAATTAGACAATCCTCATGCATATTCATATTTCTTCTAATTCTTTGAAATCTAATTGTTTTTATTATGAATACTGTATGAACTAACTAACACTGCCAGTTGTTACCATATATCAAGGCAATTTGTTATTTTGAAGTAAAAATATATATTTACTTCAAATAAGTTCCGACATTATAAGTAACTTTCTGCTGCTCGACACTTATCATCATGAATATTCATGAGGATAAAATGGCTGATCAGTACTGCATGAAACACAGTTTCATGGTTCGAAACTGCCTTCTATGTTTTACTTTGTTCTAATTTATAGAATCTACATACGTTGAAATTGTATAAATATTTATATTATCATTGACTGCATGTCCAGCATATCATAAAATAAGAAGTGTCAGTACACGTCAATGCCAGCAGTAGTACGTATTGTGTGGGCGCATTATATTTACACCTCATGTATGTAGTGTTGAGTGTGTGCGCTTATCCACTGTACCAATTCAATACAGCACGGCCAATCACAAATCCTAACAAGATCACAGTCAACACATGGTGCGAGCAATTAATATAACTGAAATGGAATTGAACTTACATGCTGAAGCCCTGATGTTATGTTGTTTGTAATCAAGTTCAAATCAATTCTAAATTCATCGAGTTTTTAAAAATAGGTTCAAATCTGATACGCCAACACAACAAAGTCTTGCCGCCGATACAATCGATGATCTTGCTCCCCAAATGCAAATTTTCATGCGTGCAGCAATAAAAAATGTTTATTCATGATTCCTATATTCATTGTATATTCCGAAAAATAATGAGTACGAGGGTATTTATTTGGATTATTTATTTATAAAAATAAAACTGTTTTATATATCTAAAATATTAGAAAATATTTACACCATCAATAATATATTTATTTGTGTGTTTTGCTTATTTTATTTCTGTATTTAATGTACATTTTATATCTTTAAATAAAAACCCGACAATTAATTTATGCAAATTAGCTTTACCGACGCTCTCCTCGTGCATGGGTAAACGCGTCTACTCTATATACCGCATTACACGCTGCTGCTGTGCTGTCGAAGCTTACGCCATTTTTAAAGTTCTTTTTTGCTGACAGAATATAACTTTATTTTATAGTATTTGTGGTGGTTATTCCTGTATAAGAAGATGGCTAACGTAAAACAGGAAACAGAAAGTCCAAATAAGCCTAATCAGCAACGTACAACACCTAATAATAAAGGTAAGAGTGGAAATATTACGAACAGTAAAGATGGAAATTTCAACAAAGGAGGGAAAGGGGCTGGAGGCGGTGGATATGGTGGCGGCGATGGTAGTGGAAGGCAAGGAAATGCTAACAACAGCAGCGGAGGAGATCGTGTTGGTAGACAGCATCGAGGAGGTGGCGGGGGAGGCTTTGGTGGCCAAAGACCGGGTGGTGGTGGACTTGGTGGCCAAAGACCGGGCGGTGGTGGACTTGGTGGCCAAAGACCGGGCGGTGGTGGACATCAAAGACAGGGCAACCACCACCAACAACATGGTGGGCACAGATTTGGAAATCAAGATATGCAAGCCCAGCCCCTAATGCCCCTAAACTTGGAAGAAAGTGTAAAGAAAGAAAGAAAATTCACTCAAAGATGCAGATTATTTGTTGGAAATTTAACAAATGATATTGAAGAGGATGATTTCAAAAAGATGTTCGAAAAGTATGGTGAAATATCGGAGGTTTTCTTAAACAAACAGAGAGGATTTGGTTTTATTCGACTTGTAAGTATCCAGTTAAAATATTCAAATGAATTGATAACGAGCTAGCTAGGCCTAGGCTAATTGATTGCGTTTTTTGGCGATTGCAATAAGAAATCACTTTTTTTTTATTCATTTAAAAACCGTGCATCTTAGTTTTTTTTTTTACATTTATTTATAAAATATCAGGATGAAATTTGTTTGGTTTTTTTTTCTAGGACACGCGACAAAATGCGGAAGCTGCCAAGGCTTCGATCGATGGTACAACTCGCAAAGGAAGACAAGTTCGTGTTAGGTTCGCCACTCATGGTGCTGCCTTGAAAGTGAAGCATTTACCTAACCTTGTATCCAATGAGCTTCTGGAACATGCATTTTCACAGTTTGGCATTGTTGAGAGAGCGGTTGTTATTGTAGATGACAGAGGAAAAGCCACTGGTGAAGGTATTGTTGAGTTTGCTCGTAAATCAGGAGCCCAGAATGCTCTTCAGAAAATTAAAGATGGTGTATTTTTATTAACCAGGTAAGGTTTATGCTGCCACCACCCAAAGTATGAGATACACCCTAGTCGCTAACAACAATAAACTAAAAAACACAGTGCTCCTGGTGCATTCATATAGCAATGAAAAGAAAATAATGTACATGAACAAAATCAGAAAAGACAAATTACGCTGTAAAAGGTTCAGACTAAAGGACTACAGACACACCAGTTGATCCTGAGTGTCCTAGTTAAAATGAACAAAAATCTTATATAATAATATAAATAACTTATCCTTTTATTATTTATAGTTCTCTGAGACCTGTATCTGCTGAAGTACTGGAGCAAACTGATGAAGAAGATGGATTGCCTGAAAAAAACCTCACAAAGAACCAACATTATCAGAGGTAATTGTTAACTTTTAAATATTTTAAAAGTACAAAAAGTTTGAACTCCCCACTAGATAATACAATTTTGGACAGAAGCAAACATTGTCTATTGCATGATTTAATTTTAAAAGATATTATAGAAAAAGTTATTTTCTTTACGATTTATAATTATAGTATTACATTTAAAGTTTTCGAATCTAAAAAAATCAACTGAAAGCCACTATTTATCTGATAAAACTCCAAGAAAGTCGGAAGCCTTTTGTTACTTTTCCCCTGCCTGAAATATTCTATAATTAACAAAATCTACATTCGAATTAAGGGAACGAGAAGCCATTCCCAGATTTGCACCGCCAACCTCGTTTGAGTTTGAATGGGGTTTGAGATGGAAAGAGATCTTTGAACTGGAGAAGTCTCAAAGAGAACAGCTTGAGAAGCAGTTTGAAGAAAGAAGAGAAAAACTTGAATCTGAAATGGATGGTGCCCGATACGAACATCAAACAATTATGATGAGACAAGGTAAAGTCTTTGTTTTCGAGTTTAACACTGATAAAAAATACTTTTATTGCAACTTTTGGGTTGAATTATACAAAAATATATACTTATACTTAAATGAAAAAATATATCAAATCCATCAACGATATAAATCAAATAACACAAAAACATCGAACAACAGACAAACTGAAGTCAAGTCAGGGAACGAAGCGACTGTGCAGGGATATATATGTATGCTTACCACTTGTGAAAGAGACCAAAGTTTACAATAAAATTTTTTGATCGTTCCGTTTTTATTTTTGGAATGCAAAATTCTTTAACTTGTCTTAAATTGTATCTAGATTTAGGCGCTTTGGAAGAAGGTGATGTAGTCTATGGGAAGGGTTTTTAAGTTTCTGATAGTAATCCTTGCACAGTCTAGTTCGACGTTCACATAGCACAGGCACATTACATTGAGCCATTGCTTTGTTGTAACTGAGCTCTGGGAACGTGATTCTAAGCGCCCTTCGTTGGATACTTTCCAGTTGGTCAGACTGCAATTTAGTTAAGCACGTTCCCCAAACGGGGACGGCGTATTCTAGTACAGGTCTGATAACACAACAATAGAAATAGCATAAGGCTTGGGCGTCTAGACCTGACCGGCGCAATTGTTTAAGGAAATATAACCGTGAGTTTGATTTAGCTATCAAAGAATCAATATGGGGTTGCCATGATAAATTGTCACATATAATAATTCCAAGGAGCTTAGTACGGCAAACCTGGTTAACACTACATTTATTAATAATTAGAGGATTAAATATCGACTTGTTTTTCTTACAACTCACAATTAATTCACATGTTTTTTTAGCATTGAGGGTCATATGGTTAAGCCGAGTCCATGCAAGGGCCGAGTTAGCTATATTTTGCAAGTTACTATTGGACAGTTTAGACACCCTTTCGAATACAGTAGTATCATCCATAAATTTAACACATGGTTTACCATTTAAAAGGTCATTGATAAAAATAATAAACATAATAGGGCCAATCCACGACCCCTGGGGTATGCCTCCGTTTGGCGATAGCCATTCAGAAAGACTATCACCAATTTTAACACGTTGTTGTCGGTTATACAGGAAGGCTTTAACCCATCGGATCAGGTGACTATTAACCCCCAGCGCAATGAGTTTGTTTAAGAGAATGTTGTGGTCGATCAAATCGTAGGCCTTTTTAAAATCCAATAATAAAACTCTAACCTCTTCGCCCGCATCAGTGGCAAGGAAACAAACATTAAGGAATTTAATTAAGGCGTCAACCGTAGAAACACCTTTACAACAACCAAATTGGTTTAGGTTAATCTTATCCTTAACTTGGTGCCAGATCATTTCGCCCACTAGGCTCTCAATTACCTTTGCCATTATAGGAGTTAAAGCTATTGGGCGGAGATCACTTTCGACCAACTTTGGGGGAAACACTTTTGGGATTGGGACAATATTGGCTCGTTTCCATTCTTGGGGAACCCATCAGTTTCTAACACTTGAGTTAGCAATAGCACATAAAGGACCACTAAGAATCTCAGCACCCTCTTTAAACACCCAGGGGAAGGTCATCTGGACCAGGGGCTTTATTACATTTAATTTGATTAAGTTTAATCCTGAGTTTAACTTTCTTCTTTGTTGAGAGGAGGACGCGAGCCTTTCTTGTAATTTTATACTAAATAAGTATCAAAATGATAATTTAAAATTATTATACAGTATAAAGTCTTTTTGCCATTTGATTTTTCAACCAGTCATTTTATTTCTTACTTTATTGCCAACAATTTTAGATTTACAACGTAGACAGGAGGAATTGCGAAGAATGGAAGAAAACTTCAAAGAAATTGAGCAGAGGTTAGTAATAATTAACAGATTTTGGGGTTGGTTTTGATAAGAATGTTGTAGCAACATTGTTTGCTGTATAATAATAAAAGGTGTTCATTTTAGAAAAAAACTATTTCATTACCTAAATATTCCTACTTCTGATAATTGATAATTGTGCATATCTAAAAATATTCAAATTATGTTTACCATAGACGCCAGGAAGAATTCCGTCAACGATCAGAGATGCGCAGCCAGGAATTGGAATCCATGAGAGCGCACCAGGAAGAGGTTAGCCGGCGAAGACAAGAAGATTTGAGACGTCGTTCCCAGAATGTTACCGCTGACGGCATGATGCAAAGGAATGAATCGCAGATGATGGTAGGCTTGATTTTTTTGTTAACTTTTTTTTTTGTGGTGTTGGGGAGGTGGTGTGTGTGGAGAAAGAGGGTTGGGGAGGTGGTGTGCGTGGGGAAAGATACTTTTTATAATTTGGTTTATTTTGTATGGTGTGTATAACATTTTCTTGCGGGATTTTAGTGGCTCGGTTAAGGAATGGGAAACTGCAGATTAAAGCCATATATATTGGCACCAGTTAAATACCTCGGCTGTAGTTCAATTTTTTCAAAAGGACATCTGGCTTGTGTGCATTTAAGGAAAAGGAATTCTGGTTCATGACTGACCACAACTGGGTTTAATTACTTTGTAACAGAATCCACAAGCGTGACCCTTGCTCTAATGATAGATGATGTAAAACTGGTACATTATTTTTTTTGGACCAATGCATGTTGTTTGTGTTAATTGTTATTTTTTATGAAGTGGTATTTGCAAAGTTTGAAATGTGCATGCATATCATTTAAAAAATTCAGCTAGATTGTTGATAAAGGGTAAATAATACTATTTCAAGGGTGAAGCCATGGCGCAAATGAACCAGGGAAACAACGCAATGTCTGGAGCCGGTCCTAATGGCCGTCCCGGACCTGGTGCCGGACCCAATGGGCGTGGAATGGGTGGCGGTGGCCCAGGAATGCAGGGTGGTCCAGGTGGAATGCAGTCGGTATGTACATAACATAATTGTATTGTGAGACATGGTGATGATGAACTGGGTGTGTGTGTTTAGCATAGTGAACAAAGCATGTACTATAAAGAGAATGAATTGCTGTTGTCCTTTGTTTCTTATGCTGGCTTAGTCATTGAATCTTCAAATCCTTTATGTCACTGTGATCTACACAATGTCCTTTGTGAACGGACATATGCTGGTACTTTTATTTTACAGCCTTAATGAAATCGACAACATTTAGAAATTATTTTTTTAGTGATTTCTATAAATTGTTGGTGAAAGATGTTTAATAACATTCTAGCTTTATAAAAAAACTGTATTTGGGGGTGTTAAGAAAGAAGAGAGAGATAAAATGTTATATTTATAATAGGTTCAAATGAGTATTTTGAATCTCCTGGTGTATTGTTAAAGTTAATTTTGCGGTACACCAAAAGGAAATAAAGTATGGTTGAGATGTTTTGGTTGTTGTGTTACAACTGACTTCTGGAAGTATAGTCGCATATGGCATAGTGGGCCTAAAGTTATAACTATTGTACACAAGAATGAACTGAATTAGAAACGTCATTTAAAGTGCTACTATTCTAAAATCTTAACTCAAAATGTGCAAGCTAAACCTTGCGAAATTATAAAGGCGCACTGTTTTATTTATATACAGTATTCAGTGTTACACCTTAGCATGTTGACGGTGCATCAAGAGAGATAATCAGCTTTATGAATAACTCAAAATCAAATATAGTTGTACTGACTGTACTACTCTACATAACTAATTTTCTAACTTGCAACATTTTGTTCGGGCCACTCTAAATATGTTGGAGTCCATTAAGGGTGGTTGTCTTGCAGGATAGGAGGATACCACCTGTAGTGCTAAGCAACCAATTTATTGTCAAGCTGTTATAGGTTAAAATTGTGGTTCATAGCATAAACATTGCTGATTAGGTGTTTTTATCTTATTAATATCTCTTGCGAAAATAAAGAACATGCCAGACTGTTTCTTGTGGGGGGGTTATTTTAATATTCGTAATCACATTTAGCCATAGTACTGACTTGTACAAATTTTTAGATTACTCACTGAGTTATGATGAGAACAATTACGTACAGTACCCAAAGAGTGATTGCAGTTCAAATTTGAAGCACTTTTGAAACGGTTGTTGCCATACACATCATTGTATTCTGTAGTTAAGATATGAGTATCACGCATAGTGGCTTTTCAGTTTACATCTGTTTGTTTTTATTGTGGTTCTGTCCACACCTGATGACCTATTGAAATAGAAATGTAATTTAAAATATAGCATTCCCTTAAAACAAAAACTAAATCGTGAGACTTTAAGCCAATAAAGTGTACGACGAGTATATTTATCTACCACCAATTCACACCAATAATTTTTAAATATTATATAGCATTCACTTAAAAAAACTTATAAAAAGTAAGACTTTAAACCAGTAATACGACAAAGTGTACGACAAGCAGATGCTTATCTACCACCAGTTCGCACCGATGTTCTGTTGAGTAAGCTCTCTTGTTTGAAGTTCAGTAGGGCCATGTTTAAGACACAACTACCGATATCATAAGACAGGTATTTAACAACGCGGAGTCTATAGAATCGTATTGTTAGTAAAGTTTCTCGTTGGAAATAACCATGTCATTCTATGTTAGCTATATGTTGGTTACCAGTGTCAAAAGTTGCATATTCAGAATGAATGATGCCATAACTCATTGGTTTTACCATAAATTGCTATTCTCGGAATGATTTTTTCTCTCCATGTTTTGAATATTTGTACAGTAATACTATAAAGTTGTTTTTTGGATTGGTTTATGATAAAAGATTTTTAATTCATAATACGGAGATAATTAACAAGTAGTAGTAGCTTTAATACTTAAGAAGTTTTAACATTTTGTGATGTCATTATTCATTTGCATATTCTTGCATAAATGAATCCAGCCCATGAAAATAAGTAATTTTATATCTGATATAATAAAATTAATCCAAAGGCAATTTACTGAAAAAATGACAATGCTGTGGGTATCAGTGCCTACAAAGTGGATCAGTAGTATTTAGGTTTAAGGTTAATTTGTTTCATGGTTTTCACTTGTGCCTTATCATTATTATTATCATTATTATCACAATGGAGATATGTACAAAAAAAAGCGAGAAGCTAAATCAAAACGATAAAAGTAAAACAGCCAGGAAGGTTAGCAGAGCTTTTGGCCAACACTAGCCCTTCAACAGTGCAATATAATATCTATATCTATTTATCAAGTTGGTAGATTCTGATCTTTGAACAGCATTTTGGATGTAATAGGTTGGAACAACTATCAGTTTTGGCTGTTGAATAAGCAATTGTTTTTCATGTTAATGGTCTCATTAGACACAAATTTGTTTAACACAATACTTTGTAATGAGCTGCTAAAATCTGGGCAATATTTGATATTAGGGACAAAGTTATTTACTTTACACCAAGTGGTCACTAATCACTTTGAAATACGAAGAACATATAATACATAGTTCACAATAGAATACATGATCATAAGATTTTAACATAAAAATGCAATTTATGAATGCATAGACTTTTTTTTTAAATATGGTGCCATTTCAATGGAAACTTGTCTGTTAGTAAATGTATTGGCAACTTTTCCTTCGTTTCATTGTGCTTTCAAATTCTTACTGAACATGCAATCCTCTGTTTTGAATATAAATGTGTAGTGGCAATTGTAGATAAAACGTATACATTTAAATAGCAATTATTCTGTAACTAGAAATAGTAATTTGTGCCTTAGAAACATAACGCATAGTTTTATAATATATTGTAAAATAATACACAGCATAATCATATTACCCAGAGGGATTCAGTTCTGGCTGTTCTTTCGCATAGAGTTTTTACAATTATAATTCATGTTCTAACCACTTTTTATTTTAATAGCTTGTTTTGTCTATAGGAAAATCAGTTTGTTCTGGTCTACTACTAACTTTATTGATAATGTACTGTAATTCCTAATGTTGTTCAATTTCTCTTTCCCTCCATGCATTGAAATTGTTGCTGTTGATCATCGTCTCTCTTCAAATGATGCCGAAAATTCATCTGGTTTTGAATATTATTATATGTAAACGCCAAAAACTGAATGATTTTTTAAAAACTTTTGAACTATGACCTATGAACTAAACACAGCGTGCTAGCCGATTCGACCAACCTCCACAGCAAGGATTTGGGCGTGGTGGGCCAGGCGGACCAATGGGCGGTCCAATGGGTGGTAGTCCCCATGAAATGCGTGGTGGACGTCGTGGAGGAGGAGAACGTGAGCAAGATGTTCCTTTCAAACGTGCTCGTCGTTTCTAAAATGTACTAGAAGCTGGATTGCGTCTGGAGATCTTGTGTAAGAAGACATATTCAGAAGATAAAAGTTCTAGGAATATTGAACAAATTATGTACATTTTAATAGTTCCATTCTATGTGGCATTTAATTATGTGAGAAGACACAGCAGTATCTAAATTGCATATCGCCCTGTATCGCGTATGATAACTTGTAATTAGTAATTTTAAATAGGATCGTTGTGTTGCAGTTTTAAAACCCTTAAACCATGCATGGTGCAGCAGATTTAGAACTCTCAACATGAATGTAGTTTTATTTTAACTTAGTTTATTTTGTATTACAGTTAAAGATTAATGTACAAAGAATTAGACTTGGCCGCTTTAATGTTTTGCTTCCAGTATGAATATCTGCATTTTGCGACAATTTCCCTACAGTACGCTTTGTAATCGCGGTAAACTACTCTTTCAATTTCAAGTCGGCCTATATAAACTGTCGACTGTATAAAGTCGCAAAAATTTATAACAATAGTTTTTTAATTGGATAATTCATTTTAAGTTTTGTGTTGCATCTGTTTTGACGACTCGTTGTTTTGTAAATAAATTGCGTATTGCTTATGATAGTCTACTTTTTCCAGCCTCTGAACAATTTTCTTGCTTCAGTTTTGTCTTTAAACTTTATATTCATGACAAAAACCAATTGATGTAACACTGAAATTCAAGCTTTTGAAAATGAAACAAATTATAATTTCATAATTGTCTAGCGGTTAGGAGCATGGACTTGCATTTATTGCAAGAACATTAAAATAAATTAAAAGTGGCTGCATCTACGTCTAGTCGTAGATACAATTCAGACAATATCTACGCCTTTATAGCGGCCTCTATGGCTTTTGATAAAAGACTAATGTGTTATAATATCAGTGAATAGTAAGCCGGTCTGATGGCTAAATGGACAGTGTGTGGGTCAACTTCATGCTGTAGAGTTAGGTTTGGTTTCATTAATCATTAAATTTATCCGAAATTTAAATTACGCCATCTTTAAGCTTTGAAAATGCAATAAGACAAATAATAATTTGATTATTGAATAATATTGACTTCAAATAACCAGTTTTAAATACTTTTATTTTTGGATATGGATTTACATAACACTAATAAATCTATCGGTATTACAGAGGAGTGTAATTAACTGTTTGCGCATGTGGTAACAGTGTATTACAGTAGGCAGTTGGTTCGAGTTCGAGACCATCTCGGTTGCATTGCTTGTGTGCTTAAGCAAGACACTTAGCGTTTGCCTCTCTCCACCTAACTATATCAATTGGTACTGCAACCGATTACTAAGACTGCATCATAATGGGAAAAGAATGTTACATACCTCATGTAATATAATAATAAAGTGCGTAGCATTAAGCACTATATTCAAAAATTGATAAATCACAAAAACTTTTGAGTTACATTTTGAAGTTGAATTCATATTTTGCGGAATAGTAGATCGGCATTGTACTATACCTTTAGTGACTGGATGTCTCTTGATGCCAGAAACTTTGGTCACAGACAAATTGATAAATATTTCCGAGCTAATAGCACTTGCTATTTTAGTATATTTACTGAAGATGCCACAAATAGAGCATGAGATTTTGCCAAGTGAATTTTGGATTTGCCATAAACTTAATGATGCAAGACTAAGAACAGTACAGTACAGTGTTAAACTACATATTATAGAGCGTTGTCAGGTATGTATGTCAGGAGTATATCTAGTATATACACTGTATTAATAATTCTACTTCCTAGAGGGTACAGTAGTTGTCCTAGGGGGTACAGTAGTTGTCCTAGGGGAAATTGTCCTACATGTAGGGAACATTGTCCCACGGGGTACGGTAGTCGTCCTATAAGGTAATTGTACGGGTGGTAATTGTCTGGATACGATACAAGTGTAATCGTTTTAACGACAAATTGTCAGTTTTTCCCCTCCCCATACCATCCACCAATCTTGAAACGTATCTAATTCAGTAACTTCTAGTTATATACAGTCTACTTCGCCTAAGTCAAATTCGCGAAAGTCGAATTTTTATGAAAGTCCCAATTGTTTCCTATACATTACTGTGATGTCTTTTTGCAGTCCGAATACACACATTCTTTAGTGATTTATGTTGTATAAGTCAGTCACAAATCACGCGGCAACAAGCGCTAAAAAAAAAGCTGGTAAAACGTACATAATTCAATAACCTAACGACAGAGGTGGTAATGTGGGACCATATCGGTTCTCTCAAGCAGGTTGTATAGCATAGGTAGCATCCTATAACTCACGCTAGTATATATTTTTTTTTACAAATCTGCAAATTTTTATACCATCCCATTAGATTCGACTTAGACGGAGTCGACTGTATTTTGTACATTAGCAACATTGTTGTTTTTAAAGTTTTTCCACAATTATCAAGTATTCTAAATGTTTGTAATTATTTTTCTATTTAAGCAGTCAAGATGATGATTGTTCATCATACAGTAATGTTTACTATGGGATATTATTTTCTTGCATAAATTGGGATTGCTCTGATATGTAGAAAGAAAACTGTAAAAGTCTTATATTATAAGACATTGAACATTGTATTCCTGAAGAAACTTTTTTTAAATCATGTTTATTACCATATAATTTTAGCAGGATAAACTGTGGAAGATATTGTCTCCTGAATAAAATAATGCAATGTTCTGCATGTACAAGTCCATTAATTTTTCTTGAGGTAAGGGTAGGTATTTTCTGTATATTGTATGTATAGCAACTGAATACTATATACTGCAATTAACTTTTTAATAGTGACTGTAACATTACTAGTACAGTAATACAGTGTATATAGATGCACCGGGCATAACATTTGATTTGTGGAAATAACTTGTTGGTTCCATTTTGTAAATGTTAAGTACGGAAACTACCTGTACCTGCTTTTACCAATACTGTACATCTTCAAGCTTGGAAATTAATTCTGGTAAAATCATTCTTTTTTTTCTCGCCACTTCCAAGATGTTTTATCGATAAAGTCTTCCGGCTTCTCTTCATCTTTATAGGAAGTCTTCCACTTCAACATCAAGTGCCTCTCCAATGCCCAGGGTCTCTTCGTCTTCCAGAGGCTCTTCCACATAGATGACATCATGCCCGGCTTCTTTTCATCTTTATAGGAAGTCTTCCACTTCAACATCAAGTGCCTCTCCAATGCCCAGGGTCTCTTCGTCTTCCAGAGGCTCTTCCACATAGATGACATCATGCCCGGCTTCTCTTCGTCAATGCGCAGGGCTTCTTCCACATACAGGGTCTCGTCGTTTTCCACATCAATTTTTTCTTCCACATTAAATGGTCCTTCTTTCCATGTCCAGATTTTCTTTCACATTCAGGTAGTACGCATCCCTTGGTATCAGTTTTCAAGGAAATGGTGTAGGTGTGATCTATACTATACTATAGGTTATCCGTTCATCCAACTCTTTATTACAATCTTGATAATTTTTGCTAGTCTGTACTTCATACAGTTACTGATTAGCAACAATTATTATATTGGTTCAGTAACAAACCATTGCTTCCATGAATCTTAATCTCTGTTTACACTATCAAACTTTATGCGACCAAAAAAATGTGATGTGTTCATATATGGACATGATGACGCACTACCATATTTGGTACACACTTTTACTTTGATAGTGAAGATGGGGCTTGACTCTCGGCATTAAAAATCTTGATGGGTCGTGAGATTTGAACAACCTAGTGCTAATCCTCTAGAGGTTGTGGGTTCAAGTCCACCGAGAACAACTTTTTTTGTTTATTCTTTATTTGCATTCTCGAATGTATGCATTTTGTTAAAATTTTTAAGCAAATTTTTTGAAAAGCATCTATGCATAAACATTTAGTTCATAAATCATAAAACTAAAAATAAAATACATTTTGATGGAATATACATACCTGCTAAACTTATTTTAGTCTACTGTACCACATTTGATTTTGTTTATTTCCGGCAACCCAGATGGTTCAAGCCATCATGATATTTATTACGTGTATTTTATGTCAACAATCTTCTTTTTTTTGGCTGGCATGGATAAATGTATAAAATTGAATATTTTCTGGACCCAACGAATTGTCACCTTAATATGGGTGTCCATCACATAAAGAGCCTCATTCATTTCATTGAGTGTGTCCCCTTAATAGAGGTGGCCCTGAGTAATGCTTGACTGTAGTGATAAAAAGTTTCCTCTCGTTTCGAGACTTGTTCCCTGAACAATGGTGTCGTCCCAAAGAAGAGGTTGTACCATATACTGTAAACAGTGGTTTTATAATTATATAATGTAGAAATCTTGTATTTTTTATCATAACTGTTAAAATAATGGTTATAAAATCCTGAGCCCAACTTTAATAATTAAAAAATAACATAGAAAACAAGTTTCATAATTCATTAGTACTTTTTGGAATATTTTTATAAAGCAAACGATAAAACTAAAGAATAAATTTTACCTAAAAATTTGTACCTGGTGTTTACTATTCCTTGGTCTCTCATACTATTGGGTCTCTCTCATGCAATTGGGTCTCTGTCATGCAATTGGGTCTCTCTCATACTATTGGGTCTCTGTCATGCAATTGGGTCTCTCTCATGCAATTGGGTTGGTCTCATGCAATTGGGTCTCTCTCATGCAATTGGGTCTCTCCTGGGTCTCATGCAATTGGGTCTCTCTCATGCAATTGGGTCTCTGTCATGCAATTGGGTCTCTCTCATGCAATTGGGTCTCTCTCATGCAATTGGGTCGGTCTCATGCAATTGGGTCTCTCTCATGCAATTGGGTCTCTCTCATGCAATTGGGTCTCTCTCATGCAATTGGGTCTCTCTCATGCAATTGGGTCTCTCTCATGCAATTGGGTCTCTCTCATGCAATTGGGTCGGTCTCATGCAATTGGGTCTCTCTCATGCAATTGGGTCTCTCTCATGCAATTGGGTCTCTCTCATGCAATTGGGTCTCTCTCATGCAATTGGGTCTCTCTCTGGGTCTCATGCAATTGGGTCTCTCTCATGCAATTGGGTCTCTCTCATGCAATTGGGTCTCTCTCATGCAATTGGTTCTCTCTCATGCAATTGGTTCTCTCTCATGCAATTGGTTCTCTCCCATGCAATTGGTTCTCTCCCATGCAATTGGGTCTCTTTAATAATTAAAAAAAATTACTACTAGTAGGGCTACAGTATAAGACCACTAACCACATAACACTTGTTTTATGCCATACTACAACTTTGTGTTGAATGACAATTCTCTGAAAAACAGATGAAGATTACGGTGCTTCTACAGTATTTGCAGCCTTATACTTGTATTAGGTTATATTTGTAAACCCATACAATAGAACTGTAGGCGATTTTACAGGAAAAGTGAATAAGATCAAGCAAGCATCACAAAGCTATGGTGAGTATAAACAATAATATAATAATTTCATAATTATCTAAACCATGCTGTTTCTTCCATTTGTTCAGATTCTGTAAATACTTTGAAAACTATATTGAGCTGAAGTTCGCTTATTTTTGTACTAAAAGTTATCAAACATGTGTGAAAATATATGAACTTGTGTAAAAACAATCAATGTTTTTTTAACGAGTTGTACTGTACATCAGTCTCATGAATAAATAGTTTATATGTTTTTACTAATACTGGACCATAGAGATACATACAGTACTATTGTGTGTTTGTGATGTAAATGGCTATGTGAGGTTTACTGGTGTATAATTTACATTTGTAATACGGGTATATAACAAAAACTGGACATATTGTACATCAGTGTACTATTGATTTAAAAAGATAATAGACTAAAGTCAACTTGCGTTTTATACTTGTACTCATAAATATTATTTATGAAATGAAATATAGTGAAAACATATTTTTGACTAAATCATGCTATCTTGCATTTTTGATCTACAGAAGACATTGTTTATGACATTAATAACTACAGGGTCGTATGAAAGCAATGAATGTCTATTGTGGGAAGTTTTGTGTAAATATCAGAATATTTGTAATATATTGAATAAGTTTTTTCCTGTCGTCATGTAATCTTTATTTAAAAAAAACACTACACTTGTCTGGTTTTTAAAAAAATTAGGTAGTACTGGAGTGTCCAAGAATAGACAATGATCAACACATTGCACTAACATATTTATTTTTCAAAGTTCTTTTTGTGACATTCTAGGATATTCATAATTTTGGACAAATGTTTATATTAAAACTAAATTTGACTTTAACAGCACTGCAGTTATATAATAAAAGAAATAAGAATGCAAAACACTTAATTTTAGAATTGTAAAATCGAAATCAACTTGTTCTGACCAATTTCAATCAATGAAATTTTTGTTTGTCTTTAATATTTGCTAATTTGTATTGTTGATACACTATATGCATATATTAGGTACTACTTCTACTTTTCTCAACTATAACATCATTTTGATATTGTAATTTGTATTCATAAATCCATAATCTCAACAAAATACTGTATATTGGAGATCTCGGGGTCAAAAATTTGAACTGTAACAGGAAACGTGTGTACCTCAACCCATACAGTCTCTACTGTAACATTGATATAACAAAGCATTTGTTCATATCGATTGCTCATAATAGCATACTATAAAACATACAGTTTTTACTGTAACATAGTGTTATGTAGAAGAAATGGTGAATGTTAATAAAATGCTCAAAATAAATGAGAACAACACATACAGATTACGCAAGTAGAAGAGCCGTTCTTTGATACTGTACAGTAGTGTCTAGGGGACTATTGTATAATTTATTTTGGTATATACAAAGTTTCACCTGTTTCGGTGTTTGGTGCATTTTATTATTACATTAGTGCGTATATTTAAATTTGCAATACACGGTCCTGCAGTACAATCAATAGTGTGGACATTGTATTTTTTATTCATATTCTTATGTAGAAATGAACAGTGCATAGTTTGAGATAGTGGGTAACTGGGTGATGGTGGATGCCGGAGAATGAATAAACAGAGTGACAGTTAAAATGTGCATCCTTATTTTGGTACTGATTTTCTGTTAATTTTGATTTTAGGTGGTGAGGTTGGTGGCAGTATCAGCCTAGTAGCAGTTCCATCTGCTGGCATTTCTGCTGTAAAGACTGGTGTAGTCTATCAGGATCTTATGCACGTTTCAACAGAACATGTTGGTTCATTTTAGGTTAGTTCATTTTTAAACTCAGTGTTCAGAATGATAGCTAAATGTATGTATAGCAGTAGTAATAAAAAGTAACATATCTTAAAAGTATTTATTTCTTTTTAAACTATGTAAATATTCTGTACAGTGCAAGGGCTTGAATGTATTTACTTTAGTTTATATATTTAATGAAATTTGTAAAATTTAAATTATAAATTTTAATTTTTTTTTAAATGCAGAATCGTTTATATTGTAGGCCAATGGTGGTTCTATGTCTTCTGTGGTGCAGTGTTCGCTATGCCAACTGATGTCATTTTTATGATATGTACAATCATGCAGCAAGCAAGTAACAAGTCAACTCGGCATTTTAACTAATATGCGATTGCGTCGTAGCACTTCAGAAGTTTACCTAAATCTATCCAATCAAGTCTTAATTTAACCTAAACGACCAAATCTGTGTGAATGAATGGATGGCCGATAAAGTGAAAGATCGATAACCAAGTGAAGGTTATTTGAGATCATTCTAGTGCTCAAAATGTAGAGTTTATATTGAAATGTTTATAGAATTACTGTGATTGTCTTTGTTACACGGAACAGGACAGACATGCATCTAGAAGTTTGGCAGAGAAAGGTGTAGATATAAAGAAAAATTAAAATATGTATAATAATGTCATAAAATAGATAAATAATATATTATAATCCAAAGGCAAAGTAATGAAAAAATCAGTGGCTGGATCTCAATGGAGATACACAAAAAAAAGCGAAAAGCTAAATCAAAACGATAAAGTAAAATGGCCAGTAAAATTAGCAGAGCTTTCGGACACTAGCCCTTCATTAGTGCAATATGCTTGTGCAATAAAACAATAATTGAACCATTCATTCAATACAAAGGTTATTTTTTTTTGTTGACAAATATTGTCAATTGCTATTATACCTGGTTACTTTTATTTACACTAAACATCGCAACGCTCCAGTAATATTTTTGATTAAAGTTAATATTTTTGTATTCCTTTGATATTAATTTATACAGTTCCCGTTTTTATATATTTTATAGAGAAAATGTTATTTAACAATTATGCTAATAAAAACCATAATTCTATTATAATTGAAATTGGTCTAATTTTGATTTTCTAGTCTGGTGAGGTAGGGGTGGCAAAAACCATAGCCATAATATCGACACAGATTCAATGCTCTTTGATACAGTATAGTTTTCAGAATAAGGACTGTTGGTCCCTGGTGGCCTGTGAAAAAACGGTGCATTTTTCGGAAAAGCAGAGGGTCACCCCGATCAACTGGTCCATATCATCCTGTGTCGTTCGTGGTAGGAACTGCCGTGGGTCTAATCCGTTTTAAATAATGGAATATCGTATAAAGAATTGAAAGCCGCTGTCTAACGCTTGATTCCCCACAACGCAAGGAGGTAAACGCAAGGGTGTCGACCAATCACACGCAACTGTTCGAATAATCCCATCGCTTCTGATTGGTCAACTCACTTACATTGCGTTACGTTCTTGTGTTGCGTCTCTAGTTGGAACCAAGCATTAGTGTGAATGTCCTAGCTTTAATCATAAAACGATGTTGTTAACATGAGAGTATGGCAAATTAGGTATTTTAAATTATATCCATTTTCTATATTATAAATTGTGAAGCATCAAACTATCTATTTAATTAGCAAATACTGTACAAAACAATCATAGGATAGTGTCTTCTCGTATGGAATATGTCGCGAAAGGTTGGGGAAAATTTTACCCTGTAATTTGTGTAGGCTTATTTAATATTAGGCCTACCATACAAAAAGGTTTTTTGACTATAATAGGGCTGCCATAAGGGAAAACTCTTCTTTGCTAATATTGACTTGTCAATAGGGTCACATCATATTGACATGACGATTTTGAGAAAACAATGTCATACAAAGAATAAGAGCTTTAATAATACATTCGATGCATAATAAGTAAACGGTGGATGTTTACTCCAGAAAGTAATAGTGTTTAGAATTGAATCTTTGGTGACGCTTTCTTCCTTTACAAAGTAAACATATTCGTGGATGTCGAAGTACTGTGCTAAACAAACGAGCCAAGATAGCGTGTTGGATTTCAAGCAATCGATTGGAAATTCAGTTTTAATTACGTTCGGCGCGCTAGCTTGTCTGTCATGTATCGTCTACAATAGAAATCATGAAGATGATCTTGTAAAGAGGATGAGATAATCATGTATCCGTAGCTTTTCTTCCGTTGATGCACCTGTTAACGTTAGTCCACAGGAAATTATGTCAAATCCGAATATAACGAGAAGTATTTTCAACAAACGTACACCTCATTACAAATCTCCGATTCTCGTTTTGATTACCACGAGTACAGACTACAACTTCTGCGAATAAGTGTACTTAAACGAAATGTATACTTTAAGCTATTAAAACATTCTACAATATAAAAATATACTTTGCGTATTGTATACTTATTGTACTGAAGCAAATAAGGGAATGATATGTACATTGTAGAGAACCCAACCACGCGTGTTTTGTATAGCTACCTGATATGGTTTACGTTTGTATACCGCCAAGTGTTTGGAGTAACTATTGCCAACGGACATACGATTCCATTTGCCGACTGACAAAGGATCATACATCAGTCGGGATCGACCAAACCAACACTAAGAACTAACAAAACGAATCCTGTACAAAATAGTGATTGAAATATTAATAAATAAAGACGCTAAAGAACATTTTGTGATGCACTGAGCTAATTACAGCGTGAAGTAAAGTACTTGTGCTAAAGTGAAGTACTTTGTTTTAGCCTGAAATATACTGATTCTTAAACAAGATATAACAATTCACTGAACGACTACTTAAGAGAAGAAAAAATAGTCGACTCACCGTTCCGTCAAACTTCACCTGTTGAGGTAAAAAAAAACTTGAAATTATGGATGAATCAACCGATAAATCGTCGGTTAGATCGCAGTCCACCGTCGATCATCCGGATTACGGACCAATATGTTACCGAAAAAGATCCAGAAAACCGTCAAGATGGTCGGTAGTTTCCAAACGTATCTCAATGATTGGAGGACGCAATATTCCCACGTTCCGTTCCAGCAAGACGTCAACAATCGTTCCACCAAAACCTCGAGTTGAGAATACTTTCAAAATGGATCCTGACACCGGATTCAAACCAAGCAAAGTTGAAGAAGAAGTGTCGATTATTCTGGAAAGAGTTTTGAAATACGAAGAATATGATACAAATTGTGGTAGGTTAGCGACTAGGCTGACAGAACTTGTCAAATCAAAGATCAAAGAGCTGTATTTTAGTCGGCATAAACTTGTGGTACACGTCGTGATCGGCTCGCAACAGGGCCAAAGTTTAGAAATAGCTAGTCGCTGTCTTTGGAACCACAACACAGATAATTTTTGTTCGGCATGGTATCAGAATGGTACGTTATTTGCGATTGCTACTGTTTATGCTGTTTATTACGAGTAAGAAGTAGAACCATGGATGTAACACCGGTAGTATACATTGTAAATTAAAACGATTTTCAATTGGTGCATGCTGTACGGTAGTTAACTTGTGTTTATACTGATGGTTACATTTCTCTTTACCGATATATAACCTTTAGTTAACGGAGGATTAACCTTTGCCTAACTTTGGTTAACTTTTGCTTTACCGATGATTAACTTTTAGTTAACGAAAGAATTAACCTTTTCCTTGATGGCAAATGTTAGTTAACGGATGATTAAATTGCCTTAACTGGTGGCAACTGTTAGTTAACGGAGCATTAACCTTTTCCTTTCCGATGGCCAACTTCTTAACGGAGGATTAACTGATGGTTAACCTATGCTTGACAAACCTATGCTTGACAAACCTTTAGTTTACAGAGCGTTAACTCTTACTATTATGGTTAACACATTTAATTACTGTTTGGATTATGTAATTTCTCTCTCTTTGTTGCTGCATGCACACACCTGGTCGAACACTGCAAGTTCAAGTTAAAATTTATGTAAATGAATTTAAATTTTAAGGTTACAAAATAACGATTTAATAGTTACAGATCCGTCAAAAGTAGGCATGCAGGTATGGGGCGCCATACGCAGCAAAAAAGTGTCATGCGTATGGCGCCGCATACATGCATACACACACCTGGTCGAACACAAGTTCAAGTTAAATGATTGTCAATACAAGATGTAAATTAACTGTTTTCCAAGGTTACACAAACACGATTAAATAGTTCCAAACAAATAAATACTATACTATTTAAGATATATTTAAAAATATACTGTGTGTGTGAATAATAATTTATTAGTATGTATTTATTGCTATTAATATAGTTTACCGATACTACCATGTTTTGAATGTATATGTCACTGAACACTCGTCCAATAAAATAGCGCGAAGACCTCACATACACTTTTGAATTTATAAGTATCGTTTGTTTAGTGTGTTTTAATAGTTTTATATTAATAGTCCTATAATAGACTATGCAGTGCGATATTAATCAAGAGTAACGGAACAAGGATTCAACATTTTCGAAAATGCTAACGGTACCGTACTACTACAGTACCATGTCACCATGATGCTTTCGTAATTAGTCATTAATGATGAAGTCTGATATACAATTGTGGCGTTGTAGCTTGGTTGTTATGATGCTTGGCTACTAATCCAAGGGACCTGGGTTCGAGTCCTGTCAGTGTCAGGATTTTTTTCAAATGACAAATTACAACTCCCAAAGACTTGTAATAAGACTTTGTTTATATTTAGAGCATTTTGTGTATATGTTTGTATTGTGAAGAAGGAAGGATAGTGAATGAATTCGCTTATGGTTATTCTTGGCAATTTGCCTAAATCTAAAAAAAATAATAACAAGCTCCGGACTTTTGCTAGTGTGAAAGGGGTGAAGGTCCTTTCCTTAATTTGTGGAAAATAAGCATGCTGGTAAACGAACGCTGTAACCTTCAATTTTGATTTTATTCCAAAACAAACAACTACATATAACGTTTTTTTTTTTGTTCTCAATCAATGTGTGCTGTAGGATGTTGAACAGTTGCCAACACTGATCTAGACACAACCGGTTGTATATCGATTGCTACAAAGCAATCCCGTAAAAATATGCCATGAAATATTATTTTGTTACCCTGGATGGAAATCACAGTAGCGTATGTTATATATACTTCACTGCATGTGTAACTCTGAGATTGTTTCTGATTGGAGTAAAACATATGGCTAACGAACTGACCATTTCTGGTTGAAACTAGTCAACTGTTTGCGTACTTGAATAAAATCGGGTTTGTTTACTACAAATTCAGTTCAATGTTTTGGTACATCACCAATCAACGTAATATATAATTAGCTAACTACAACTGCGAAGAAAATGCCTAAAAACGTAAAAGGTAAGTAGCTGGTAGGGTCACATCATGTTGTAGGTACTATTATTATGCCTTATAGGATCTTGTAAACAAACTCTAGATTCGAATGTTACTTTTTTATAACGGAATAGGTATATTTTATAATAAATTATTTGGAAGGCATAATATAAATTTTGAACTGCCCAGATTTAGTTTATAGGCCTACTGGAAATAGTTAATTAGTTTTCAATTGGTTATATAGATATTTAATTTAAAATTCCGATTGCCATATTCTGCATGCGCACAGATCCATCAAATAGTAAACATAAATGTATGGGGCGCCATACGAAGCAAAAAAAATGTCATGCGTATGGCGCCTCATATACACATACGTCACTTACTTAATTCTCTGTAAATGCAAGTTAATGCAAAAAAAAACATCTCAAATTGTAGATTAAGTAACACAGTTTTTCAGAGAAGGCTTATTCTACCACAACAACCATAATCGAGAGGAGAGGCTTGTACTTACCGCTCGGTCACTCTCCACTCAATATCATAAACGTTTTCTAACATCCTCACAATAGGTCTTTTGGATCGTTTGAATAATGGGGAGGCAGTACTCATAGCCGAGGGGTATTTGTTTGCATTTGAACGACGTGGTTACCTTCAGGCAGGTGGATTTGTCCCAGAAGTGGTCATCGAACATCCACACCTGGTGAAGGATATGCATAGAGAGTTTGTGCATGCAGGCAGTGACGTCGTTCTGGCATTTACGGTACGGCTAAACCTTAAGCTCTGTCTACACTATCAAACTTTATGTGACAAAAAATGGGATGTGCCCATGGACACGATGATGTCATATCACTACCATATTTGGGCACACCACTTTTTTTGTCAAACTAGTTTGATAGTAGACAAATATTTACATACAGAGGTAGTAGAAAACTTCTTTTCAGTGTTACCCCTCTTAATCTTGCTTACCACTTAAACGCGATGACGAAAGCGCATCGACCGCAATTATTTTGACCAATCACAACGCGATATATCATCCTAACTTTAGTTTGTGATTGGTGTTGCACCTACGTATTTAATAGCACGTACTTTATAATTTATTTTGTTCGTAATTTCATTCCTATTTTGAAGGACAACTTTTGTAATATAAAGCTCTGTCTACACTATCAAACTAGTTTGACAAAAAAAGTGTGACATGCCCAAATGTGGTAGTGATATACATCATATATATGGGCACATCACATTTTTTTTGTCACATAAAGTTTGATAGAGCTTAAAATTCGTTATCTCAAAATAGTATTATGCTCATCGAAAGAAGATGCAAGTCATCGACAGGGAAGCTGATCTTGAAAAGATTAACCGAGAAGCGTTACGAATCGCAAAGGAAGTTGCGGATGAATCTGGAACTCTTTTGGCGGGTAATATCTGTAACACAGGTGTTTATGTGCCCGGTGACGAAGAGTCGTACGAAAAAACAAAAGCTATTTTTAAGGTAAGAATCACAATGTGGAACACAATAGAAGCCCCCTATTCGGGTCAACAAACTGGTCCCCGGCGGTCGGCCTAATCTGAATTTCCTTAACGCAACGTAAGTGATTTGACCAATCACAAGCGATGGATTATTCGAACAGTAGCTTTTTCATTGGTCGATCAACTCGCTTGCGTTGCGTCTCTTGTGAGAACCACGCTTTACCGACATCATTTGGTAACGAACATACATTACTACTGTGTGTCTATTGATTCTAATGAAAAGACTTGTATAATTTTAGGAACAGATTGAATGGGCACTTGACTACGATGTTGACTTTATCCTTGCCGAAACGTTTCCTACACTCGGAGAAGCTATGCTTGCGGTAAAAACAGTTCAGGAATACGGAAAAGGTATATGAAAATTACAGTATAATGGAGCCTCTCCTTTGGGACATCCCCATTCATAAGATTACACCCATTTTAAGGGGACACTTTCCAAGTGAAACGAACGAGGGGAGGAGGGGGTAATACATTTTTACACCGACTAACCCCATTCATTCATTGGAACCCTCTTACTAAGAGGATACTTTGTTGGGTCCAAAGGTGTCCTTAATACAGGTTCTACTGTAGTAATAATCTAAAAATATGCAGCTTTGTATACGCTTGTTATTAGATGGTAGGATTTTGTAGAAGATCGTTATAGCTTCTGTTTTCCACTATCGAATATATTCGCGGAAACAAATATGAATCGTCAGTTCTGATTGGTAGCATTTTTGTTTGCGTCACAGAAAAGGAGATGAAACGTTAAGTAATGCGCATGCGTATTGATACTTTGTCTACTTTCTGTGACGCGAAAAAACATGCAACCAATCAGAACTCACGCATCGTATTTGGTTCTCGCGAATATATAGGCTAATTGAAATGAGGCTTATCAGTTGGAAAGGGGTGGTGGGGGGGGGGGGTGCGCCAGATAATGCTTTTCGAAGAACTGCTACTCCACTTTGAAAGACTTATACAAAAATACTTAAAATCCATCAATATTGCATCATTGTTGTGTACAACAGGCGTTCCTTGCGTTGTTGCTTTCATTACTGCCGGAAACAATCACGTGAAAGGAGAAGTTGCTACTCTTGACGGATTCACTATTCCTGATGCTTGTAAACAACTAGAGGATGCAGGTGCCGATGTAGTCGGTATGAATTGCTGTAGAGGACCAGATACCCTGCTACCCATTATGGAAAAGGTTCGCGCTGTCTGCAAGGTAAGTGTCTAGACTATGCAATGTTTTGTTTTTTTCAAGGCGCGCGTATGACGTGATGGAACACTGCCTTTTTAACAACCTAAGAATAGGCTCACTGAGCTGAGATCTAAAGTTTAACAATAATCTTGAATAAATTGGACCTTCCTCCCCTTCCACCCACTCTCGCTCTTCCTCCCCTTCCATCCACTCTCGCTCTTCCTCCCCTGAATCAATATTTGGAAGCCCCGACAAAACAAGAAGAAAGAAACAATAAGTAGGCCTACAAGCGACTGAGGGAAAAAGGGGCTAACAGATCCAGCCAGGCTAGGCCTGACATGATATAGGCCTATCCTAGGCTAGGCCTATGTATATGTCACAGTTGGGCCTACAATGCATGCACTATTTTGGCTTAGCAGTGCACGAGGTTGCTACTTTAACGAGATCTACCATGCCTAATATGTTGTACATGATCTACCATGCCTAAATATAAGATGCATTTTCAAAGGTCTACTCACCCTTTACAATTGTGTGAAATGTTAGTCTTTGGCTGATGATCCTGTTCCTCCAAAAGCGTACAGTTCAAAGATGGCGGCTAAGCATTAATCCAGTTATCTGATTGGTCAGAAGTCTATGTAGGCAGGTCTACGGCTGTGCATGCGCATACGTGATGGACTATCCTTGATATGCCTGGGTAAATAATTATAATAGAAATACTGTTTTGAATATTTCAGGGTCATCTCGCAGCCATACCTGTACCCTACAGAACTACGTCAGACGAACCAACATTTTTCAATATGGTAGATCCAAAAACTGGTAGGTAAAAGCTGATGTCGAGGCGAAGAGAAAAAAAGCTTTGATTTATACGTATTTATTTCTATTACTTTTTTGTGACGCGAAATGATAATGATAAAAATGCAATTTACTTATTTTTTAGGGAAGAAGTGTTTTCCAACAAACATGGACATCAGATTCTGCAATCGAGACGATATGGTTGATTTTGGAAAACGGTGTCAGGAAATCGGAATCAACTTTGTAGGCATTTGCTGCGGAAACTCGGCCCATCTGACGCGCTCACTTGCCGAGTCTTATGGGCGGAAGCCACCAGCTTCACGTTATTCGCCTAAAATGGAAAATCATTTTATTTATGGAACCAAACCGTGTTTGGCAAAATATTATAACGAACAGAACCAAAAATTGTTTTGAAATGATGTCGTTTTTCTTAGACTGGATATTATTTTTTTGTAAATATTGTACGTTGGCATTTAATAGTATGTAGGCAATGATTGCACAAAGAAATAATTCACAATATAATGTTGAATTTTATGTAAGTATTAAAACAAAGATTACAAAAAAAAAACATTTCTATTCGTCAGTTTGTGATTTTTAATTTTATTCACGTTCGAAAATAAACGGTAACGGACTTATCTGTGCATACCAGGTACGGACGCAGGGGTGCCCGGACAACACCTCTAGGGGTGTCATTTAAGAAAAATTCCCTCGCCACAGTCCCCACCGTGGGTGGGGGAGGGGGATGTTTTTTGTTTTTTTTTTCATTTCATTTATTTCGTCTCACATAATTGTAACAAAAAAAAACCAAAACAAACAATAGAGAGAGACAGGATTCCCAAAAGCGAACTAAATCAAACTATCAAGTGGGTCTCCAGCAAAACAAAATCATCCAACAATAAAATACAAAATTACAACATTAAAAACAACGTGAAGATTAAAAAGCACAAAATATCAATACAAAAGTTACCCAAGACATATATTATGTGGTGGTGGTATGGGTGTTGCGTGGTGGTGTTACGGTAATTTATTCCGATTTATTGAATCCTGGACGCATTGACCTGAACATCATTTTTTTACAGAATTGAAATTTCAGTTTACAATAAAGCTTTGTATTCCTGTATTTTTGTTTACAAACTTTTCTGTAAGTTTTATAATACTGTTTTGTGATATTTTTCTATTGCAAGACGCTTACCATGCCAGCAGGGAAAAGGGGGGAGGAAATTAGGGAGAAACACGAAATAGAGCCTATAGAGGGCTCAGTATACACAACAAAAAACATGGCGACTACAAGTACGTTACGATTCTGTGCCAAATCTTTGTATTTAAAATGCAAGAACTCCATAACAGGGCAGTTTCTACATAACGTACGATGTGCATCAACGTTTACTTATGTTCCTGAGGTTGCTCCACAGTCAAGAGGTAACGTTTTTATATATTTATCTGTCTAGGCTCTGCTAAAACAAGGTTGTCTACTGTACTGACTGGACTGCTGCTGCCTGGTGGCTAGTCTCTACTCCTGCATGCATGCTGGTGGAATGCCACAGACTGTGCCTTGGTTGGTAGCCTAGCCTAGGCTAAAATAACTTTCAGCATTTTATTTAAAAAAAGTAATCTATAACATAATTGCAAATACTGTTAAATCTGTGTGGTGTGATCCTCATATTTTTATTTTTAAAATGGACATTAAAACATCTGTCTGGACAATCTCTTCACTGGACTTATAAAAGTTTCTGGGACAAATTGGTGAACTCAATTGAATTGTAAATTATCAATCAATTATAAATGTATATCATTACATTACAATATCTAACTCTAAGCTAACGGTAACGCATTTGATGATTTGTAATGATGTAAATTGTATCAATTTTTAGGTGAAACTTCCAAGATGAATTTATTCCAGGCTCTGAATAATGCTATGGATATTGCTCTTACTTCAGACCAGACAGCTGGTAAGTAGGCATATCCTAGGCCACAAATTGGAATGAATAAGGCCTAAATTATATGAATAGATGCATGATTTGTATTCCTATCAGGTTAAGGCAGAAATGATTAATGAATTGCCCTCATTCGGCATGACATGACATGATTTTGGTTTTTTAACTTATATTCTCATTTTATTGATATTACATTTGCTGTTAAGAACAAACATGTATGTGTTTCTAAAGTATAATTTTTTATAACATTGTTAATGTTTTTGACATTTTTTGTGATTTGATAACATCTTTTTTTTTTCAGTTGTTTTTGGGGAAGACGTGGCTTTTGGTGGAGTATTTAGATGTACTATTGATTTAAAAGACAAACATGGTAAACTGCTATCCACGTTTTATTTCATTACCATAAATCCTCGTGTATCATCTCACTTCAAGTCTAATCCTACCCCTACATTTTATCTGATTTCACAGGCGTATCCCCGGGTATAGTCACAGTATTAACTTTTGATCTGGATGTAGGCCTCCCTCTAGCCAGTTCAAATGAGTTTTTACAAGAAATACTTATCAAACTTTTTTTTCCTGAACCAGGTTTTCCCCAAGTATAGTCCCAACCATTCATCCCCCCCCCCCCCCCCCAAGTCGACCCAATTTCGTGTTCTAGGTGGATAGGATTATACCAGAGGATATACGGTAATTCATTTGAGAAAAACATTATAGATTCTGATGGTTGTTTTTGACATTTCCAAGTGTTGTCTGCTGCCCTCTTGTAAATATTAGAAATGTGCAGTAATTTATTAGATTGTTGCGAATGTTTTTTAGGGAAGGACCGTGTATTTAATACACCATTATGTGAACAAGGAATCGTTGGTTTCGGTATAGGCATGGCATCAGTTGGCGCTACCGCTATTGCTGAGATACAGTTTGCCGACTATATCTATCCGGCATTTGATCAGGTAAGGGATCACGTCAAAATGATTCTACTGCAGTACTTAACATTTTACTGCAGTAACATACTATTGAGTTTGTTTCAAAGTTGACTATTATCGTTACCAAAAAAATGCTTGCGTAATAACTCTCTTCTCATTGTCCAATGATCTGTCATTAACTTTTTTGATCGATGTTCCCTAACTTTAAGTGTACTATACCTTTAAGTGAATCAGGAGGCATATGAGTATTGACTGCCTCCTCTCTTGGATATGTTAATGTGTTTGTCATATGATTGTTTGAAATTATTTATAGTTGTACTGTCTATATAATAATAATAATTGTCTTTTGTAAAGCGCTTAACCAAAATAAATTTTCTCTAAAGCGCTACGACCACAAGGCTCGAAACAAGGTGGAAATTACGTCATTTTATATGCTATAACATGTTGTGGTAGTGCGTTACATTTTTCTATGATTCTTGTGTCAAAACAAGTGTCTCTTGTTTTGGTGTCCATTTTTTATGTTTCTCTTTTTTAACTCAACTTGTGTGTTTTACCGTGATCTGTAACAGTCCTTCAGCTAAATAACTATAAAAAATATTGTTATTTCTAGATCATAAATGAAGCAGCTAAATTTAGGTATCGTTCAGGGAATCTATTTAACTGTGGTCGCCTAACAATCAGAACACCATGGGGCGCTGTAGGCCATGGAGCCCACTATCATTCACAGTCCCCTGAAGCGTTCTTTTCCCATGTTCCAGGTGTCAAAGTAAGTGCAATTTTTAGGCTAAAAATAACTATATTAGGTTAGCATGTGTAAGACTATCAACAGTAAATTTTATTCTGAAATAATCTTATATGTAATTCATTGATTTCAGGTAGTCATTCCTAGAGGGCCTATTCAAGCTAAAGGTCTGCTTCTATCCTGTATCCGTGACAACAATCCTTGTATATTCTTTGAGCCAAAGATTTTGTACAGAATGGCTGGTAAAGTAAAACATGTGATTTGTAAATATCAACCAGAGATAGTGAATTCCAATGTAAAGCTCTGTCTACACTATCAAACTTTATGTGACAAAAAATGTGATGTGCCTATATATGGACATGATGATGTCATATCACTACCATACTTAAGCATATCACTACCATATTTGGACAAACCCCACTTTTGTCAAACTAGTTTGATAGTGTAGACAGAGCTTAAGCTTTTTTCTTACAATAAAGTTTTTTATTTTGTGTTTTTTTTTCAGTTGAACAAGTACCAGTTGGTGATTATGAAATTCCTTTATCAGAAGCAGAAGTTTTAGTAGAAGGTAAGGCTTATGTGTAGTCACATAGTGTTATGCTTTGTCTACACAATCAAACTTTATGTGATGTGCCCATATATGGACATGATGATAGCACAAAACTACCATATTTGGGCACATCACACTTTTTTTGTCACATAAAATGTGATAGTGTAGACAGAGCATTACAATCAAACCAGGGTGATAAAACGTATGCATTATGAATACTGTTTTTTTTTTTTTTTTAGGAAGTGATGTTACATTAGTTGCATGGGGTACACAAGTACACGTAATGCGAAATGTTTGTGAGCTTGCGCAAGAGAAGCTGGGCGTTTCCTGCGAGCTTATTGACCTTCAAACAATACTACCATGGGATGTTGACACTGTTGCCAAGGTAACCATTGATTGCCAAGTATAACCTGTTTGTTTGTTGTTTTTGCTTAATATCATCCACATGTCCTGATTTGTTTACTCCACACTGTATCATTTCAGTCTGTGTTAAAAACTGGTCGTCTGTTAATTGCACATGAAGCACCAATTACAGGTGGATTTGCTGGTGAGATTGCTACTACAATCCAGGTGGGTAGTATGATAATTATAAATTACAAACAATCTAATGAATATTCAAATTTCTCTTCTCAGTCTACACTGTCAAACTAGTTTGACAAAAAAAGTGTGATGTGCCCAAATATGGTAGTGATATACCCAAATATGGTAGTGATATGATATCATCATGTCCATATATGGGCACATAACATTGCCACATAACGTTTGATAGTGTAGACAGAGGTTTAGGAAGAGATTAATCTCACTTTGGCAATATGCCAAAAACAGAGCTTGTATTTCTTTTACATTTACATTAAATTTACATATTTTGAAAAATGATTTCTATTTAAATTTCAGAATGAATGCTTTTTACATTTGGAAGCTCCCATTCAGCGTGTTTGCGGCTGGGACACGCCTTTCCCACATATATTTGAACCTTTTTACCTACCTGATAAATGGAGGTGTCTAGATACTATTAAGAAAATGATCAACTATTAAGGTATGTTGGATTTTTAATCATGATGTATATGCACTGTAGTGGTTGACATGCTTGCCTACCAATTCTTGGGTTCAAATCTGGTTTGGTCACAATACCAGCATTTTTGTAGTGACCTAAAAACAAGACTTGAAATCATCACTGTATATCTCAATTTATAATAACTCAAATACAGCAAAATATAAAGATTAATTTTAATAAGATGCTTAATTTATCCTTTGTTTCAGATACTGGAAGTCTGATATATTGTATATTACTGTATCATAATTCAGCCAAGAACATGGATTTTGAACATGCTTGTTTACCTTCAATATTGTAATCATGTGTATAAAAACCATGATGCATTAGTTTTATTAGGTTTTTTTTTCTCTAAATCTTGGTTCATGAATATTTGACATATTCAAAATAAATGGTATTAGTGAAAAGTGACCATCGCCCTAGTTCAATACGGAAAATGCTATAGTGTGTCAGTTTATATTATTTAACAGATAGCATTTAAAATATTTATACAACAATAGTATATTTGTCACTTTTTCCAGATTATTTAATGTTTATTTATAAGTGCGGGTATGTTCTTTTAGATTTATTTTTATATAATGAGTTGGGGTACACATTTTGCAATGTGCTGTAATAGTAAAGAACCCCAACCTGTACTGTAAGTAAACCTGCCTAGTTGTAAACCAACTGCATACATAGTCTTGCCGAATATTTTTCTGAGGACCATTTGTAAATTATGCCCTGAGTCGATCGGCCTTTGATTTGTGCTGGTCTTTTCGTGGAGGTTCATACCTCCATGGACTTTTATTGTTCGGTAGTGAGACAATTGGACCAGGGACAACCCACAGTTAATTTGTTCAACTGTGTAATGATATGCATTTTATAAACATATAAATAATAAATCCTCGATAATAATAAAATGTTTATTTGATTTGATTTGCAGAGATAATGATGCAATAAAGCAAAAACTATGAAAATCTGACTTGTCGTTTTTTTTTTTTCTATTAATTTACTTAATATTCGCTCTGACCAGAAAAAATATCTCGCGTCATACAACGTATTGAACGCGTTCAACGCCACAAAGCATGACGTTATCACAGAGGGCGGTATTGAGTTTCGGAATAAACCACCTAATCAGTATTTTGACAGTTTTTCACATTAATACAATTAAAAATCACAATAACATTAAATATAATTTAGCATCTTGATAATTTTATGTCATGAAATCCTTCCGGGTGATATCGGGGGTAGATTAGTATGAACCTTAAACATGCTGAATATTATTATTTTTATTGACATTCATTCACATAGGCCTAATAATTTTTTTTTATTTCCAAAAACACAAACAATAGGCCACCAGCTGTGGCAACAATGCAAAAAAAGGTTCTCAAAATGCAAATATAATCTTGATAATTAATTATTTTGATATATTTAGTAGCATTTATATTTATAGCTAGTTTGTCAATAGGGACAATCGTAAAACTACTGTTGTGTAATGGAAAAGTACATAAATAAAAAAATTAAAACAACATCCGTATTTGGTTCCTATCATTAAAGATACCACTAAAACCACATTAACACATTAGTTCCCATCCCATTAAAATGTATGTTTTACCCTTATGTTGTAAATGTACAACATAGTAATGTAAAACACATATTTGTAGTAATTATGTACAATCTGTTACCGAAACAAGAAGGCCATTGATAAATTACGTAGGCAGCAGCCAGCGATCGATAATTTACTTCCGGTTAATTGTGTGACGTCACACATTAATATTATCGATCGTAATTGCGTGGGTTATCTGACTGTGCTATTATTATCTGACCGCTTTATGCAGGAACAATACAGAAATAGATTGAAGCAATGAATAACAATAATCGGACATATTGTCTATCTATTTGTACTATTAGGGCTTAACGGTTGCTTCTATGATATTTTTTCAGATACTGATAGTCTGATATATTGGAGTATAATGTAACAAATAATTAAGCTGCTCTATCCTTCTATACTATTAAGCTGGTGTCGTAGGTGTTGATCCCATTCCCATCCCACCCAAAGTCAAAATGTCCTAGCAATTGGGAGATTTTTCCCTTCCGGCTGTGAATGAATCGGACATATTTTTATGAGAAACCAGTCACGTCTTGTTACTACATTGGAGCAACAAATTCGTTGTTCCATCCTTCTACCCGAAGAAGTCTAGGCCTAAATTTTGTCCCCACCTGTGAAAAATATATTTTTTTCTATTTTTCAATAGACCTACACATGGCTTGCTATATAAGCTTAGAAATAGGGAGTGGGGGAGGGGCTGGCATTAAGTAGTAAACACTGTAAAGGTAAAAATACACATACGAGCGGAAAACCGTATATAGCTTGTCCCACATAGAATCTGTATCTATCGCGTTGTGTTTAAATGGTCATAAGGAATAACATACATTCTATATTTGTATTACTGTTACCGCTCGTCTGTGTAAATTGGCCTTAAGTCGAAAAACACCTGAGTAGGCATACAATCATTTTTAATTAATAAACTTATTCCGCCAGAAAATCGTGGGTCAAACTTCAATTATAAACTGTTCCGGCGGAAATTCGTAGGAGGAATACAAACCTGCAAAGTACATCCGTAACGTATCTATAGAGTGCAGGTTGCGAACATTTTTAGAATTGATTAATTTTTAATTGATGTTAATTATAATAACAAAAAATGTTGAGTGAAAATAATTAATCTTTCTTGTCGTCACTGACGTAAGCGCAACGTAATTCAAGGACGTACGAGCAACGTAAATAATTTGACCAATCACAAGCGACAGATCCGTGATCTGTGATAAAAAAAAAACCGTTGTGCGTACGTTGCTTATTGCGTCATAGTAGTTTGAACCAATTATCATACTGTATTTTTTTACAGGTAAATGTTTTAAGGGTTTCTCTCAGTTTCGAAATATTACTTTGAGCGGTCCGTAGATATCTTTTAAAAAGTGCATCTGTCCTCCCATCTTCCCAATCTAGTCTTTAAAAAGGATTAACCTGTAAGAGTATTGTTATGAGTAAGTTTAATAATACAACGTTGAATCGACGAGTATACATTTCTCATTATTGCGCAATACATTTGACTAAATTTCACAATCAAACAATTCTCATAAACAGCAACATATCTTCTATTCTGTATCCTTCCGGTGATAAAAGAAATCTCTACTTATACACTGAAGAATATAGCCAATATGAAAATGATCGGCGGTAGCAGTATGCAAAGTGCTAAGTGCTATCTCATCAACCAATGCTGCAGTTAGACTTGTAAATTACACTTGTGATGTCATAATTTTGCGTTCATGACGTCATCTCATTGAGAAATGATTCGTGTTGTGTACGCCTACGTGAGTTTGTAGATGAAAATGAAATTTTCATTACATAAACAACAATATACGGAGTAGCAAGCAAGAAGATAGAAACATCTGGAACCATATGAGATATACATCTTTAACACTAAAGTAATAATATTCAAGCAACAAGGACATTTTATTCAGACACGGGTAAGTTCGTATGAGCCGTTATCTATATCTTGTTTGTCTCTTAGTTTAGATAATATATAATATCTAATTAATAGAACATCGTATGTGATAAATGGATAATGTAATATAGTCATATTAGTGTACTGAACTGAACTTTACACATATTGAAAGTACGGTAGCATTCGACACAAGAAAAGAGTAAAATTGGAGGCTGGAGGCCGAATACGCATACAGCATGGTCACCTCAACCATACTTCTTTATAGTTATTTTAAGTTATACGATTCACCTTTTTAGATGTATCTAGATCTAATCTATATATAAACAGTGAATTCGACTACGGAACAACATTTAAATTTTGTTTTGTTTTTATCCTTTCATTATTATTATTATTATCCATGAATCCGATTTTTTATGACCACATCCCCCTTCTCCCGCCACAAACTCTATCGTCTGTATCCGCTTTCTAATATAATGCTGATTGTTTATTCAAATGCAAACTTACTTAATAATCAGAAAAAATGCAAACTTACTTAATAATCAGAAACTTTGTTCAAATACACTGTATGAAAACAAACAATTGCAACAGCTATAGCCAGTGGCGCAGTAGCCTAATTAAATTCAATTTGCTCCTGAAGTAAGAAAAAGTAATATAATAGCTCTACAATAAGCAATATTTGTGTGTAACGAAACCAGTTGGATAAAACAGACACATAACGTCCAGGCCTATAAAAGCTAAGGTATAATTCGATTTCCAATGCATATTGTATTGTAGGCCTATACCATATTATAAAGCACTTATCACCATCAATATTTTAGTGCCCTTTCAGGTTTTAATTTTTCCGAATTGCCAAATTCAATTTCGCAGCTTCACAGATAAAATAATGGATATACTCTGTATAACTTATTTGCGGTGTTAGGTATATGTTCTTATTTCTTTCAACATATCAATTCTAACAATTAGTTTCACAGTGTTATATAATCCATCGTCAGTTTGCAACAACAATATTGCAATGTTTAAACAAAAACAACTCTTTCACATTGAAAACCCATGTCCTGTATCGAATTCAATGATTGTTTAAATCTTTCTATTCAAATTACCTCATCCTTAGGTCTCGTTTACACGAATGACGCAAACATCCGTAATGAGATTAACAGAGTTAATTTCAACTCTTTTCCCGTTTATTTACATTGTATTGCAATTGTAATAGCACCCTGACGTTTTTAATTGATTGTATTATATGTGTTAATGGCTTATTCATGAAAAGCTCCTCTAAAAGTGTTTCAATTATTCTATAATTGGGTGTAAATCTAGTCGGTGACACTAATAGAAAACAGAGTGTGAACGCGCGAATCGTGCGAATTTGTAATTTTAAAACCTGTAAAGAAAGATATTATGTTCACACGCAATGCAGTTAAGCTAGCGATGTGAGTTAAAAGGTGCTTCTCATTGGACGAACCGCACGTAATTTGACCAATGACGGCGCGATGAACCATCGGTTGCACCTACGTCATTGCGTCGCATCCAATTTGGAAACAAGCTACAGTACTCGGACTTGTCGTTAACTCCGATGTACTCCGATATAACTCCAATAGTTTTAGTATATTCGGTGTAGGTAAGTTCATTCTTCCCTGGTGTAACGTTATAACACACACGCTTTGATATGCTAAACCGATTTAATAAAGCACATTGTATCTAAGTACAATAGAGAACAGAGCGTGTAACATGTAATATAAATTGCATAGCCACAGCAGCAATTTCCAAGATTTAAAAATAGATATTCAATGTAACAAACGATACGCGAGAACAGGTGGCATTACTGTACCCAACCAGTTACTGTACAAAAGCATATAACTTATAGGTTCATTTAATTTCTTCAAGCGAAACGATTAATCTTCGCGTTGATGACGTCAGCAATTCGTGTCATCGTTGATGAGCACATAATAAATGATATGCGAGTGCATTGAAAATAAAATCTGTTTCTATTTAAAACCATATAGTATTTGAATGCGCTTTATTGAAATTGGTCGGATACGATCGTAAATCAACTGATAAAGTCTTTGGACTTATTATTAATAAAGAACTGAATGTTAACGTTGAAGATTGACAGCCAGTCGATGGCAATAACCATTAAAATACAGATTTGAAAGAGACGAAAGCTTTATGGTACAAAGATAACAAATTCAAAAACGTCAATCGATCGTTTTCTAAAGCTTGGTTCCTACTAGAACGGAACGCAAGGACGTAAACGCAACGCAAGCTTGACCAATGACAAGCAACATTTCGAATAATCCATCGCTTGTGATTGGCCAATTCACTTACGTTGCGTCACGTCCTTGTCTGTTTCGGATGCTTATTAAATTATTCAGTATATATTAAATTTTTTTAAATATTTGTCCATTTCCGTGCCAATCTTTATTAAAAAGTTTTGCTAGTCTTTATACCAGACCTTGAAAAAAAAACTTCATGCCCGAAATTCTTGACCTGTCTACCGCCCTCTTTTTAAATTCAGTAGACCTTGGTTTTTGCTTATGTCAGCGAAATTTATGAGTTTAGAATGGAATGCTCAATTTCACAATAAATATAGATAACAATACACAACTCCACAGAAGATGTAAGTTTACGTTTACGTAGGACGTTGAAAAAAAGCAATTTTGAAATCAACCAAAACGATTAATTTCTTTTTCCAAATAAATGAATTATGTAGTAACTACCTCATCATTAAAACTCATAGTGTCTCAGAAACTTGAATCTCGTGCATCCACAACCGCTGGTTATAAATTGCTTAAATCATCAAGAATGAATGAAGTACAAAAGCAATCGCAATACCCTGCCTTAAAACTACACTTGAACATTTAATATAATGAATTAGTATTTCATAATTTGGAATTCCCAGATTGCGAGATTGTAAGGCAATCCCAGACCTGTTGAGTATGCACTTATAAACCGTGACAGCTAATCAGCCAATAAGGAGACATTTCAATCGAGTTCACCGCCCTTGAATTTTCAGATCCACTGCTAAAATAGGACATAAATATGATGAAATCTAGCAAAGATATCACAAACGATAGCCTAATAGTATCTAACATAAACATCTAAACAAATTAATTATAGGTATTATGTAATTTTACTTGTAATGAAACGAATTTGTGATGTCCATACGGCGACTAAAGGCGGATTGATATATATATTCAAGTATGCTGTAAACTGGTCATTAGATATCAGAAACAGCTGAGAGAGACAGTTTCGTAAATATATTCACTCGGCATATGTTGAGTTTGTGTGGTACTGCTGGTAAAGTAAAGAAATTTCTGGAAACGTTTTCTTTACTTTTAATATATTTTCATTTGTCTTCCTTTACAGTCGTTACTGAGCAAACGTTATGGCGAGTAAAGCACCGAATCGTCTGAAGCAGGTTTTAACGTACGACCAAGTAGAACGACTAGACCATGTACTTATTGAGCCGATCCAGATACACGGTAGGGGAAACTTTCCAACATTGGAAATTCAATTATTGGACCTTGTAGATATTGTTCAAGAAAGACTAGAAAGGGAAGGGGTTGCTGTTGATAGTATCCGATTAAATGGAGGAGCTGCTAGCTTCGTGTTGAGTTCGGATCCAAACAGGACTCCATTCAATGACTTGGATTTGATATTTCGTGTGGACCTGTCGGCCCCTCGTAATTTGAGTATCATTCGAGAAGTTGTGCTGGAGTCACTTCTTAATTTCCTACCAGAGGGTGTAAGTAAAGAGCGTATGTCGCACTGTGTCTTGCAAGAAGCTTATGTAAACAAGATGTTTAAGGTTACAGACAAAGATAGGTGGAGCCTTATCTCACTCTCAAACAACTTGGGGAAGAACGTAGAGTTGAAATTTGTGGACGAGATGCGACGGCAGTTTGAATTCAGTGTGGACTCCTTTCAAATTATTCTCGATGAGCTACTTAATTTCTATAAAGTCACCGACACTGATATCTACATGTACGAACACTTCTATCCAACCGTTTATGGTGAGAGCCTTTATGGCGACTTTACTGAAGCGCTTGCACACTTAAACCACAGACTTATCGCTACTCGTTGTCCGGAAGAAATACGAGGAGGCGGTCTCTTGAAGTATTGTAAACTGTTAGCATTAAATTACGAACCAGAAAGCTCGAAGGAGATCAAGTTTTTGGAGAGGTATATGTGTTCTCGGTTTTTCATCGACTTCAAAGACTTAAATCAGCAACGACAAAAACTGGAAACCTACCTTCAAATGCACTTTCAAGGGGACAATGTCATGAAACATCGGTACCTGCTGATTTTGCGACGTGTTGTAGATTCAAGTACGGTTTGTCTCATGGGACACGAACGACGACAGATCTTGCAATTAATCACGGAAAAAGCAGCAACCATTGAGCGTCAGATTAACTATGAACAACAACAGTCAATTGTTACGTTTCACTCATACATTCCAACTTACACTTACGAAAAAGGATGTGTTTATTCAGCCAAGCCGTACATTCCACCGCCGCGTCAATACATACCACAGAAGCCTCATGGGAAAGCCCACGGGAAAGTACATGGGAACAAACAAGTAAACGCTGGGAGCAGATGAACTGTCTTGTGCAGGAAGCAAGACTCAACAACCAAAGCCTGGATTTAAGTATATAAAAAACATGATCGTTAAACATTTTGTGAGTTTATACTTAAAATTTCAAGAATCGGAAATATTAAAGTTAAAATCATGTGTGTGATGCAAATGGAGCTATTTTATATAATTTTTGATGATTTAAGATTTATTTTGGGATAATGCTATTTGGTAGAGAACTGTCAATATGACCCCTAACCTAAGGTCAAACCTGAATGTCAAACACAACAGCTGGTCTGAGAGCCAACAGTGCCAAATAAACACCCATTTTGACCCCATTGTTTAACAGCATTGTTTAAAGTAAATAAAGTTACAATATTAGTTATTAATTACAAAAAATAGTGTACAATTTTGTGCATAGGTGTCGCACTCATTTCTAAATTATTTTAATTAGAGCCCATCTTTTCAAAAAATTAATAACATTAAAACGAGAAAAAAATCCTAATGATTTTTGTTAATTAGGAGTTTTAATTAGTTAGGTGCATTTAATTTTAATTGTTTTTAGGCTTTTGGGATTTGTGAATTGTTTGTGTTTATAAAAGAATACATATTCCTCAATTCACTTCCACGTTGATTATGCATACAATTTTATATAAAAAAACCGTTGAGTAAAGTTGAAAAAAGAATGATGGAGTATTTTAGTGTAAAATATTTGACATGATAAACAACAAAACAGATCAAAACACAGAATAATGGTTGACCAACATTACAATCATTGGAAAAGAAAGTTAAAAGTTAAAAAGTTACGCACAAGTTTATTGTACATACAAAAGAATATCGGTAATCTGGTCATATAATGAAGTAATTCTATTATTATTAGTATTAGAATTACTTCAGTAACTGCAGTAAAATACTTTCAACTATTATTATTTACAGTTCTTTAACCACGGTGTGCTTTCAAATTTTTGCTCCAAAGGGATCGACAAAAAATGTTTAAAAGAGTGTGAAAGAGGACTTTATGTAGTATGCTAGAGGGTGGTTATTTTGTATAGAAAAAACAGATTTATGTAAAGTTATGTAAAGTTTATTTTTGTTTTGTCTTGAAATTAATCTCCAGAAAATTATATATTATGTTAAATTTTGTCAAAATATATTGTTGCAGAAAAATGTTTCTCGGATAGCAAAATTACATTGTAATGGGTAAACATATAGGAAACACTGATTTTAAAGGGATACCTTTTAAAGTGATGTAAGGTAATTTGACAATAGATATAATACAGAGTGCATTAATTATTATCTTATCTTTGGTACAGTACTTGTTTTGATGCAATGTCCATATTCAGATATTGACGATCATTTCTATTGTTATATTTGAATATTTACAATAGATAAGACGACTTGTTCGATGATGACACTGTAGAAAATGTACAAAATATGAATTTAAAGTTACAATTTGGTGCGTTCTAAATTTATCATTCATTAAGAACAAATTCTGAGATGTCAACAACAAAAAAACAGAAAAAGCTCCCTACTCAAAAGAAGACAAGATTTCTTCAATGTTAGAAACGGTGTTTTCCTTTTAAGGAGAAGTTTCCCATCATGCAATTTGCTAGACGAGAAACAGCAATATTATTAAGCCTAAAGATTTTAATGTAAAATAAAAACTACAACAAACGTAACTTGTTTATCTGCACCACTGCACATGTTTACCGATTTTCATTTACTATATTATTTTAATTGGAAAAATATTAGAAAAACTTTGATTTTTGTGTAAAAAGTGTAGAAAAACAAAATTAGATAACTTTTGTTTCCTTTCATTAAACACAAATTATTCTTATATAATTGTTACAGAATCTTGAAAAGAGTGATCTGGAATTTTTTAATTTTTTTTTTCCAGTTGTGAAATTTGTATATGTAAATTTATTTATTTTTTAAAATTAACCAAGAATATTTTAGCTTGTTTAAAGTTGTTTAAATTCTGTTTCAATGAATATTATTTGTGATAAAATGATAAAGGTGTCATTACCAATATGCAATACCATAATGAAAACCATATAGGTAAAGCAATTATCTAAAGCAGTTTATATTGGCCATTTTCAAATTGCAAAAGTATGAGGTGTGAGGGGTTTTGTTTTACTAATTATGAATAAATTATATTAATTGATGCTACAGCTATTAATCTGTTATTATTAATGCAGGATTATGATTTGCAATTTCAAAAATTAATTATATATTTTCGAAGGTTGGTTGTTTATGACTGTTTGACCTCGTTGTAGTGGTCCTAAACATTATTGGTCTTTAATGATTGGTGCTCACTAGAGACGCAACGTAAGTGAGTTGACCAATCACAAGCGATAGATTATTGGAACTGTCGATTGTCATTGGTCAACTTGTTTACGTTGCGTTTACGTCCTTGCGTTACATCCTAGTGGGAACCAAGCTTAAATAAAATACAGTGTACCTTTAAAATATCATTGGTGCTTGTCCCAAACCAAAGTGGTCCTTAATTGGGGATTCAGATTTTGTATATGCATTAATAAATTAATACAGATTCTATGTTTAGATGCCATGTTTAACCATAGCTTTGTAACTAAAGAAAGAGCAGCAAATATGGTCCTAAAATGGTTCCTTAATAGAGGTAGCATCTAATTATAATAATTTTATTGCTATTTTATTATTTGATATAAGTATAATTTTATGATCATTCATGTATGATGAATCTCACAAATTCAACCCATTTTTTAATTTATTGAATATCTGTGCAAATATATTGATTAGTTAGGATTCACATTATCTAAATATAGTAACAAAAATTGTTTTTGTTGTCCATGTGTAGTGGTGCAGAAGGGAACACAGGATTTCCTGTGAATAGTGAAAACATATACAATATGGAGTTCGCTATCCATCTGAGAATCGGAAATTGTAAAATCCAATGATAACATCGTTTGGTTGATAATTTAAAATGTACTGGCAACATTATTAAATTATATTTACAAAAAAAGTTGAATATTTGTCTTGTGTTTTTTTCATTCTGTGTTAAGCTCTGTCTACACTATCAAACTAGTTTGACAATAAGGTGTGATGAGCCCAACTATGGTAGTGGTATGCCCAAATATGGTAGTGATATGACATCATCATGTCCATATATGATCACATCACATTTTTTTGTCGCATAAAGTTTGATAGTGTATATGCTAATGTGTATTATTATTTCGTGTACCCAGGAACAACTGAAAACCTACAGTAAAATAGAAGTTTAACTATTGACCACTGGGAAATTTGTGGTGTCTATTTTGGAGGGAGTTCAGTTGACCATAGTATTTCAAACGTAGGTGGCTTAATGTTTATTCAGAAGCATATGTACACAACAACCCAATTGTAATCTGGTGTTTGCTCGAACCATCTCTCTCGACCTGCTGGAACACTTGAAATAAAATGGGCTTAGGCACAATGTCAACATCATTATTCTAACTGCAGTTAAATACATTTTGTTTACTCTTCAACCTGTTTTTGGACAATCATTCTGCAACCTTTTTTAGTATGTTTATTACAATGACTACCTCAGAAACCGCTACCTTGAAACATACTAAAATCATACATTATTGCAGTAAAAAAAGTAGTTGCTGCAGTAACACTATACATGATGTATTTTTCAAGAGGGGCTTGTAGGCTATGCTAGTCCTATCCCAGAACACCGGTCTTTTTGCTTGTTCCAGACACAAGTAACTTCAGTAGAATAATTTTGACTGATCTCTTGGTATCTTAAAATATTTAATTTCCACTAATTGATTTAGTACACAATGAAAAGTGTAACCCGTTCATTTGTCACTGTCGTAAAAATGTAAAAATCGGTTGATGAAATGATGATGTAATGCCAATCAATTGTTCTACGCAAGGATTATTCCACCGACAGATTAACAGTCAAATACAAAAATCAAACAACTGCAAACATAAACGGTATTGTAAACATGTTTACAATACCGTAAACTGTAGCTACATTTACTGATGTTGACCGATAAATCTGTTGTTCAAACAATGCTAAAACCAACAATAAATGATAATATTAGTATTGCGGTATCAAAGTACAAATATAAAAGTACTGTACTTAAATCTTAGTAAACATAGGGGAGAGAGAAAATAAAAAACAGTTTGATCCAATCAAAAAACCCTCCATTTTTGGGACAACTCTATTAAGGGGACACCTCAATGAATCAAACACAGGGCAATATATTATATGTTAACATTATGACCTCCCCCCATTGAGGGGTCACCCATATTGGGGTCATCCGTATTGGGGTCACCCATATTAAGGGGACACTTTTTTTGGTCCCAAAGGTGTCCCATTTTTAGGGGTTTTACTGTTTTCTTTTTTTTATTCTCCACAAAAACAGGTTTCTATCTTTATTCAACAATAATAACACAAATTTAAAATCAGTCTGGAAAGATAAAAGAGGGAGAACCAGAGTAATTTAAAATCACTTCGCTTAATACTTTACGCTACATTTGCGTAAAATGATATCATTATTCATATCAACCATAGCTCATTAGCATACAAATTAGCATACTCGTATTAACCAAAGTTCTAATTTTGTTGTATAAAAACTCATATAGTCAGACATGTTTATCTTTGTAATTATAATATTTCATGGCATAAAAAAAAAACCCGGAATACTATTCATGATGACTAACTAGACATGGGACCAGTCTAGGTTTCTGCATGCTATAGATAAACATCTAGAAACTGCTGGTTACCATGACAAACTAGCATAAAATTAAAGAAAGTATCAAGTTTCTGATCCTGTGAGATTGACTTTTCATCCCAGGGTCCTTTGTTGATTTTGGCCCAAGATTTACAGACCAAGCACATGTGTGAATTTGACCTTTGGTGGTTTTTAGAAGCCCATTGGGATATTTAGCATGGATAAAAGGGGTCGCCAATGGTCCCAGGTTTGATGTGGGAGAGGGGTTTTTTTAGACTTTCAGAAAGTTGATTAAATAAACAAATGGAGGGTAAAATATTGTATATGTTTTTGCTCTGTACAAATAATAACATAATATAATTAATATAACATTATTATTATTAATATGTGTGACCTCTATTAAAGGATCCTTTTAACCTTCGTGGCAGACAGACAAATATACTTTTTCAACTACCCGTATAACTATTGCAAAACAAACAAAACTAAGTTCTTTATTTTATTTTTAATAAATCACAAGACAAGAAGACAAATCTCAGAAAAGCTACGAAAGAAGATGAAAAATTGGAATAAAAACTACATAATCTTAATAAAGTTATTCACTTCCATAGAAATAAAGAAAAAATTATTTCACTTATAAAAAGGAATTCATTAATGAAATTAATCCCATTGTTTGAAAGTGAAAGTTTGACTTTTTTCTTTGGCTTTTTTAGACAAAAAAATTGGTTTAATCAAATTTTTGGTCAAAGTGAATTTGTAACAGTAAAATGTTACATTCAACAACAAATATATAAAAAAATTGTTTTTAGGGCAAAACAACGAATATATAAAAAGCAGTAAAATCAAGTTTAAAATATATTCAAACAATTTTAATGTTTACATTTCAATAGCCCTCTTAAAAGAGGCTATTGAATTGTAAAAAGTTTATTTTGTTAGTCTTTTATTGCATTCATTTATTGTTTTAATACATTACATAGCCAATATTATTAAATATTCAACACAGCCGGCCTATATAGTAAAATAATACAGTGGAGTAATAGATGCTTTACAATCAATCATTTATTGTAATCTAAAATTTATTGAAAAAATAATGAGAAATGCAAATTTGAGCAAAATAACACAATTGACTATGACATTAGCTGACAGTAGCCTACATTTGATTTCTTAAGTACTAGATACATTGATGTGGTAAAGTAATATGGCAATTGTATATGGTAGCTGTATATATGTATAATTTTTCTTAAGCTCTGTTTACACTATCAAACTTTATGTGACAAATGTGATGTGCTCATATATGGACATGATGATGTCATGTATTTATTTTGTTTTAGTTCTTTTTCTTTTTTATCTTTTCTTTTTCTTTTTTGTTGTAAGTATATGTTTCATATGGACAGTTTGTCTGAAATAAAGTTAAATTGAAATTGAAAATCACTACCATATTTGGGAATATTACTACCATATTTGGGAATATAACTACCATATTTGGGCACATCACACTTTTTTTTGTCAAAATAGTTTGATAGTGTAGGCAGAGCTTTATTCATAAAGTTTTTAAATAATTATTTAGTTATTTGCATGAAATAAACGAAAAATATTCATATTCAGGAATTGTATCAAAAGGTGAGAATTTCTTCTTCAAGTTTCCCGTGCAGATTTTCTTTTTTTTCCATTTCCATAGACCTAGTTTGTGCTTTATAAGTTTACATATTACGAAATCAGCAGATCCACATACGTTAACGTTAAGTCCTACAGTTTATTGGGAGATTTTGTTGAATTTTGTTTACATTATACACGGTAGGTTTGTAGTACTACACATTACGTACATAGACTTAATACTACATCATCAATTACAGAAAAGACGATTATAATATTTCAGAATTCTCTGCGGACAATGAATCAAATTAGTTTTATTGAGTATATAATTGGAAAGTATATTGAATTTGATAACAATACAACTGGCGTTGATGTAAGGCCAAACCAGGTGTGATACACAAATTACTGCGATTTGATAAAAATGTGTTTTGCTCACTTCTGAAATAATCTGAGTCACAGCTTGAATGTAAGCTTACACTACGGATCAGGAAACAGAACGTCTGAAGTGAGTTGATCGCCACTGTGTCTGGAGAGTTTTGCCTGTTCATATCTCACATTAAGCATGTATAGCTAGTATATTACCATGCATGTACTGCTGCATATTATAGGGAGTTTAAAAAAAGCAGCCATGAGGTGTTTGACAGGATGAGTAGTAATAGCAGAGAGATGGTTGAACGATAGTGGAGAATCAAGATTGTGAAATATGGGGATGGGGTTTCAGATAAAGTATGGTTATGACACGCCATGTATGCCAAAATGTTTTCTTTTTAAAATAGAACCAAACGCTGTATAGGCCCTAGTCTCATGTTGATTTATTTCATGTCTACAGTCAAACATGTGTTTATAAAACAATTCAAGTTACATGCTGAAGAAATATGATTACCACGTAAAGCTTGGTTTCCACTTGAACGCAAAGCAAGGACGTAATTGCACACCACAAGTAATTTGACCAATCATGATGTGATGGATCTTCCAAACTATCGCTTGTGATTGGTCAACTCATCTGCGTTGTGCCTACGTCGTTTTGTTGCATCCGAGTACGAACCAAGCTTAAAGCTCTGTCTACACTATCAAACTAGTTTGACAAAAAAAGTGTGATGTGCCCAAATTATGGTAGTGATATGCCCACATATGGTACTGATATGATATCATCATGTTCATGTATGAGCACATCACATTTTGATGTCACATAAAGTTTGATAGTGTAAACAAGGCTGAACAGAACTCCTGTGTTATATGCTGCCTAATAAAAAAAATAGCACGTTGTTTTATATACAGTATATTTTATTACTTTTCCTACAATGTTATAAATGTACATGTATTTTTTTAACTGTCTTGTTTTAACTGATAGCTACAAAATAGATTAATTAAATCTTCATGTACAGTAATTAGTTATGTAAGACTAGGCTGTACATCCCTGGTCGTGGGAACATCCTGTATAACTCTATTATCCCTAGCCACTTGGAGGTTGTACACATGTAACCGCATCCCTATTCAAGTATGTACTTGCAACAGAGGACATGAATTTAATTAATCTACTTAATTACCTATGAAGAAATAAGTCTCAACATATGTTTGAGTATCCTTCACAAAACTTAAGTCGCCTTCATAAATTAAATAACACTTAAAGCAGATTTATTTTTTTATAGATGTTCATTTATCTTTGTACAGAAAATCAAGATGATTGTAAGCAATATCTTCTATGGGCATTTGATAGAAATGGCTACAGATATCTACAAATGAAATGGGTATGAAATCATAACACACTATTGGGGGCACAAACAGTGGTGTAACGCAGAGGCCTGAGGCACCTGGTTTAGGAACCCTAAGTGGAAGCTTCGAGCCTTTTTTAACATATTTTGATAATGACTGTAAGCTTTGCTCCAGGCACAGCTCTGGGGCTTCTGGGTTTAGCCAGTGGCGCTCATAGCCATTTCCCTATGATTATACACAGTGCCTCAGTCTCAATTTTAAGTTGCAAAGGCTATTTTGTACATTGTTTTTACACATTTTTGTACATACTTGTTTAACTCTATACACAAGATCACAATATAACTGATTATAAAATAAGTTTTGATTGACTCTAGTCCCGATCTCTAACATGGTTTTTTTTAACTGGCCATTATGCAGCAAGTTTAGAAACAATACTGTGTATTTTCAGCAGGTTGAAGAGATAGACTTGAACCACTGTCTTTCTACAACTCTTGGTAGAGGTATTTAGTATTCTGCAAATCTGAAAAATATTTAAAAAAAGCATTTTATGTAAGAGAGAGAGTTATTGTAATATCAAAACCAACAAAATCTGTATTTCTGCTCCAATACCCAGTAAACTTAGTGAGGAAAGAGAATATGTGCAATAATTATGCACTTCTCAATTGAATGACCCACTATATGACCCTTGGTCAGTAGTAAGCCTATAATTATATAAGACCGAAACACTTTACCCAATTACATATTCAACCATGGAGGAGCTGTAAAATTGCCACCTCCATTGTCAATTATAATGTCAACATAGTAAAAAACTACATAATTTAAACAATTTCATGTCGACACTACTACAGTTATTCAGCATAAAATTTATCGTACCAACGCAACTCAACTCGGTTTTACCGTAGGAAGCCCCAAGATTTCCCACGACCAACAAAATTTCGGCAAACGTAAATTAAAGAGACAACAGGGAATTTTAGCTTTCAACACGCCAGAGTTTTAGAAAACTTCCTGCCTTTAAGAAACACTGATCCTAGGTTTATACACTTAACCAAACCAGACAACTAAATCAACTTAAAATCTGCCCTACTTACAACTTATTGTGACTTCAATTGTATATAGTATATTCTGGGGAGGTTACAAAAAAAAAACATTGGAGGCCTAAAGATTGAATTTTAAAAGATGCATAACAATTTCACTTTCAAACACCTTTGATTGCCCAATCACTACACTCTTTCCATTGGTGTTACAGAGACAAATCCCCACCCCTCCCACCTTTTGGAAAGCTAAAATTAATTTATGAAATACATTTTGATATCTATTTTTGACAGACTGTAATATTATAGTCTGTCAAAAGTAGATATCAAAAATTAATATTATTATTAAATAATCTGTGTTTGTCCTATTATTACATGTTAAGACATTTGAAACTAAATTAATATTTTTGAAGCAATGAGAAGCAGTGGGGGAAGGTTCTTTATCCCTTCTGATATTACTACTGACTACCTGCATACTCAATTCAATCCAGTAATTGATAAACCATTAATTATTTTCGATCAGCCTACTGTACATCCACAAAAATTATAATTTCCGACGAACATTACTTCACTTCCTCACATGCAGGTAGGACTTGTCGGTATTTTTAACATTTTATATATATGATGATAAACCTAATAACAATAACTTTTATTTATTTAGTGAGTTAGTTCAGCAAAAATAAACAAAGCCGAAGCTATTTGAATTGAATATACATTAAATGTAAAGTGTAAAGTGAAATACCTCCGAGCAAAGTGGCTACTTAATGTGAAATGTCATTCTAAATTTGTAACATTATTACATTCTTCTTCTGAAATAACCTTTCTTTCTCGTAAAGACATTAGCTGCTGTTGACATTCGTAATGTTTTTAATTTTTTCTGCTTTTTTCCTTTAATTTAGAGATCGTCATAAAAACGGTAACCAGACACACAGATTTTTTTAAACAAACCCAAAACCACTTAAGAAATAATGAATTATTTTCTGAAGCTCTGTCTACACTATTAAATTTATGTGACAAAAAATGTGATATCACTACCATATTTGGGCATATCACTACCATATTTGGGCATATCACTACCATATTTGGGCATATCACTACCATATTTGGGTATATCACTACCATATTTGGGCATATCACTACCATATTTGGGCATATCACTACCATATTTGGGCATATCACTACCATATTTGGGTATATCACTACCATATTTGGGCATATCACTACCATATTTGGGCATATCACTACCATATTTGGGCATATCACTACCATATTTGGGCACATCTTAAGAAGTACAGTATTATATAATTATACACAAAACAAAATTAAACATGAACACAACGATAATTGAAACTAATTCAAGTTAAAGAAATACTTTCAGTTTAGTTCACACTCGTTTTATATAAACAGATTTAACACAATTACACGTTACTGCAGTAACAAATCTACTCATTGCAGTAATTTTTTATCCTTAAACCTGTATATGCACAATATTTAGTAAGCTTATAATCACATACACACTGTTTATAGTTTATTACAGTGACTGGCTCATAAGCTTTTAAATACGTTACTGCAGTAAAATGTAGTTACTGCAGTAGAATAATTTCCCAAACCAGCCAGAAAGAAATGTCAAATTGGAAACAAAAAAATCAACAGGTTGTACTCCGGTAATTTTATTAGTTTAAATTTCTTTCAATTCCATCTTTTACTACCTACTACTATGTACCATAATTGTTTTGTTTGAGAGCTCTGTATTTTTTAGTGTTTTACTGTAAATTCAAATGTCAAAGAGAATCACTTCTCCGAATTTCTAACTATTTGATGAATAAATATATCTTTTATGTCTTAATATGCATACTCTCATAATTTGCATACAGTTATAATTTGCCTACTCTTATAAATTTGCATATTCTCATAATTCACATAAATTCTTAATTTGCATACTCTCATAGTTTGAAACCTTTGTCTCTTGCGCTTTATAAATGTTATTTATTATTATTATTATAGTTTGCATATTCTTATAATTTGCATACTCTTATAATTTGCATACAGTCTTAATTTGCATACCTAATTAGCATTGTAATTTGCATATTATAAATCCTACAGCAATCAAACTGTAATATAAAAAACAAACTATAAACAATGTAACACTTTTAGACAAAAATAGCATCACAACAACATACTGCAATTTGGCAAACATGTGGCGTCATTACATACAAAATTAATGTTTGAATTTAATGCAAAATATAACATTTACCATTTCACAAGTAGGGCATAAAATGTAAACATACACATTCAACCTTTAGAATATGAAATGGCAGATTGTATAGGTTACATTATACACAAAATAAAAGTAATGCAATGCAGTATTTTGTTGAAATAACAACAGTACTGTACATAATAAAACATAAACAATAATTACAAATTATAAATATATGTATATACAATTTTGTATTATATATATATATATTTATATAAACAAATCAGGCATAGAACATTAATTCTAAACCGCCCGGTAATATACTGAAATTTAATTAATTAATTTGAAATATATGTATATACAATTTTTATTATATATATATATGTATATACAATTTTAATATATATGTATATACAATTTGTTTTATTATTATATATATTATGTATATACAATTTGTTTTATTATTATATATATATATATATATGTATATACAATTTTATTATATATGTATATACAATTTTTATTATATATATAAAATGTATATACAATTTTAATATATATGTATATACAATTTGTTTTATTATTATATATATTATGTATATACAATTTGTTTTATTATTATATATATATATATATGTATATACAATTTTATTATATATGTATATACAATTTTTTTTATTATATATATATATATATATATATATGTATATACAATTTTTATTATATATATAAAATGTATATACAATTTTAATATATATGTATATACAATTTGTTTTATTATTATATATATATATGTATATACAATTTGTTTTATTATTATTATATATATGTATATACAATTTTTTTTATTATATATGTATATACAATTTTTTATTATATATATATATATATGTATATACAATTTTTATTATATATATATGTATATACCATTTTTATTATATATGTATATACCATTTTTATTATGTATATACAATTTGTTTTATTATTATATATATATATGTATATACAATTTTATTATATATGTATATACAATTTGTTTATTATTATATATATATATATATATATATATATAATTTGTTTTATTATTATATATATATATACGTCTTGTTCATGCTTTTGTTTCATCTCGTCTGGACTGTCATAACTCGCTTCTGTACGGCCTACCAACTTCTTATCTGTCTCCTCTTCAACGAATCCAAAATTCCGCCGCAAGACTTATCACTGGCACTAAACGACATGAACATATTTCTCCCGTTTTACGTGACTTACACTGGTTGCCTGTAGATCAGCACATTCGTTTTAAAATCCTGTTGCTGACATATACATGTAAGGCCGTCAACGGATGTGCTCCAGCCTACATATGTGACATCATTACTCCGTCAACCAACTCTACGCTTCGTTCATCCAGCAGACTTCTTCTAAAACCTGGACCCCGTTCCAGAACTCGGTTTTACGGTGATCGTGCTTTCGCTGTCGCAGCCCCAAAACTCTGGAACACTCTACCCCTCGAAATACGCTCATCAAAATTTGTAATCACATTTAAAACTAAACTCAAAACTCATCTCTTCAGAGAAGCATAATCACACGCTATTACTTGCACAGATCTTGGAAAACTCAGCGCTTTGAAACCTTTGTCTCTTGCGCTTTATAAATGTTATTTATTATTATTATTATTATTATTATATACAATTTTATTATATATGTATATACAATTTGTTTTATTATTATATATATATGTATATACAATTTTTTTTATCATATATATATATATATATACAATTTGTTTAAGTCAGACAAAAATCTGCCAATTATACTATATAGCTTATAGAACATTAAAATCAAAACTTTTAAAAACAGACCTCTGACCTTTATATAAAGTGCAGAGGTACTTTATTTCCCCTCCTGGGACACGAGGCTGAATTTCCTGTCATATTCATGCTGCTGTAGGCTACTCACATTTATTTAAATTTGTTAAAATTTACCTTATTGCATTTTTTTTTACTGTTTTCAGTATTTTAATTTTGTACCAAATAATTAATTATAATTTAAAATTAAATTCCATTCAAGTGACCTCTAATTAAAGACCCTTAAGGTCCAAACACTATTGTTTAACTATCAGAATTTCTGTTAATCCTTACATTGTTATTAAAAACTTTATTTCACGATATGTATATTATTTAGTATATTGTTTTGGAATGTGGGCTTTAATTAGCCTATTCTCACTATTATTCGTTGGTTACCAAATAAATATCTACACAATTTTTCGCGTAATTTTATGCATCTTCTCCACAGGCGGTAAACAGTAGGTGCTCACATTTGGCACACTTATGTAGAGGGGCCACACACGATAGGCTACATTACTTTCCTGAATTTTAAGGATAAACACTAAAAAAAGCAAAAAAATAACAGTAATTTTTTATGTGAGTGAGTGAGTTTTTCCAGAAATGTTTTATGGAAATTCCTGTTGTACTTCTGATGAGTGTTGAAGCCATACCTTTTCCTTAATTGTTATTTTACAACATTTCTTTTGTACATATTGAAAAATAATCTCACTTGTTTAATACTACAAGGAGTTATTATATTTCAATTTCAATTTATTTCCACAATATAATATAATACATACATAAATACAATGAAGTGATTATGTGGGGGGGGGGGGGGGAGAGAGTCATATAAGTCATAATGACTTTAAGTTTGACCCACCCCAAGATATAAAATTATATACGAAAAAGAACAAAAAATATATATAAACTAATAATAAATAAAAGAAAACAAAGCTACAATTTCTATTTAAACCATATTATCCAATCTTAACTGGTCTTATGAAATATATATACAGTATTTAACGTTCATCATATATCTTGAAAGTAAATAGTTCTTGTATATTAATTTAAATTTAGAAGTTGTAGATGCATTTTTAATATCTACATGGATAGAACTATAATAACTCCTTCTTGATTGATATGATTTTACATATTTTATATTCTATTTAAATATCTTCTCATTCATCCATTAGATACATATTTGTCTGCAGTTGCGTGTAACCTTGACAGTGTAAAGCCCTGTCTACACTATCAAACTTTATGTGACAAAAAAATGTGATGTGCCCATATATGGACATGATGATGTCATATCACTACCATATTTGGGCATATCACTACCATATTTGGGCACATCACACTTTTTGTCAAACTAGTTTGATAGTGTAGACAGAGCTTAAGTGTTTTGTATAGCTCAAACCTAACTTGCAACTTAAGGTAGAATATGATTAATAGCAGTAAATGTTCAGACATTTCAACCACAAGCAATTATAATCATATCATAATGCTCAGGTCTCAACAATGTTGTGCCCTAAAAGCTAGATTCATGCAACTATAATCATATCATAATGCTCAGGTCGCAGCAATGTTGTGCCCTAAAGGCTAGATTCAAGCAACTATAATCATATCATAATGCTCAGGTTGCAGCAATGTTGTGCCCTAAAGGCTAGATTCAAGCAACTATAATCATATCATAATGCTCAGGTCTCAGCAATGTTGTGCCCTAAAGGCTAGATTCAAGCAACTACAGTATAATCATATCATAATGCTCAGGTCTCAGCAATGTTGTGCCCTAAAGGCTAGATTCAAGCAACTATAATCATATCATAATGCTCATGTTGCAGCAATGTTGTGCCCTAAAGGCTAGATTCAAGCAACTATAATCATATCATAATGCTCAGGTCTCAGCAATGTTGTGCCCTAAAGGCTAGATTCAAGCAACTATAATCATATCATAATGCTCAGGTAGCAGCAATGTTGTGCTCCAAAGGCTAGATTCAAGCAACTATAATCATATCATAATGCTCAGGTCGGAGCAATGTTGTGCCCTAAAGGCTAGATTCAAGCAACTATAATCATATCATAATGCTCAGGTTGCAGCAATGTTGTGCCCTAAAGGCTAGATTCAAGCAACTATAATCATATCATAATGCTCAGGTCTTACAGTAGCAATGTTGTGCTCCAAAGGCTAGACTAAATGAATTAAAGTTAAACAGTTTTATAAATTGTATGTTTTCCATTTACCTTTATATCCTTTTATTTTAGCAATTTCAGATGCTGAGCAGAGCAAATTGGCCATTAATTACTACCATTGAATATTACATTAATGATGGAAAAACCATACAAAATCAACCATTCAGGTTTGTTTAAAAGTCAATATATCATTATTAGGTATACCAATCATAGATGACTATTAAACCACTACTTGCATTTATATTTATAAGTCTATATAGTCTCATGACCCAATTCAGATTTTATTAAATTGTATAAACGTAACAGCCTGCTTCTCTATATTTCCTTCCTGTGTTATAATGCTTCTAATCTCTAAATACGCCTTCCACATCCCAGTTCTGAATCTCCAACTTAGACATCAAACAATATCTTTTATCCCCTTGAGTGGCGTTTTCTAATGTACTTCTTTTGTGGTCTGTTAAAGTTAGTTTTACTAATCCTAAAGTATGTGTATAAAGCACGTATAAAATTTTAATAACTGTATAGTTTATGAGTTCTCAGTATGACAGCGTTTTAATACAAACAAATTGGTAATCCACAATTCAATTATAAACAAGAATATTTACAGGTATTGAAGGGAACATGTTAAAACTATTCTACTGCAGTTAGCTGTCTGGTAAGAGATTTGAACTCAGTATCTTCTGTTTGATATGCTAACATCCTACCATTAGACCACTGAGCTTTTAATGGTAGGCCCTAAATTGAAATGCATTTTGGGTGATTTAGAAACAAGCAGTGGTGTAACACAGCAGGCAAATTCCCCTGGTTTAGCACTCCTAAGAGGCCCTCCAACATTGATAGTTAGATTGGGGTTGCTCATGCTCTGGGGTCTCTAAGCTCTGGGATCCCTTAAGCTCTGGGGCCCTTTAAGCCCTGGGGCCCTTAAGTCATGGGCCCCTTAAGTCATGGGCCCCTTAAGCCATGGGCCCCTTAAGCTCTGGCACCCCTAAGCTCTGTGAACCTTAAGCCCTGGACCTCTTAAGCTCTGGGACCCTGGGTTTAACCAGTGAGCGCTCGTAGATGTTACACCACTGGAAAGAAGAATTCAATGTAGATAAACAAGACTTTAAAGACCCCTTCCCTGCAATTTTGGACGTTTTTTGGAAAATAATACATATATATCACTTTAAAAACAATAAACCATGTCGTTTCTTGTCTTAAATGTACGTTTTATGGTAAATTATGATAAAAAGTGAGAAACAATGCACTACCTAAGTAGCTCGCGGCGATCGACCTCTCGTGGACGGTCTTAGGCCTAGCCTAGCTAGGCTTAGTTTTGTAGGCCTAGCTGGTAAACATCGGTAACGTACGAACATCGTACGCGAGCTATATACCTAGCCTGACGTTGTATAGTTGCTGCATTAATTGTCTTTCTATTTTTGCCAGACTCCGTTGATACAAATTGGGGAAAACCCGGTATTTTCGCTGAAAAGTTAGGAGTCTTCCATTTGTTTTGGCCTCACGATCGATCGAAAAGTGGGCGAATTACAGGTGAAAAACAAAAATATCAATCCGCGCGCAATGCATTTTGGGATTTATAGCGGGCCGCTATAATTATTAGAATCGACTTATTTTTCACATTTTTAACCGTTTAAAGACGAAAAAAGTTATCGCAATAGGACCATATAGTATTATTTTTACATTAAATATAGTTTGTGATCTTAAATTAGATCTAAAAAACGTAGGGAATGGGGCTTTAATGTAGAGACTCAATAAATCAACCTGATGGTATAATAGGATGTACTGTAGGTAATCGTTCAAACAGGCCTCTGATTTGCGGAAGCATTTAGAGAGGTCCCTGGCTGATTCACCTACTACACAGATTAAAATCTACAAAATAATAATGAAAGTTGTGAATATTATAGATATGAATAAATTTTCCTTAATTAAGGGCTGTTATGAAACTACAGTAACAATCTCTCCTTAAAAGTGATTTAATGTCTAATAAAAATCCTAAATTGATTTCTAAATGATAGGTTGTAAACTTGAACCAGTCATGTAGGCAAAAGTGCTTTAAATGCAATGCAAAGCAGAATAGAAATAGTCAAAGATGCTAGTTATAACTTATAGATTAGGGGGAGAGGGGGGAGGCTAAGTATTTAATAAATGATCTGTCGGTTTGTAGAGAAATAAAAATAGTTATTTTATTTCAGTCATGGCTGTTAAATGTTAGGGGAGCTGAAGCATGTTTAGCCCCGGCCTAAATCCACACCTGATAAATACATTAACATTTATTAATATTTTGGCGCTTTTTTTTACTAATAACTCAATCGGTCTCAGTCTCAATGAAACTTACCACACACCTAGTTAAAGCCACCTAATTTAGAACTATTCTTAATCTATAGTATAGTAATAATACTATGCTAAACATGCAACATGTGTTACGCATGTCATTCATGACATTACCTTCATCTTGTTTCGCATTCGTACCGGTTAAATCATAACTTATTAATAACACAATTAATTTTGACTCAAACTGCTGATCTACCAGAAGATCTTCAAAGTGTTTTAAAATATTAAAAACTCATATTTGTTATATTTTTTCAGGTGATTTAATATTACTTGCTCTGTTTTGCATTCGTTTATGTTATGTCTGAATTGTAGAAGACGAATTAAAATAAAAGTACCTTGTAATCTGTGTCTGTCGGTACCAATCGTTTCATATTAAGAATCGGTGACCTATGACTTACACGGTTAATATGACCATTAACAAGGGAAGTTGTGAGATGCATTACTGGAAGTTGTTTGCAATAATTTGTAATGTTTATGACAGATTACTTGCCATGTTCATTGCTGAAGAATTTTTTTTTTACATCATCAGACGAGAAAAAAATTGTTTGTCTGTTTATGTCTGAGATATTACAAAATCACTCTTTATAATTACTAAACTTGACTTGTAAAAATATCAAGAAAGTCATTAGAAAGTAAGCATAATAAATTCTTTACTGCATCACGTAAGCTGAAGTTGACAAATAGACAAAAATATAAAATATTCAGAATATTATATACAGAAAAAATTAATATAATCATTTTTTGAGAAGCTTTTATTTAGTAATATAGTGTTCACTTAGTGATTATACAGTAGTTATTGATTGTCAACTCAATAAAATTAAAATTAAATTAATTCAAATTTTCAGTTAATTTAGCTGCAAATGGTAGCATTGACTTGGGAAAATTGAACATTAAACTACAGATAGACTCAAATACTACAAGAACGATACGTTTTAACTGATAAGCCAACTAAACAAATAAATTGGGTCCATAAATTTTGGGAAATCTAATCAAATTGTTAATATGCAGAATTTGCAGACGCACTATCCTATAATATTCTCACATTAAATTACAGTTGAGGAAAGCAATGATTTTAAGTTTTAACAGCTGAACACTATATATCTATAGTGATCTTTCACATAGATTGGAATGGCACAATGTATATCAGCTGATCAAACAGCTGGTGGCATGATTAATTACTAATGATTGTAAAACAATTGATTACTACAATAAGGTAAAACTTGACACTTGACCCCAGTAACCCATCGCAGGTATGTACAGTAGGTAAATTGAATTGTCAAATATGGCAGAGAATGTCATTGACATACTGTATGTCATTGACATACTGTATGATGTCATTGACATACTGTTTGATGTCATTCACATACTGTATGATGTCATTGACATACTGTTTGATGTCATTCACATACTGTATGATGTCATTGACATACTCTATGATATCATTGACATGCTGTATGATGGCATACTGTATGATGTCATTGACATACTGTATGATATCATTGACATACTGTATTATGTCATTAACATACTGTATTATGTCATTAACATACTGTATGATGTCAGGACATACTGTATGCTATCATTGACATACTGTAGTATGTCATTAACATACTGTATTATGTCATTACCATACTGTAGTATGTCATTAACATACTGTATGATATCATTTGACACTGTATGATATCATTGACATACTGTATGTTATCATTGACATATTGTATTATGTCATTAACATACTGTAGTATGTCATTAACAATAACATACTGTATGATATCATTGACATACTGTATGATGTCATTGAAATACTGTATGATATCAGTGACATACTGTATGTTCTCATTAACATACTGTATGATATCATTGACATACTGTATGTTATCATTGACATACTGTATTATGTCATTACCATACTGTAGTATGTCATTAACATACTGTATGATATCATTGACATACTGTATGATGTCATTGACATACTGTATGATGTCATTGAAATGCTGTATGATATCAGTGACATACTGTATTATGTCATTAACATACTGTATGATGTCATTCACATACTGTATGATGTCAGGACAGGCAGGAAAGAGGGAGAATAAAAATCGAAGAGTTCTTAATGCCATACAGACACAAATTTGGCATAAAACAAATAGTTTTTTGTTCAAAAAAGGCACTATATCGCCAAGCAACTTAGTACAATACGTTATCTTGTAATCTCGCAGCTGCTAATTTGGTTGACGACAAAGACACCAGACGCTTTGTTCCTTTTGGCACTTAATCCCCAGGAAACTGCAGAAGTTGCTAGGTATTTAATCTTAATTCACTTAATGTGCAATATTTGATGCAGAAGATAACCTTTTATTATCTCTTTAATAGTAATAATAATAATAATGATAATGTATTAATTTATATTGCGTAAATTCTAGATATAAACACATCCGGCATAGAACATTCATTTTAAACCGCCCGGTGATATACTGAAATTTAATTAATTTGAAACTATACTATCTATATATGTTCAATTTCGCTTCACATTGTTACCCCAGGGCCGTAGCCACCAATACGGTTGGTAAGGTTTCAACCTGACCACTTTTTCACAGGGCCTTTGACAAGCTAATGGCTTGAACAGAAATTGTTCCCTTTTCGTGCGAAAAACGGACCACTTTAATTCTCGTGTACAGTATTAACCCCAAAGTTACTAAACTTCAGGAGTAAGATTAAAGTCATAAAATTCTCACAATGTAAACATCTTTTCTTATTTATACTTATCGTATTCAACTTTTGAAAGTGTGCCATTTCACAGCTGGTACAATATCCTGGTTTGCATACAAAAATATAAACATCATCTTTACATTGTGTGCGATAAAAAGTAGGCCAAACATTTTTTGCCACCATATAAATTACAAAAGTAGCATAAATATTACAGTACAGATAACATTTATTTTTTTTCGTTGGTGGGATATTAGTTTCTTTAGGTTTCTGTGTTGTATTGACAAGTTCAGCACTAAAGTAAACGATTTGGAACTCCCGTCTGGAAAGTTCCAGTTTTCCACTAAGGCACAGGATTGGATAATTAGGTAATTCTCAAGAGTTCATGTTTCTGAGCATGTGCAGAATAAAATGGGTGGTTAACATGCTTTATAATATGGATATGGTCATAGAAATTAAAGCGGTGGCGTAATGGATGAGCGCTCACACCTAAACCCATGGGCCCCAGAGCGTGAGCAGTCCAATGCAACTACACAGTGTTGGAGGGAGCAGTGCTAAACCACGGACGTTTGTAATACGTCATAAAATTTAAATGGGGTAATGGCTATAGGCGCTCAGAACCCAAGGGGCCAAGAGCATAAGCAGTGCTAAACCAGGGACATTGCCCCTGCATTACACCACTGATTAAAGGCTGTTTTATGTCATAACATCGATTAATTCTTATATCTGGCATAAGAGCCATATGGAAGCTTGTCACCTTGCCAATAAACCTTCATGACATGAAGAAGATTTATTTTTCGTTATAAATTGTAACAACAAAACATAATACCAAGGATAAAGTAAGATTCTCTACCTGATAATACTTAAAGCTCTTCGTAAAGCTAAGTTAAGAAAAAAACTAATTTGAGATTTTAGTAATTTGAGGGAGAATCTGTTTGTTTTGAGAAATTATATACATTTATGATAATTACTATATGTTACATTACAAGTTGATGAAAAATCTATCTCCAATAATATAGCTTTCACTGTAAAATCACTGACGGACTGATTCCAGAAGTCTTCCTACTATTAATATAGATGAAAGTAACAAATTAAATTTTGCGTAGATAAGAGACAAAATGTGATATATCCAGATAACAGTGGTACAGTAATAGCACTGGATTTGAACCGGAGCTCTTGGATTGGTAAGTAAGCATGTAAACCACCACGCTACAATGCCACTATGATTTTGTTTATGTTATTGCTTATAAAATACATAATATATAGAAATTTATTAAGATTTATTAAATTTAGGTTTACTATAGTAGTTGTCTGCAAAATATTATTAATTTAAAATGTAAAAAAAAAAAAGAGTTTTAGAATTCATGCCATTGTCATAAAAAATCCTATAAATAAAGATATAAAATTTATTTTACATGTTTACAACATGCGCCTGCTCTTCTTTATTTATTTTATTTCAGAATACGTCATCCATTTTGACGTTTTACCATTACCATGACAACAGGTTAAATTTAGTAAATCATTATGGTTGAACAAACCCAGTTGTTACGGTTGAGTGAGCACAAATGAAGTCTATATTCCAAAACCTACTTCTTTTCAAAGAAACCGCTCATCTTCAAATAACACATCTACACAATTGTGATTTATCAACTCTTGTGCCTTTTCAAAATAAATTTGACTTTGGCTTTTAGCATCAATACAACAACAATTGATCAAAAGTCCATTGAAGAATCTAATCCATAATAACAGGTTGGAATAGATACGCCTAACGCCTACACAATCCAAAATAGCTCATCTACCCACCTGCAACCCATGTGTTAACAGGTATATTGAAATGAATAAAGACAAACAAATAAGAAGAAGAACGAACAGAAGCAGAGTAGACAGACCCAATAAGATTTTCACGTCATTTCATTTATTTTGTCCAAAAAACCATTAGTGGATGATATGGCAAATAGGCCTAACTACAAAAAAACACTACAAAAAGTTCCTTTTTATTGTGTGTCCTATAAAAGTGTACTTCAAAAGTGCAGTTGTAGGCATAATGTTGTTTACAAAAATCTCTGCACAATCGACACTTTATACTAAATATGACATTTAGTTTGTTATCTTAACGATTATTGGAACAAAAGTTGTCCTTTTGCGTAGGATGACAGTCTTTAGTAGTGGGCCATTTAAATAACAATATGCGAAATGTCTTTCCTGAGTGACACTGTTAGCTTTGCAAATGACGCAGGCTTCTTTTAACTTTAAAGTTAATGATAATATCGTATTGTACGTTTGAGACCAATTTGAATAATGATAAAAGAGATATCAGAAATTAACTTTGTCGTGTATATAATTTAATTTCAAAGATAACTACCATAAATTGTCCCTCATACATTCGAAGGGCTCTTTATAGAAAATGAAGATATTACATTATTACATCTGCAGTTTGACAGATTAACCCACTTTCTAGTTCTACAACAATTACCCTCTAAAACATTAACTAACTTTATCACCTTAAGTCCCATTCCCTACAATTTTTAGTCGCGTGGAAGCGACTCTATAGTTCACTATGTCGGTCGGTTGGTCGGTCTGTCTGTCGGTCTGTCTGTCTGTCTGTCGGTCCGGTATCACTATGCGTTTTATCGCTTTCTGACCTTATCTTGATATCAGTTTAATCTAGCTAGGTCAATTTTTCACAGTATATTCCTTATGGCCAGGAATCAATGTGGTTATGTTTTCACGGTGCGCAATAAAAAATTACGCGGTCTACGCACAATTTAACGAAATCACGTTTGTAATTCACAACCATGAATCACAATTAAATAAAATTTGGTACTCATAAATTTCAGGGCATAAATCATCATATGGCAATACAATTACGTGCGTAGCGCATGTAACGCATGTGTACGCGCGCTTAAAATGTTCAAAATTTATTTTCGATGAAATAAGAATACATTTCAGGCAATTTTAAGCGTTTACAACATTGCCATGAGTGCGCATATTTTTGCGCGCGCATAGCGCGTTAAATGTTTTTGCGCACTCTTTTTGCCCGATTTCTGTTTTCTTGACTTACTTTTCAACTCGAAATTACGTTATACGAGCACGTCGAAAGTGACAGGCTACGCACGTGTAAATTAAAAAAATATAAATGTTTTTAAACATTTCAACATTTCTATTGCAATAACTTTTTTTTTAAACCTTTAAAAATGTAAGAATTAAATTGCGACCAATTGCGGGCGGATATGCTGACAGCGAAGTGTAGAACAAGAACAATGGGAATTTACTCTATGTAGAGGCCCTGGGGGTGGGGGTATGGTTTGGACGACTGAATATGAATTTCAAAGATATCATTGTTCCCTATCATTTGTATACATCCTTATATCCTACACTATCCAGTGAACAGTGGGAATGTGACTTAATATCTGAAAGCCTGGATGTGTAATCCCAGCAGAATAGACATCTTTAGTATCTTTGGATGAAGATTTACGAATTGTTGATAGATTTCACAGCGTCACTAACTGCACTGCTGCTAACTAAATAAATAGGTGTTTGGCAAACTGCTTTGTGCATGCAATAACACCTGATGATAAGTATGTCATTTGTAAAAGTTAACCTGTATATACAGAATAGAAGATTTATAACCTCCACTTGTAGATCCAAGTTAAATAGTTACCAGGGTCCTGTTTCTGCTGCAAACAAATAACTGGTTTAATAACCTTGTAAATAAATTTAATTTCTTGGGAACAGAAACAGGACAATTTTTTAGGGCGCGTTTATACAACACGCTATTACACGCATATTCAACACGCCTACGAGAAGTGTGTTGTGTAACATCGAAGAGATTCCGTGTAATGAGATTTTAATTGCAAAAAAGGCTACTTGGCTGAATCCTAAAATTTTGTGGATTCCCGGTTGCTGTTGGCGTGTTGTCAGGGAATTGTTTTGACCTCTCGTTAAATAAAAGTATGGGCTGTGAAAATGTTGACCAAATCTAGTAGATAATTGTGCTTTTTTGGCATATTTTAATCGATTTAGTACTTAACATTAACGATAATAAAATGTTGGCATAATTTGGCAAAATATAGCATAGTTTTATCCTAATTCTAAAACATTTTTTTTTCCAATTTCAAAATCAGATTAAAAAAATCAATAACTGAATAAACTAAATTTCAAACGAAATCATCCTTTATTAAAATCCTTAATAAACTCAAATGAATTCATAATGCATGCGAGTATACAACTTAGGATTATGAACTACGGTACAACACGGTATTACGATTTAATGTATAACTGCAAGGTTTTTGTGGGGTTGACCTCGGCCCTGGCAACACGCTAAAAATTAAAGACGTGTTCAAATTTAGGGTGTTGTATAAACACAGCCTTAGTAACCGGTTAAATGGCAGCGCAAACATAACGATTAAAAACACCCATTCAATTCGGGGTTAAAACGTCATTTAATCAGTTATTTTTATGCAGCAGAAACGGGACTAAAGAGGAGGATAAAATTAAATAGTTACCAGAAAATCAACCAACATTAAAATGATTCTTCTTGAAAAAGTACAATATAAAGCTTGATATTAAATATGCTACTACTACCCTATTTATAGGACCTATAGACTACCTAACTTATAGGACCTATAGACTACCTAACTTATATAGGACCTATAGACTACCTAACTTATAGGACCTATAGACTACCTAACTTATAGGACCTATAGACTACCTAACTTATATAGGACCTATAGACTACCTAACTTATAGGACCTATAGACTACCTAACTTATAGGACCTATAGACTACCTAACTTATATAGGACCTATAGACTACCTAACTTATAGGACCTATAGACTACCTAACTTATAGGACCTATAGACCACCTAACTTATAGGACCTATAGACTACCTAACTTATAGGACCTATAGACTACCTAACTTATAGGACCTATAGACTACGTAACTTATAGGACCTATAGACTACCTAACTTATAGGACCTATAGACTACCTAACTTATAGGACCTATAGACTACCTAACTTATAGGACCTATAGACTACCTAACTTATAGGACCTATAGGCAAATAGGACCTAAAATACCTAAAAAAGTATACTGTAGCTAAATTATTTTTTCCATAAAATTCAAAAGACATTTTGTTGTTGTTTCAATTCAAAAATTGTATTATTATGATATTAAATTGTTTGACGCAAGAAATGATGATGATTACAGTATCAAACTTCTAATACATAGAACTCTTTGATCAGCGCTACAGTATTCAGGGGACACCCCTATTATTAAGGCTTGTTTAGGTAATGCGGATGATAATAATAATAATAATGGAAATTTGTAAAGCGCAAGCATCCGTCTAAAAAAAGACGCTCACTGCGCTACTGACAACAAAGAACATGAAAACAGTTACAAATCTTAAAGACTACAAACATTACAAATACGCTACAAGTTTTCAGGATAAGACATGGTGAATAAATGAGTCGATAACAATCAGTGATAAAATAGATAAGCATACAATAATAATAGTGCGGTTCTACTGTATTTTACAATATGAATGACAGGTTGTCCTAAATAATACTATTACCTCATTGCATGAAAACAATAATATCACGTTTTCAGACTTGGCTCAGCCTTATTTATTAATACCTTATTTATATCAAATATTACAAAACATGTTTTTTATTCATTAACATAATATAATGTCAAACTTGAACAAATTATGAGTAATGTTTTAACATTATTAAATTACATTAGACTTTGTAACTTGATGTTTTGACAACAATTGTGAAACTTGTTTTCAGAATTTGTGAATGGTAAACGTCAATAAACTTTCCATGAACCGGGAGAAAGAAATACAATTTTCAAGCCTGTAGCCAGAGGGTTTTGTAGGGTATGAAGAACCCTCTTTTTCCTGTGCTCTTTTCAAACCAGCAGAGAAGAAGCAGTGTCAGTAAATAGGCCTATAATCGACATGGCCAGAGCAGGGAGATGTAAAATAAATTTACATCTCCCTGGCCAGAGCTAATAATAGTTTATTCTTATATAGCGCATAAGCCAGCTCTCTCTCTCTCTAGCAATCAAATTTAAACTTTCGGCCTAAAACATTTTTACGATCATTCATTAATTCAAGATTCAAGTAATTTTATTGGTTTACTTTACCATGGAAATTCAATTTTCTTGGCAGACAATAAAACAACAAGAAAAATACATCAAATTGAAAGAGGCAATGTTTATTAATCTATTTATAGACCTACGTTAAAATACTAATAAAAATGCAGATTGCAAAAATTCATTCCCCTTCAATAGTGCTTGCTGATGCTTGGGCTTTCTCCTTTTTGAGGAAAAAAAAAAGACTGGCTGCGTCAGCTTTAGTTGTTATGTTTGTGTCTGTAAGGAAATTAAGGGTTGACAATTAAAAGTGCAGTCAACTTCAACAGATATAATAAGAATGCCAAGATAAAATTCCCTCTTGTTTCAAATAAAATGATTGAATTATATATTGTTCTTTCTTTGTAAGTTTTTTAACCTTTTGCGATAGTATAACTGAAAAAAAAAACAACAGATGCCTTGACAAAAATGTTATCCCAAAGGAAAGGGAGTTCCCACTGAAGTTATAAATTTGCTTTTAGAACCAGCCTGGAAGGTGGCATGGTAGAAGTACAGCAGCAAAATGAAAATATTTTTAATAAAAAATCTTAAGCTTATGGAAGGGAAAGCTTAATTTGTAAAATATGTGGTCAACATTTACGAAACTAATCTTTTTTATGAGGCAAAAAGTAGAAGTGTCAATAGCCAAGGTCGGATGATTGACACTGGCATTTAGGAAGCAGGGGTTTACAGCTTATCACTGCCCCATCATGCTAATTAATGCTACTATACCGTTCCATAGCTAGATGCATTTTCTAATTCTGATTTTGAATCAATCAAATTGGAAAGAAGTATGGACTCATTTTCTCTGGTTAGTCTCTTTTTATTTTAGTTTATTGAAACTTTAAAGACTTTCAGAGTATTGCCTTGTTTTATGAGGTACTTTTTAGCCAGCTTGGTTAGTTTTACCAGGGAAGAGTTAAGACTAGAGTTTACCATTCAGATTGGACTTTTCTGGTCAATATAGTTGGTGACTCAGTTAATTTGAATCAAGTACAATCTCTAAATAATTAATTGCGAATAACGATTAAAGTTAATTAAACCTTAATAGGAGTTACAAGGGCATAGATTGGTTTGGGACAAAGGAAGTGCATATCTTTTATTTGGAAGGTGTACTGTAAGTTACTAGTTTAGTTTAGAAAATTGGAACAAGATAAATGACATATTAAAAGCAAGCTACTGTATACCATGATTTAACACTACTACTTTTATGATTCAACAACCTTCTTCTACCTATGATATAAATTAAACTTGTTATCATATTAATTTAATAACCAGTGTCAGGCTTAGCCAAGGGCAACGCAAGGTCATGGAGTGTCCCTTTAATATCTGCAGAATTAACTCTCTCCCTTTTATGTCTCCAAAAACAGCCAACGAGGCATTGGATTCCTTTTAAACTGAACCTTCCATATAGAAACGCCTCCTCATGATAGCTAAAAATAGACCCATACTGGCTACTTGTTGATAAACAGTCCCTTCTCTCGCGAGAATGTTAACCTTTTGATTTCCCTATCCCCTGTAACCAAGTTTCATCAGAGTACCAGGCACTCTTAACCGCTAACCTTAAATACCCTCTAACCCGAATCTGTCATTCAGTACATTTCTGATAACATTTCAAAAACTTTCCCTTCTTAGTAGATTTTTTAAAGATAACTAACACATACTAAATCTCTGTCTACACTATCAAACTAGTTTGAAAAAAAAAAAGTGATGCACCCAAATATGGTATTGATTTACCCAAATATGGTAGTGTCCATATGGTCACATCACATTGTTTTGTCACATAAAGTTTGATAGTGTAGACAGAGCTTGAACTAAATTTCCTTTCCATTAGAAAATCTGGATGTTAATTATGGTATGCATAAATAACCAAAAAGTACACAATACAGTATTATTAATGAAATAGGAACTTTATTCAATCAATCTTAATATAATTATTTAAATGTATAGTAATTATTTACAGTGAAAACTAAAAATAAACAACATAATGAAAGAACATAATTAAGTAATGTTCCTTTACATTTATTATGTAATGTTTTCGTTTGCAGTTATATGGGGAATTCCCAGTATGTTATTATAACATAACATGTTGTAATGTTATTCTTTAGGGAATTGAACACACTTAAAAAATCCACATAAATTTATCAAATTACACTATGTTGTAATAGTCTTTGTTATCAATCATGTGTTACTTTTGTTCAAAACCAACCTAACTATACTATACCTTTTGTTAAATATTTGTTGTTTCATTATGATGTGCCCTAAAAATAAAATAACCAAATATTTTAAATTGTTTTTTTTGGATTAGCAATAGTCAGGAGACATATTGTCATTTTTTTTACCACAAACAAATACTGATTGTGAATATTAGATCATATTTAAACAAATCATTGAAATGATTGATTAGAGACGCTTATTAAAGCAAATTCAAAAGGGTATAAGTTGTGATAACATTTTTAAAAGTTTACGAAAGAGTCCGAAATTAGAATTTTTTTTTTTTATTTCATTTTTTTCCTGATGTCGAACTCATGGATAATTTTGGATATGATGTTCTTATGATCATATTAACCACAAAAAAAAAATATTGTACAGTAGGTACAACCATACTTTTACTTAGTAGTATTTAAAGCATATTCCTACGTATAAAATTCATAATAATAATAATTTTTTTTTTTTTTTTACATATTTGTTTAATTTATAAGTTTGTGAATTTGTAACTTTTACTTAAGAGCACACCAATTGTCATTGATTGAGTGCCACCGATTTAAAGGTGTAAGTTCAAATAAATAAATAAAAATAAAATTTTAATTCTATGTCAAATTGATTGTACTTGTACAGTACTGAATTAACTACGTTTAATAGAAGTAAAAAATGTACTTTCTGCAGTAACTGCAGTACAATAATTTTGACATGATCCTGTTTAATATGATTTCTATATATTATTATCTGCAATTGATTTTGTAAATGTGGACGTCCGTTTCCGAAATAAAAGTAAAATGAATGAATTTAAAAATAACTTGATGATAAACAGTTTATCTTGCCAAGATTTTAGAACAATTCTTTTAATTTGAAGGTAAAACCGTCCTCACCCATCCATTTCATGCACTGTATGTACGTTCTTCCCTTTTGTCGCGGCAGTAGAAGCCTTGTAAAGGGACATTTCCGATTTTCTAAAAAACGTTAAAAAATTAATATTTATTTTAACAGTTCTAAACTTTTACAGATTTTCGGTCGATAACAATTGGTTTAAAATATACGGTAATTTTTCTCCATACAATACTCAATATACAGTTTATATTTTTAGATGTATTTCACATTTTCTGTCAAATCATTTATACTATATATAATTTGATTTTGTACTCAAAACGTGTAGGCCTAATTGATTATCCCACGCACTAGTAAGAAGCTTTTGAATTTGTGACGACGGATGACCTAGGAGCAAGCTAGCTCAGGTCAATCTATGAGTCGTCGGTCGTTGCCTGGGCTTTGTTGAGGTGAGGAGCGAGGAAACATATCCAAATTTCTTAGCATGCGCACAATGAAATAACATGACATATTTATTTAGTTATCGCAAATTGACAGCTCAATATTTATTTTACATATAGAGTAGTACCTTTTCATATCTGGAACGAACATTGTTTATAAAAAAAATCCATAGTATCAATGACCTTTTAATTGTATAAACAAAATTGATATATAAAATATATGTACAGTATGATTTGAAGTTTTTATAACATTTTATTTCAGGGTAGGAGCGTTATTTCCTTAGGTCATAGTGACCGAAATTACTGTAAAATGTTCTTAAAAGATTGGCCTACATCACTGTGTAATTGAAAAAATTTGAAAAATTGTTTTCACTACTTTAAAATCCATCGGAAAAAACACCACAGTGTATTAAGCATAGGCGTTTTTCACCGACGTTTTTTCGCGGTGCAGTCGCGGTATAAAACGTTAAAATTAAGTTAAAATAGTGGGCAAGTAAAAAAATGATAAGGGCAACCAAATATTTTAGGATTCTGCGAGCCCTGGCACCCGGCAAACATACTCTAGAGACTTGGCACAAGTCTATGACTACATTTCAGTACAATCTTTAGTGAATTATTGGTTAGGAACTACTGTAGCTCCACCAATATCCGTCAGTCCATGTAAATCTTTTAGGCCAGAGGGTCATCTTAAGCAGTTCAAAGTCATCTCTAGAATCTCACCTGTTTCAATCATTCTTGTTGGTCTTTTAGCGCTTTATAAATGTCTATTAAAACATTATAGGTAGATTTACAGTAGGTCTTTGGTTTTTCTCAATTACCAAATCAGCATATCACATCAGTAGTTGATGCCTTAAGGCCAACTAATTTCGTCAGGAGAAAACTACGTCCTACGCTATTTCAAGATGACTCTTCTTGTCGGGATTTTCAGACAGCAACGATGAGTCAAGACGTTTCGTCGAGCCTCGTCGTACAATGCAGCCTTTAAGCATCTTTTTGATTTCTAGATCAACCAATACACAAACAGCCAGTTCTGAGAATAATCATCATCACTCCTAATTAACTAAAGTACACAAATTAAACTTCTTTTATCATTTGTTGACAGGAAACTTATTCTTCCCTTTGATGTAAGAAGCGACCGCTTCATTAATAACAAACGAAATTAGCCTTTTCATTCTACTAAAGGTAACAATTGTATTACTAACCCGAATAATAGACTTAAGCAAAACAAGTGAATGCATTGAAGTATTTGATCATTTATGAACGCTTTCACTTAATATAAAATCTATGATTCATTTATGTTGCCTTTTAGTAATCAATTAATTAATTCATTATTAAGTATCTTGAACTGTATGACATGCCATGTGTGGCAACAATTTTTTTTTAATAAACCAAATCATTGATCATCTACCCGTAGAACCTAGACTAAGATGTATATTAACTGAACTGATTACTTAATAATCAGAATTGTCCAGTTCTCCGAATTCATTATTAGTGTAATTGTACTATTTCAAATTGCTTTCTGGAGGTGCCAAACATTTTATGCCGGCCCAAGTGTCCGGAGTTTTCATTACAATACATAAATAGATAACAACATATGTTTTGTGGTTGAAGTGGTTTAGATAATAAATAATTAGTGTTAAACAGGCATAGAATTTAAATCTGAATGATGGGTATCTAGGGGTGCCTCAAGGGTAGAGTTCTATTGTAGCTGTCATAGGGTATTCAAGGCGGGGGGGGGGGGGGGTGTCAGTCGGCCTAAATTAGAACCCCTCCATATTTTTGGGACACCCTTATCAAAGGGACACTTGCTCGTGAATCCTTTTAATAGAGGCTCTGTTGTATGTTCAGTAAAATTTGAGCAGAAAACAACACAGCATTATTACTGCTTTATTGTGGTCAACCTTCCTTTCCTATTCTTGCTCGTGGCTAGAACACACAGTAAATTAACATAGGGGTCATTCCATCTCAGATCACCCAATGAGTTAAACCCTACCTCTTCCAATTTTGATGAAATTTGGTATATAGGTGATTCATAGCAATTAAAGCCAAAATTTCAAATTTTAACTTTATCGGACCAACGGTTTTCAAGATATCGCAATTTCAATTTTCGGTTTTTACGCAAAAAAGGGCGCGTCCGCCACGTTTCAAAGAGCTGTATCTCGGGAACTATAGGTTCGATTTTAAAAGCAAAGGTATTTTTGTAAAGGGGAGACCATAAGGAATCTAAATATACTAATTGTGTGTGTTTTATGTTAATTTTAAGTTGAATAAAACTTTGACATATATTTTGACCTTGAAATTGACCCCGTGGAACACGCCCGTTTTGTTGGTGACTATCATGAAAAATGTAGCCCTACGTGTCAACTACAACATATAAAAAAATTGGAGGGGTTTTTTTCTTTGTTTCCATGAAATTACAATTTGAAGTTGACATACCTCTTCCTTTTAGTGTATTTTTGGTGTCTGTCCATGCATTACTTCAATGTCAATTTGATGTATTCCAAAATTAATTTTATTACAAACTAAATATTATTATAATGTTACAATTGTCTATGTCTGGCCTTTACTCATTTTGGGAAATACTGTAATTCCTAGTCGAAGAGGATTTTATAAACGGAGAGGCTATAATACAATGTACATTTGATTCAGGAATCCAACAACAGTCTTCTTTGGAGGGCCAATAAAAGGTTTTCGCTGACCCATGAGGATGCATAAATTTAATTTGAAAATCCCCAAACTCTTCTGAGAGTGAGACATCCACCACCAAACCAATCCATGGGACACCATCATAACTACAGCACACAAAATTCTGAAGTCTAATAATGGTGGGTTGTGTATCAGCAACAATTTCATTTTCATCACTGAAAGATTCTTGAATCACTACCACATCCGGAGGGTTTATCTGGGTACTAAGTTTGTAGACCTGCATCTGTGCCAGAGAAACGGGAACAAAGCGATGATATTGTAATGTACCCTTGATGGTCTGGGCGAGGTTGAATCTCAGCTTTATTTCTTTTTCCACAGTAGATACCTCATCTATTCCCTCATGAAAAAAGTTGATGCCTGGAATGTCCATATGAGCGAGTCATATGGCCGAGCGGTTAAGGCAGGGGCGCCGTTTACCGTACCTAAAAGAGCCAACAACAACATCGGCAAGGGTTCGAGGCCGACTCGCTCCTAGTTCTGGTGGTGGAACAAGTCTTCTCGGATAAGGACTATAAACCGTAGGTCCAGTGTACACAGTTATAACATGTGTGTACTTTAAAGAACCCAGTTCATTATTTGAAAAAGAGTAGGGGGTTACCCCGGTGAACTGGTTCACACAATAGCCCCTGTATCAGGGGGATTACCACCTATCTGATAGGACAGTGATTAATTCACTATTGGTAATCCTTGGCCACATTGCCTAAAGACATAAAATAAAAATAAAAAATTACACAGTAGTCGAACATACTGAGAGATGTGATAATATGACATTCAGTCAAACGCTGTAAGCTTCTCATAGTGACAAGCCTCTTAACGGTTCCACCTATGCCATCACACGCACTCTTGCCATGTGATGTAGCAAAAAAATTCCACTCGGCGTCTAAACCAAAATCTTCCTGGTGGTGGCAAAGGTTAATAAAGTTATATTTGTTTTTGTATTGGCCGCCACATCCATCTGTGAAATAATGAACTTTTTTCATGGTTGGTAGTTTTGTTTTTCTATAGGGGATGACAACCTTTAAAAAGGCATATACAGTAACTGTTGTATGTTCTCTGCAATCACTTATTATGCATATGTTAATGTGCATAATAACATAGTAAGGACACTAAACTATGTGTCAAAATTGATTTTAAAAGTATGTGAGTTACCCAGTATTTCTCATATCAAAATATATCTACTGTTTAAGTGGGCCTGATGAGAAAGCGTAACAATAAGACACCTTAACAGTTAGTGTTCACACTGTGTATAAGTATAACAACACCAAAAATACACTAAAAGGAAGAGGTATGTCAACTTCAAATTGTAATTTCATGGAAACAAAGAAAAAAACCCCTCCAATTTTTTTATATGTTGTAGTTGACACGTAGGGCTACATTTTTCGTGATAGTCACCAACAAATTGGGCGTGTTCCACGGGGTCAATTTCAAGGTCAAAATATATGTCAAAGTTTTATTCAACTTAAAATTAACATAAAACACACACAATTAGTATATTTAGGTTCCTTATGGTCTCCCCTTTACAAAAATACCTTTGTTTTTAAAATCGAACCTATAGTTCCCGAGATACAGCTCTTTGAAACGTGGCGGCCGCGCGCTTTTTTGCGTAAAAACCGAAAATTGAAATTGCGATATCTCGAAAACCGTTGGTCCGATAAGGTTAAAATTTGAAAATTTGGTTTTAATTGCTATGAATCACCCATATACCAAATTTCATCAAAATTGGAAGAGGTAGGGTTTAAAATTCCATTTTTTTTGGGTGAACTGAGATGGAATGACCCATAGACAAGTATAATCTGACAGCAAGTGAAAGCAGTCACTAATGACATTCTATAAAGGTTTCTCGATATCCAACCATATGGTTCGTTTATCGCCTATGTCAGCAATATTCTCTGTTTGATCTGCTCACTCAAGCGTGTCATTAGACGGGGGATTACCCACAACAAATTAAAGGTCACATCATGTCGTTTAGTTAACATATGGAATAGCGTTAGTGCTTGCGATAAAAACCAAAACATCACATTACAAAATCATGATATAATTAGTCCATAAGTTTCACCAACTTCAAAAACTCTGAAATTTATGGAAAATTAATATAATTTAAAAATTAATGTTTCAATTATTTTTGTTTATTTATGTGAAATCAAATATTAAAGTAATTCTGTATTGACATTACTGCAACATATGTGTTTAAAAAACACCTGTATAAACAACGCAAATCACATTATTAAACAGAACATGTGTTAATAGATTATATAAATGAAATAAGAATATAAATAAACAATTTAACAACATCCTTCCCTTAGAATATTGATAGGTAATTGCCAAGTTATGATTGTCACACTCAAGTAGTTACTAGTAGTAGTAATAAAAAAAAACAGTAAAACCGCACCTTTGGGGCACCTCTATTCAGGGGACACCCCTATTAAGGGGACACCCATATTAAGGGGACACCTGTTCGGGGGGCAACTCTATTCAGGGGACACCCCTATTAAGGGGACACCTGTTCGGGGGGCACCTCTGTTCAGCGGACATCCCTTTTAAGGGGACACTTTCCTGTGAAACTAAGGAAGGACAGCAAATGGTTTAAAACAACTAACCCCTATTAAGCTCAGTCTACACTATCCAACTAGTTTGACAAAAAATGTCCATATATGGATTGTCACATGAAGTTTGATAGTGTAAACAGACCATTAAGGGGAAACTTTGATTCTATTTGTATTTGTAATGCAGCTTTAGAAAATAAGGACCATATTGGAACTGTGCTTTATTAATTTTTTATTTTTAAATAAAAGATGTTTTATGAAGAAAGTCTCTAATTGGAAGGAGGTTTAACTGAAGGGGTCTCTAACTGGAGGGAGGTTTTAACTGAAGGGGTCTCTAACTGGAGAGAGGTTTAACTGAAAGAGTCTCTATCTTGAAGGAGGTTTTAACTGAAGGGGTCTCTAACTGGAGGGAGTTTTTAACTGAAGGGTTTCTAACTGGACAGAGGTCTTAATCACTAAAGAGGTCTCTATCTGGAGGGAGGTTTTAACTGAATAAGTCTCTAACTGGAGGGAGTTTTTAACTGAACGGTCTCTAATTAGACAGAGGTTTTAACTGAAGGGGTCTCTAACTGGAGGGCGGTTTTTAACTGAAGACGACTCTAACTGGAGGTTTTAACTGGAAGAGTAGATATATATACATGTAATGTTCTCTACTCTAACATAGAAACAACAAATTCAAGGTTAATCTCAAATTGAAGATTGTTTATAATCTATGAAACCATTACAAATTATGATAGAATGAAAGTGAATGTTTCTTAATGCGAGAGTACAACTTTAATTATCAATTTCACTATTTATTAGCTTTCTTTTCCTTAGTGATTTATATTAATTTTACATCAATGAATTCATATTTCCGCTTGATTTTAACCCATAATAATAATAATGATACTCATTTTAAACTAATGAAGATAAAACTCTATAAACGACAATAGGCTAATTGAAATAAATGTTAGTAATATTAGAGATTATTCTACATTAGAATTTGATATGAAACTTGGTAATAAGCTGCGTTTACAGGCGCTAACCTTCGTTCTAAGCACACGCTTAAGCTGATTATTATCATTACATAATATGATGAAATCATTAATTATATAATTACAAAAGTTGAGTTTAGAAAAACAAAGCTTTGTCAGTCAATGAAGTATCATGTTTTTATTTAATTTCTTTTTATTATTAAAACTTAAATATCGCATAAAAAATGAATTAGGAAATTAATTTTTAAAAGGTGTATGATTCTGTTAATAATTAAACTACAATAGTTTAACTATTAACTGCTTCTAACAATAATCTAAGATTAAGTTATGAATATTTTCGTAGCCATTTGTGTGTTTTCTGTATCAGCAGTAAAGGCCAATAAAAAATACAGTCAAATATAAACAACCTAGATTGATAAATTCACAGTATTCAAAGACACAGATTTGTTTTGATTATTGAAAATGTTCATTTGAGAAACCTCTTTCCCCCATTATTATTTAGTCTTGTAAAGCTGTGAACAAAATCTAAATGTACTATAGAGGGAGGCAAACATCTTTTTTAATTACATCAAAGAAGAAAAGGTTATGTAAATTGTGATTATGGGCATACGCTGAAGATTAATCTTGTTTATTTTTTTTATAAAAAAAAAATAAACAAACAAGATTAACAAAATGGAAAAATGCAGTAATTTCTAAATTAAAAATGCAGTAATTTTTAAAGTAAAAGTATATAATTATATATAAATCTAAAAGCAAATTACTGAAAAAATGACAATGCTGTGGGTATCAGTGACTGGATCTCAATGGAGATACAAAATAAAATAAGCACTGAAAAAATGACAATGCTGTGGGTATCAGTGGCTGGATCTCAATGGAGATACAAAATAAAATAAGCACTGAAAAAATGACAATGCTGTGGGTATCAGTGGCTGGATCTCAATGGAGATACAAAATAAAATAAGCACTGAAAAAATGACAATGCTGTGGGTATCAGTGGCTGGATCTCAATGGAGATACAAAATAAAATAAGCACTGAAAAAATGACAATGCTGTGGGTATCAGTGGCTGGATCTCAATGGAGATACAAAATAAAATAAGCACTGAAAAAATGACAATGCTGTGGGTATCAGTGGCTGGATCTCAATGGAGAGATACAAAATAAAATAAGCACTGAAAAAATGACAATGCTGTGGGTATCAGTGGCTGGATCTCAATGGAGATACAAAATAAAATAAGCACTGAAAAAATGACAATGCTGTGGGTATCAGTGGCTGGATCTCAATGAAGATACAAAAAAAAAGCGAAACGCTAAATCAAAACGATAAAGTAAAACAGACAGAAAAGTTAGCAGAGCTTTCGGGCAACACAAGCAGGTGCTTTATTTTATTAATAATATAAGCATGGAGGTATAAAAATATTATACCTCCATGATATAAAATAAGGATCTATATTAACCTGTTAAAATCCAGTGTATCCTCATTACAGTTATGAACAACTAGAAGTTATTTTATTATTCAAATTTCAACATTTGTATCACAGAATTCGTAAAACTAACGACAAGGCATGGGTTTTAGGTCGGCTTTTCTTACCAGTCATCTTTACTCGCTATTGCCTAGAGGGAAGGCCTAGAGGGAAGATTTTTCTTTTTGGCAAAGTTTGATCTTAAAATCTAGACTTAGACACACTACAGTACACTGCGGCCTAGCCCTATCTATCTAGCCAGCCAGGCTGGGCCTACATTGTACATAACTACATACACTATCTAAACCTATGCTAAAATAGCCAAGGCTACAAGAATTTTTCATGGATTCCTTTATCATTTCTAGTTAGAATAAACAAATTATTACTATACCGAAAAATTGTTATTGTATATCGTTTCAACCTACCATTAATTCAAACCTAGGCTAGCTAGGCTTATGATCCTCCACCTTTTCTTCTCTCTCCGTGTTCCACGTTGCTAATGTTTACATGATATGTAAATAAGGTCAAGTCATGCATGTCGAACGCGCGAAGAGATGCACTGATGCAGAGAGAGAGAGGCGCACACGACACGACAACAACGACATTACTGTAAAAACGGGTCAGTCTAATTATTAAAAACAACCGAAAACAAGCATAAACAACCGAAAACAGGGCAGTGTTAGATAGAGTAGCCTAGCTAGGCCTAGCTCGCCAGCTGCTGCAACTAGAAAGTACTCTCTTATTCCTTAGACTAGCCTAGCTAGCCTAGCCTAGGCCTACTCTACTCTAGTCTAACTAACACTGCCCAGCCTCTCAGTGTTAAGTAAGACAGTACAGCAGTAGTAGTAGTAGACCTAACGGCGCGCTTTCATTCATTTCTATGTCAAGATAAATACATATATCTTTTATTCAGCAGATTGCAAGATGCCACGTAAACGCAAGAAAGTTCCAGTTCGCATGGCTGATGAAAAACGGTCATGCCTTTCGTGGAATTTGCACTTAAGTGGCAACCTAGCACCAGCAACATCCACCATTGATGAAGTTGAAAATGAAGCTCACACTAATGATCCATTCTCACTGACCAATATGCAAATTAGCAATCAACAGCTACAAGTGCTTCATCCACATGAAATAAGTTTTCAACAGTACAAAGCATTATGGGACATTTCTGATTATAGCATAACAATCCATGATAAATCTCCACCCAAAAGCATATTCAAAATAGGAACGTTCAGTCTTCAATTAAGTCCACATTCTTTGAAAACCGATGAAGACTGCCCTCTAGAGGATTCACCACCTGATTTATTACCGAAAACGCTACCATCTCATAACAATTTTTCCTTGTTCACAATCACAGAAAATACAAAACAAAAATTTTATGTAGTTTTCGACAGCGATTCAAATAATGAAAACGTTAACTTTGGTGGCCCGTACATTTGTTTTGATGCTGGGATTGAGAGTGTTACGAAGGATGCTTACATAGACGGGTTAGAGGTTGTCTGCCGTGTCGGTAGAGGCAAACACTTCAGTGTGACAAAGGGGGAGTATTGCGCTTCGAAATCGTCTTTGGATCTTGAAGTCTGGATAGGTGAAGTGGCGTTGAAAACGCCAAAGTTTGCTGCTGAATCCAGCAAACTGACGCATTTCCAAAAGTGTACACAGAGTGTCATGGAATGGTTGCGAGGAATTCATATTGAAGGTGATATATTTTAATAAACCGACATTGGCCTTATCCCTTTGAGAAGAGACCTATTAATTTTTTAAACTCCTACAAACTAATGAAACAGTCCTAGAAAGCTCACTGTCAAAGACTTTAACCTTCTTGTATAATAATGTCCAAATTTCCTATAATTACTTTACTTAAATACACAAATCAAATTCCTCTAAAATAATATATATTTGTTTATTTTTGATAGAACATATCAAACTTTATGTGCCATAAAAATGTGATGTGCCCATATATGGACATGACGATGTCATATCACTACCATATTTGGGCACATTTACAAACAATTGTCTGCAAATCATAAATTCTCTTTTTAGATTCCACAGGATGTGTAATAAGACAACGTCAGGATTTTGACGATGTCTTTAAATTTGTCCGAAAATTTCACAAAGAAGAAGACAAATCATGGCTTTACTCTATAGGAGATGTTCAACACGATAAACTTGTTCCTAAGCTGAGAGAATATCAGAAAGAAGCCGTCCAGTGGATGATCAAAAAAGAAAAACTAATAAATGATAAAACAAAAGAAAATGGTAAATAAAAAATAAATGAATTAAAAAATTGAAATGACACCTATTCATTCATGCAGAACAATGGAAATTACATTACATTATAAATTCTGATTTAAGGGATCATAGTTACTGCAGTAACTGCATTGTTTTACTGCAATAATGCAAAGCTTTGTTTGTTTCTATGTAGACATTTGTGAGGCAGTAACCATGGTAATAAACAGTTTGTGTAATTACCCAAACAAAGCTTATCAGATAAAACTACTACATTTTATTATTTATTCTGAATTTATTTAAAGCTTTGTCTACACTATCAAACTAGTTTGACAAAAAAAAAGTAGTGATATGTCAACATCATGTCCATATATGGGCACATCACATTTGTTGTCACAAAGTTTGATAGTGTAGACAGATTATAAGAATGAAATGTAGTACAGTAGTTTTATCTGATAAACTTGAGATACAATTTCTATCTTTTTAGAGTTACATTGCCTTTGGACTAAACTGGATGGTTCTCCTCTATATTACAATGCTAATAGTGGAATGTAAGTTTTGTTACAATATGTTGATATCCGATTCTATTGGTGTATCTAGGCAAATGTCATGGGAAATTACATAGTATCATGGGACATTTCCTAAGCACAGCGTCCCATAACATCTTTTTTCTTTAGCCGTAACCTAATCTTAAAAATACTATATAATACAGTTTTCGCATGTGATACTGTATCATGTAATACGTGTCAAAGGTCAAAAGACTGATTAATATTCTGTGGCAGTGACCTTTGTTGCCGCTGGTGAGTAAGGGTTATAATGATTATATTCCTAATTCAAATCTGATGACCGTGATTCTTTTCCACAGATTAAGGAAATTAATGAGCCTTTTTTTTTATTGCATTTAGATTTACACGTGTAAAGTTCCTCCAACCACAGTCGTTCCCCGGTGGCATTCTTGCTGATGAAATGGGACTTGGAAAAACGGTAGAAGTACTAGCGTTGATACTAAACCACAAGAGACATTGCTCGCCAAATCCAGAAGTAAATGGCAGCTTAAGAAAATGTGATAATGAGAAAGACCTCGGAACAGATGTAGAATCATTAATAGAGATTTTTACGGAACCAAAAGAAGAAAGTGAACTATCACAGATGTTGATTGAAACTGTCAATGGAGAACCAGCTGGTACTGGTAAACCAACTAGTACAGATGAACCAGCTGGTACTGGTAAGCTAAACAGTGGTTCATCAACTGAAACTAGTAAACCCATCTGCAATATTGACTCAACAACGACCAATCTTGATGTACCAATGTGTAATGCTGACTCAATCACACCCGATCGTGATGTACCAATGTGTAATGCTGACTCAACCACAACCAATCATGATGTACCAATGTCTAATGGTGACTCAACCACAACCAATCGTGATGTACCAATGTGTAATGCTGACTCAACCACAACCAGTCTTGATGTACCAATGTGTGATGGTGAACCAGCTGGAGAACACACAGAGATTAGCAGTTGTAGCGATGAAGAAACATCAGATACTGATGGTGAAGCAGCCATTCCAGACAAACGTCATAAACCAAAGAATACTAAGAAGTCTTGTGAAACTGCCGTTACTGGGGAGCCCAGAATACTGCAGTGTCTTTGCGGTATGCAAGAGGATTATTCTGATTTAGTTGTGCAGTGTGTTAGGTGCAAAGTGTGGCAACATACTAAATGCGTCAACATGGATACAGACATACTGGACAAACAAGACTACCAATGTCCACATTGTTGGTCGTTAATAGTAAGAAATGATTTTTTTTTTTTTGTATATTTAATTTGGCAATTCTTCTAAAGCTCTGTCTACACTATCAAACTACTTTGACAAAAAAAGTGTGATGTGCCCAAATATGGTGGTGATATGGCCAAATGTGGTAGTGATATTACATATTCGTGATATTACATATTCATGTATGGGCACATCACATACACGTAAATTTTAAAAGTGTAGACCAAATACATATAATAATTTTTTTAATCTTTTCATTTTGACGAAGAAATAAATATTGTTAATCACATTTAGAATATAATAATCATTTTATCATGCTCTGTCTACATTATCAAACTAGTTTGACAAAAAAAATGTTGCTGTTGATGTGCCCAAGTATGGTAATGATATGCTTAAATATGGTAGTGATATGACATCATCATGTCCATATATGGGCACATCACATTTGTCACTTAGTGTAGACAAGGCTTTACATTGAAAATGTTCCAATTTTAAGAAATGATGTTATCTCTTTCCAGGATGCAGTAAAATCGTCTGCTACTCTAATTGTCACACCAGCAGCCATATGCCACCAGTGGGTAGATGAGATCAACCGCCATGTGAATCTCTCCGCAATTAAGATGTTGGTAAGTATTGGTTTCTTTGTTTGTTTGTTTGTTTGTTTTATCTTTATACTGGGTAACCTCTTCAGTCAAAGACTGATCTCCCAGAGGGCCCAGTTGGTGATCAGTGGCTGTGATGTACTAATACACTGGGGTAACCCCCTACTCATCTCGAAAGATGTACTAGGTTCTTTAAAGTGCACACGAGCAAGTTGTGCACACTGGACCTACGGTTTATAGTCCTTATCCGAGAAGACTCGTTCTACCACCAGAACCATGGAGTGAGTGAGCCTCGAACCCCTGCCGATGTTATGGCTACGTGATTACGGTTCCACTGTCTTAACCGCTCGGCCACTCGCTACGTGCCATCAAATTCTTTTTTCAGATAGTGTGCACTCCAAAACAAGAAGAGACACTGAGGACCTCCGATTCTTATGTGTATTTCTTGTGTAACCTCAACCTTGTAGGTCATAGGGTATGCATATTGGTTAGCTGCGGAGCCTGGTATCAAGCAAGGAAGCAAGTCCCAATTCCCCTTGATATTTCATTTTTTAAACAGGGTTGCACAGATTTGAACCAAACACCCTAGAACTTGTTGTCACAACAGATTGCATTATTTAGCCTCTGTTAGTTCAAGGCAACAACAGGACACTAAACTAGCCTTGCCAAGATAGGAACTCTTAACAGTTCTTTGATCTTATGTCTGGCTGTGACAAATACCAACAGTACTGTACTATGGACAAAATCTCTGCAGCATGCGGTGTCTGTTACGGAGCATGGAACTGATCGTGTCGCAGCCACAGATAAACCCTTTGATCTCCAGAGCATCCTGCCGTGGTTATTTATACTATTTTACATATCTCAAATTGCAGTTGTTTTTGCGTTTCTTCTTTTGTTATTAGGTGTACAAAGGAATCAAGAAGCATGGTTATATTCAACCAAAAGAGTTGGCATCCTATGACATAGTGCTGACAACATATGATAAGTTGAGCTCAGAACTACACTATGTTGATCTACCTCACTGTAATGGTAAATAAGTCCTCTTTGTTAAACCAGGCCATCTTTCAAGTTATATTCTCTCCATAAATATTCCGCATTTTTTTTATAACACATTTAGACTACTGTAATAAACAAACATTTATATATTTTTCTGTTTTCTTTTGACTGGATTGCATATTCAGTAATGTAGTACTACTTTTAAAATGGTCCAGGTTTAAAAGTAAAGAAAAGGTATAACATATATACAGAAAAATAAAAGCATACATTTGAAAGATATATACACTGATACAGAAAACTTAGAAACAAATTTTCTTTTGTATAAAATAAAAAAGACATATATACAAAGAATGTAGCAAGAATGTTTGTTGCTTTTTAAAGATAATGCAGGACGTAAGCTTCGGCATGCTAAGCGTTACATGGCGACACCTAGCCCCTTGCCGTTTGTGGAATGGTGGAGAGTGTGCCTGGATGAAGCGCAAATGATTGAGTCACCAACAGCTAAGGTAAGAGTATAAGGGATGTAGCTAACAAATGCTAGCCTGGATAGCAAGGGTAGATGCTAAAGGGGTAAGGCTGGCCGGAGAGGGTTTAGAAGATGGAGCTGCGGTGGGTTGTAATAATCTTTCAAGCTAAACAGGTTATGCTAAGTTCGCACCGCGTCTGTATTTAGTCCAGTGACTAGAAAAATCTGGGGCATGCATCAGTGAGTGTTTTTATAAATTTTAACCGACCATCGGACCACAATCCGGGCTTAGTGTGAAGTATATAGAGGGCATTGATCTTAGCATTAAAAAGATTAAAAGCTTTTTATTGGAATGTTTACTCGTTCATTTGAATATACAGTACTGTTTACTTGTAGTCTGCTGAGATGGCATTGCGCTTAAAAGCTGTAAACAGATGGTGCATCACTGGAACTCCTATACAACGTAGTATGGATGGTAAGTTTATAGAACAAATTACAATTCCTTTCAGCCTGGCTTATTTCAAAATGTTCCACCTAGTTTTAACTACACTTAAACCCCTCTAGTACAACTCCATGTACTGAAATATTTTATCCTACCCTGAGATTTTGTTCACCCAAATTTAAATTTAGTTACAATTCAGTTAATCATAATTCTGTTTTAGATCTTTATGGTCTGTTGTTGTTTATTGGAGTTGAGCCATATTGGGTTAAATGTTGGTGGGATCAGTTACTTTGCCGTCCATTCTATTTGGGAAAGACAAGACCTATACAAGAAGCTGTTGCAGAAGTCCTTTGGCGAACATCAAAGAAAGATGTTATTGATCAAGTAAGTTAACTGGTTTAAGATGCAATTGACCAAGTAAGTTAATTGGTTTAAGATGTAATTGACCAAGTAAGTTAACTGGTTTAAGATGTAATTGACCAAGTAAGTTAACTGTTGATTAAGAAGTTGCTTATATCCAATTTACTGTACTGTAATTACCTTTTAGACATGACATTCCTTTTCTCTGCAGATCAACCTTCCACCGCAGACAGAGGAGCGACATTGGTTGAAATTTTCACCGGTTGAGCAACATTTCTATAAGAAGCAGCACAGCGATTGTAGTGGCCGATTTATGTGGGTTAGTATTGTTTAAAAAAAAAATATTATTTCTTGAATGGTCCTAAAATCAAACAGTGGGTTTAATCAATTAGTATTCATGATACCAACTTGATTGAAAGTACTGATTAATTGTCAATTTGTTGGTGACTAATGGACCTCAAACCTTTAGTTTAGACTTTTAGTTGATGAAAGATTGGAGATATATTTTTTGAAAATGTTTAAGCTTTATTTAAAATTGCGAGTTGTATCTGATCAAATTTATGATGACATGAATAGTTCATTAAATATTCAGATTGTACATATTTCCATGAAATAATTTCTAGATTGGCTGTGAAATCAAAATGGTACAGTTTTTTTAAACATATTTGTTTAATTTGTTTGTTTCTTATAATATTTCAGGCATTACATAACCTAAGGAACACAGATCTAAAGACCAAACTATGCGACGTTGACAGAGACACTGTTCAAAAGCTCATGAACCCTTTGCTGCGATTACGTCAAGCCTGTTGTCATCCGCAAGCCGTCCGTGGTCAGTTCATCCCACTTCAGAAAGATTATCTCACAATGGATCAACTTCTGGTTTCACTGCAAGAAAAGGCGAAGATTGAAAGTGAAGAGTGCCATCGTCAGTTGGTGTGCTCCCTCAACGGCCTGGCAGCTGTCCATATTATGAAATCTGAGGTATCTTTGTTTTTCAATTCAATTCGTTTATTCAATATTCAATAAATATTCTTCACACATATTAAAAATACATAAAATAATAATTATATAAACATGTACGATAATAGGGAGGTTTCGCAACCTTAGGAATACGATAACGAAAACGGATACGTCATACATTTGTGAAACTTTTGAGCTGATCCCCATTTCATATTCGTAAAGCGTATTCGTGTTCTGACGAATATCACCAGTCATATTCGTAACTACAAAACGAGTATAGTTTTTGATCTATTTTGCACATTTTGCATTTGAATTAGGAATGATTCATGATTATAATATAATTATAGATTTATTGAAAGTAATTTACTAAAGTAATTTACTAAAATGCCAGGTCAATTTAGATAAATAGCAGTTTTTAAAGTCCTCACTCGCTTTGATGTTACGCTAGGCCTAGGCAGCCAAGCAACACGTACCTGCGTCATATTTTGGACGCGCCTCAATATTTCGTTGCCATGCGAAACAGATTTTTTTATGGCTTACGAAAACGAATACGTGTGCGTGACGTATCCGTTTTCGTTATCGTATTCGTAAGATTGCGAAACCTGTCTATTAATTAATAAAAACATAGTATGTGTGAAAGGAAATTTATATAAGTATAAAGCTTTACACCTAGGCTCCTAAAAAAAGTAACAAAAAAGTTGAAAATGAAAACAGTTGTACTGGGAAGGTTTTTGTTATCTCGCAGTAATAATTAGTTTGAGTAAACTTAAGCAATTTGTAATCAATAATAATATTACTACTTTTTAAAATAATTGTTCTATCTATATTAGGAGTTGTGATGTATATTTGTTGTACACAAGCATGTACAGTATCATATACAGATGGGGTATCAAAATGAGCATAGTTGTACTGGGAAAGTTTTTGTTTTCTTGCAGTGATAACTATCATTAAAAATGCTTTGTTTTGGATATTCATGAATTAGTAATTCTTTTCGAAAAACAAAAAAATTAGCAAAACTAACCTACTTTTGCCTATTTCAGTAATGATTAGTTTGATTACCTTATTGTTTATTACTATGATACCTGTTATCATTGTTTCACATAACTTGTATTATTTATGAAGTTTGTAAAATTGAATAAAAGAAAGAAAAAAAGAAAAGAAATAAACATAAGCAATGTTTAATAAATAATATTATTACTGTAGATTGTTGAAGCAGTTGAGAAATACCGTGAAGTACTACGATCGTCGGACGAATTTAAAGACAAGTTGCGAACAGATAAGTTACAGTTGTACCACGCTATGGTCAACTTGCATAAGCTGCTGGATACCAAACCAGCGGGCGTTCACCCTACGCTGCGAGATGACCAATTAAAAGAGAGGGTAAGTGAACATAAAAAAGAACTCACCTGTGGTTGATCTGTAGAGGGCCTACTCCAAACTGTAGACAACTAATAATATGTTTTTATTATGTCGTGAGGTGTTTTCCTGAATGATCATAAAGTGGGTTTGATCAACTAGCGTTCTTGTCACCAACTAGCCATTCATTCATAAAAGTAATGATGTAGTAGCCTATCTGTACAGTGACCATAGAATGAACCCGAGAAATGACTTGGCACAACTTTTAGTTTAAAAAATGTTATGAAGAATGAGAACATTTTATGAAATTATGTCATTAGTGTTGATATAATATAACAGTAATATTTGTTAGTATAGTTTTAAGATAATTTGGATATAAAGAAGAAAAGCAAGGAGATTTTAAATTAATAAATTTTAGGCAATCGTGTGAAAGGTCAAGTGCCCATAGCCTGCCACGTTTCAATATTAATGAAGTTTGTTTATATTTCAGGCATCTGAAATACATGATGGGTATATGGCTAAAGCATTAGTGAAAGTGACCAGTGCGGAAGAAAACTTGAAGCTTATGCAAGAAACGTTACAAGACTTGGCCTCACAGGTTAAACATCTTCATACTTAAGCTCTGTCTATACTATCAAACTTTATGTGATAATAAATGTGATGTGCCCATATATGGACATGATGATGTCATATCACTACCATATTTGGGCACATCACACTTTTTTTTGTTAAACTAGTTTGATAGTGTAGACAGAGCTTTATATTTACAGTGAAAACATTTTCTATTGGTATATTAATATAATAATAATAATAATAATAATATTTATTCGGCAAAAGTTCATAAAGTACATTTTACAATTCATCTTGCCAGGAGCAAGTAATAGGCATGAGCCCAAACAGAAAACTGCTCTTACTCCATCATTACTTATAAAATACAAAAATAACAAAACTAAGTAGCACAAATTAAGTCAAAATAAAACAAAACAAAACAACTTTACCTTACGTTTCAAGACAGTTTCTTCTAGCTATCAGCAACTGAAGAAGTCAAGCTGATAGCTAAAATAAACTGTCTTGAAACGTAAGGTAGAGTTTTACTGGTTTCCACTAAACAAACTATCATTCATATTAAAGCTTGGTTCCCACTAGAACGTAACGCAAGGACGTAAACGCAACGCAAGCATTTTAACCAATGACAAGCGAAGTTATAGACAGTTAGCAATCACAAGCGAATAAGCCATCGCTTGTGATTGGTCAATTCACTTGCATTGCGTTACGTCCTTGTGTTGCGTCGCTAGTGGGAACCACGCTTTACAATCGTTGTTCTGAAATGTGTATTTTGTTCATACTAGATATACTGACTCTCCGAGAATTATTATTCCATTAATTAGGTTACAATTGATTCTAATTGGTGGATAGACGCCATTTACTTGTTCCAAGAACTTGAGTTAGAAGATTTGATCACGAATAAGATAAAAACAGATTTAGAGGCCAATGCTACTGTTGGTGTTGTCAGCATAGTCAACAGGTAAGCCTAGCATATACCATGAAATTTATCCAATACGCCAAGATACATTTCAACTGACTACGTATGGAATACTTGTACTTATAACCATGATACAGATCACATGGTAGCTATTGACTGTATACAGTTAGCGCTTACGGACACTGCATGTTGATGCTTAAAACAATATCACTCCTTCACAAAACTAGACCGCTATATATTGTGTGAGTCGTGAAAACAGTTAAATGATGATATTGACAGAAAACCACAAATTTATATGTAGTAAATTTACAGACATAAGAGAAACACAACAGGCACAGAACATGAATTCTAAAGTTCCCTGTGATATATATAATTTTAAATGATAAGATGTGGAAATCTGTGAGAATAAGAAAAAGTTCTCCCCAACTGAGATTAGAACCCGGAGCCTTCTGCTTGATATGCAGATGTCCTAACCATTAGACCACTGGGACTTTCATGGTATTGTTCAAGTTACAGTTTATAGTCCTTGTCCGAGAAGGCTCGTTCTACCACCAGAACCACAGAGCAAGTGAGCCTCGAACCCTTGCCGATGTTAAGGCTACGTAATTACGATTCCACTGTCTTAACCGCTCGGCCACTTACTCTTCGCTGGGTCCTGAAGGTGGCCTCTTGTTACAATCTATTTATATGATTTGTTTGTGTTTTTTTTTTCAGATTTAGGGACCTGTCTGGTCTTCAGTTTCTCGTTGTTCGTCATCTGGATTTATTGAAAGAGAAACGATTGGTAGTGTGTGAAACCATCGATAGCCTCAACTGTGAACCCACTGATCAATTGATACAGCAGTGTGTTGAATGCCATCGAAGAGATGATAAGCCTAAAAAGACGTAAGTACGGGTGGTTATTGGTTGTATCTATATATATATTGAGCAATTGAGTAACCGAGCGGTTAAGACAGTGGAACTGTGGAACTGAATACGTAGCCATCGAGTGTTCAAGACACATAGGGGATTAGCCTGGTGTACTAGTTTTCTATATTAATTTGCTTATTTTTATTATTACTGCGATAAAACAAAAAACCTTCCCAGTACTCTCACTTGTACTGATGAAGGGCTAGTGTTTTTGTTGGCTGTTTTATTACTTTATCGTTTTGATTTTAATAGCTTTCTGCTTATTTTATTTTTTATCTCCCACAGTATTGTCATTTTCCAGTAATTTGCCTTATGTGACTCGCCGATTTATATTATAGAATAGAGCGTTTTCGCATTTTTTTTTCAATTACACAACATTGTTATTTCAGTAATTTACATTTTAACTTTAACAAAAAAAAATTTTAATAATTTATCGTATTTTACAGATGTCCCTTTTGTGTAGCAGACACTGTGTTTGATGACTATCAAGTCCTGCTTTTTGCTTTTAGTAATACGTAAGTAGCTCAGCTCAGTTTTTTAAAGCTTGTTAAATTCTTTTATAGTTTGTTTGTTATTGTTATTGCACACCGAGGATAACCCACTAAGTCTTTAAGCTCTGTCCGCATTATTAAACTTATGTGATGTGCCCATATATGAGCAAGATGATGTCATATCACTACCATATTTGGGCATATCACTACCATGTTTAGGCATATCAAATTTTTTTTGTCAAAATAGTTTGATAGTGTAGACAGATCTTTAGACTTGGTTCCAGTAGGATCCTTCTGCTGGTAAATTGGTCAGAACACCAGGAGATGATCCCCTTCTCTTGTTCGAAGCATGTATTGCGTTCTTTAACATGCAAATGAGCCATGTTGTACGCATGACCATCTGAAAGATATACGTTTATTCCAAGTCGCAAGTTGGAACTAACAAAGAGCGGAGATGGGATTCGAACTATGGCACGAAGGAAACTATGGTATTTCACGGTTCAGCGCACAACACAGTGACTACTATTAGTTTTAACTGCTATATGCCACTCTAAAGCTGATTTCTTCACTAGGCGAATCAAAGGTTTCAGCTAATACGCATGTGTAGAGAGAGATTTGGAAGATGGAAACATGAATACGCATGCATAAAAGCTCGCGCTTACGATTCACGAGAAAAAGTTCGCCCTAGTGGAAAATAGGCTTAAGGATGATTGTAGATGGATTATCTTATTTATATTGTCATATGTTTCGTTTCTCTTAGAAATAAAAAGGTTAATGGGAGAGAGTTGAAAAAACAGCAAGGAACCTGGGCTATGAATGAGGTTGAACGCATTCTGCGTACGTTGCTGTCATGTTGCAAGAATGTTGTGAGTGACTACCTTGTCAAAGAAGGAACGGTTCACATTGAAACATTAGAATCCTACAGGAAAGAATATAAGGTGATACATTTTGGTTAAACCTTTAACAAAATGTTAGAAAATCAATCAAAACAAATCTAGGGCCAGCTTATAATTCTTAAAGATGTATTGTCCGCCAAAGCATGACAACAAAATAGTAGAGTTAAATTAACAACAAAAAATGATTTTACTTGTAAAAACCCAATGGACTTTTGCCAAAATCATCAATATTTTAACAGTATAAAATAAAATTCCAGAAAACTTAGTATGAATAAAAAAGTGAGTTTTTATTTACTTTACTGTTTACAAGTATTTTTACTTCTAATTAAATTCCTAAAAAATGTAGTCCGTATTATTTACCTTATTTATCTTTAAATGTATGATTTTGTTTACATTTTCTGTTTTGATGATGATGATGATTTTTTTAAATAAATGTTGAATTGATGTACTCGTCTTTTCTGCTAGCTGTTACGTGGTATGCGGATAGCGTTAGATAATCGTGTAGGTGCGTTGGATGAGTTATTGATGGCCACTACGCGCCTCAGAGTACGGCATTCTTGGGAACCAGTCGATCCTAAGATTACATATGTTATTGGGGCAGGGCAGGTAAAATGTCTTTTCTACTTTTAAAAATGTTTGTAAATTCTTTTACGAAATCCTTACATGATTGTCTACACTATCAAACTGGTTTGACAAAAAAGTGTTTTATAGTTTTTGTTAGTTAGTTAGTAATAGTAATTTGTAATTAATTTTTATTTTAGATTGAACAACAATGGTACAAGTTACTTAACGACCATGTCTTTGCTACGAATGAGTTGCGAAAGAAACTAAGTCAGCAGCTTTATCTAGCCAACTTGGCAACATCAGGCTTCAGTAAACAAGAAAACGGAGAAAATCCAGAGCAATGTCCCATATGCGTTGCCCCACTGGGTTGCCAGGTAATCTTTAAATTTAACCCAATTTAAAAATAATTATTATAAAGATCCATTTTTGTATTAATAACCATCTGAATGAATTATTTTTAGTTAAATCAGCCTGTTTTTGTCACCTTATACGGTTACGTCCTTAAGTAGGGTTGGCCATAGTGTTGAAACATATATTTTTCCTCATTTTGCGGGCCAAGTGTCCCTCCACATTATCTTCATGAACTTAAACCATATGTCCCACTATGCAGAGGTCTTCGTTTTTAAATGATTCCTCTTATGTTAACACCACCTACAACCAACCTAAAATCTGTGCTTCTTTGCTCAGGCACCAGAGATCTGGAACCAACTTCCTCGTTCCATCCATTACACTCCATCCTCTTTTCTCTCCTGAAAACTCACCTATTTCAATAGTTATTCTTTTCATGTTGCGCTGTGAGACTCTGGTAAAGACCTCTCTATAAGTGTTTGATATTATTATTATTAATAGGAGAGGTTTTATAATAATCGCTCATCAATCTTTCTAATATTATATTAATATGATATATTTTACGTTTTTAGTGGACAGTGTTACAATGTGGTCATTGTTTCTGCAATGAATGCATGGATATTTTCATACAAAGACATTCCTCAATTGGATCACGAAAATCTATCAAGTGTCCAACATGCCGTTCATCTACTTACGTGACGGAAATATCATACATTAGTACGCGGTTGAAGGAGAGCGATCTTAATGACAATGGAGTGAAAGTTAAAGTAAGAGATGTTTGTTTTCAAGCGTCCGTTTTGCTCTGTATCTCCACATATGGCAGTACAGTATCATAGGAAAATTCTATAATACATTGTCACATATGTATCACATGTGGCACCTGTATCCTCTGTTCTTGTCTTCTATTATGTTAAGAATATAAGACAAAATTAATTTTAAGAAAAATGTTAAATCACAACCAAATAACTATAAGTCAATCATAGTCTTTTAATTTAACTGGTTTTATATATTATTGTTTTTGTTATATTTACGTGTTTAATACAATACTTTGTAATGTTTATATTTTTTATTTTAGATTATAAAAGGATCCCAATGGAAATAAGCTAATAAGCTTTTTTGGGCTATCCTGGAAAATCTTTTATAAATGTTGTAATGTCCGTAATTTATGTTATCACTTTGTATGTATTTTTTATGATAATTTTCCTAACAAATTTAAATCAAATCAAGATTAAAGTTAGGATTATGGCCTATAATACAGGTGTAACATGTGACACTGTATCATAGAATTTGCCTATGATACTGTACCAAATATAGATACATTACAAGCAACTTAATTTCATATTTCAAAACAAATTTATTAGGAAAATGTTCAGTGTGCTTTTGTAAAATATTAATATCGTATGTGTGTGGTTTTTTTTTCTTTTCTTTTTAGGGTGGACACTCCACAAAGATAGAAGCTGTGATAAAAACACTTCTCACAATCCAAATGCGACAGCCTGGTGCTAAGTCTATAGTTTTCTCAACGGTAAATGTTAAACAAACGTTTCAAATATTGTGTAGGGTTTTTTAACAAGAAAGTAAATACTAAAGTATAATCTAGCTTAAAATCAGGGATAAATTTGTTAATGATGCTTACATATGGATTCCATTGTTATTGTAACCAGGTAGTATCCCACCCAAAATGTCTGACCCTATGACTATACTCGACCTTATATGATAATAGTAATTAAATACAGAATTTGCCATATACTTTCTCGCCTGTTGTTGTTTTCGGACTAGGCTAGGGGGCACCGGATCCCTGTAAAGATCAAGACTTAACCGATGCTAACTGGGGTACTTACACACTGATCCCCAGTTAGCGGTGATGATGTATCCCCACACTCCGGTTTGGGTGCTAGCTTGGTGTTTTTGTCTTTTTGTTCTCTTCCTTTTTGTTTCCACTCGAGCGCATCGATACATTGTTTATTAGCATTATATAAATCTATTATTATTATACTGAACAAATTATAAAAGGGATAGTTTAAGAAATTGATTTTCTGTTTTTTAAACGTCAGTGGACAGATGTGTTGGACGTTATAGCTCAAGGGTTGCGAGATAACGATGTTGATTATCGTCAGGTTCAATATGGCGGACATCCGCAATTCCAAAGTAAACTCATGGAATTCAAGCATGATGAAAAAGTTACAACTCTTCTACTTCCCGTCCAATCAGGAGCCAAGGGGCTGAATGTTATCGAAGCAACTCATGTGCTATTGGTTGAACCGATTTTAAATGTGGCCAATGAGCTTCAAGCGATTGGGAGAGTTCATCGTATTGGACAAACTAAGTAAGATTGTATTCATTTTATTTTTATATAAGTATTACATAAAAAAAACACAATGAAAAGAAGGAGACACTATCACCAATAATTTTATGACCTTTTAACTCAGCAACAAAACACATTAAATGATTGATGATTAAATTATTGTACAAAGATTGATTGATTTGATAAACAAATATGCTTTATATTACAAAAAAGTTCAGATTTAAAATTGCTTTAATATCTTGTGTGTGTTTTGCTTTTTTTCCAGGCCAACTGTAGTCCATCGATTTTTAATAGCGAATACAATCGAAGAGCGTATACATGCCATGTTGCAAACAACCCAGAATAAGTAAGTGTAAAACAAAATATGAATTCTGTTTGTGTGGATAGGTGGACGGTGGATAATTTTATGTATATAGCGCAAGAATAAAAATGACAAAAATGACAAAATTTCAATTTTGTTTTTTTAGTTCATCAGTAAACTCAAGTGAGTTGGAGCTTGGAGGTCTCAGTCTTGGAGATTTAAAAGATATATTTTCAGATGACATAGGAACGTATTGTTTGACTAGTGACCCTAATGAAAGTGGCTTCGCAGAGGCTGTGTCCGGTGATGTACCTTCAACGTCGACAAACATTCCCAATACGTCTTCTACTAGTACCCATCCATCTACGTCAGATGACCAGGGATCTTTTTTGACCAGCGAACATAATGAAAGTGGCTTCGCAGATGGTGTGTCCGATGATGTACCCTCAACATCGACAGACATTCCAAATACATCTTCAATTCATCCATCTACATCTGATGACCAGGGATCATAATGAAAGTGGCTTCCGATGATGTACCCTCAACATCGACAGACATTCCAAATACATCTTCAATTCATCCATCTCCGTCTGATGACCAGGTATCATAATAAAAGTTGCTTTGCAGAGGTTGTGTCTGATGATGTTCCATCAACATCAAAAAACATACCCAATTTATTTTCAATTAATACCCATTGATCAGATGACCAAGGATCACATGACCCATTGATCTATCTACATCAGGTGATTAGGGATCACATGACCCATTGATCCATCTACATTAGGTGATTAGGGATCATATGACTCATTGATTCATCTACATCATATTATCAGGTATCACATGACCCATTGATCCATCTACATCAGGTGACCAGGAATCACATGACCCATTGATCCATCTACATCATAAGTTTGACCCAGTGACTTTTCTTGCACACACCCGTTCTATGTTGATCACATGATATAGTCACCAGTTTGGTTGACCTTTTTTGTTTTGATATATGCACTATTTTCTTAAAATTGGAAATATATTTATGAGAGAAAAAAAAAGAAAAACATATATTTTATAGTTGGTGTTTTACAAGTTAAGTACTTTTGTGAATCTGTATAAGTTATGTCACAGTTGGATGAGATGACCTTTTACTTTTCTATAGTACGCACTATTTATTAACATAAATTATTATATTTATTAAACAATGTAAAATTAACGGTGAACCATAATTTGATTAGAGGAATAATTGCAACTTGATTTTTGTTTTGTAATCGTTTATACCAAACCTTGAACAATGTTTTACACAGTTGTTGTCCAATCACAAATCTTTCTTAAGATACAGAACAAATTAATAGAGTTCAAACAATGTTGATTTAATCATGACAGTTAAAATATTGTTTTTTTTGTTACAAAAAGAAAATTAAATTGATTAAAATAGAAGTATGGTATTTTGATTTCTTTTAAAATTTGTTTTAACAATACATTGCTGATGTGGCACTTCGCCACGTCTTCTGCTGAAGTGGCGCTTCAGCACGTCTTCTGCTGATGTGGCACTTCAGCACGTCTTCTGCTGATGTGACACGTACTTCAGCACGTCTTCTGCTGATGTGGTGCTACAGCACGCCTTCTGTTGATGTGGCATTTCACGTCTTCTGCTGATGTGGCGCTTCAGCACGTCTTCTGCTGATGTGGTGCTACAGCACGCCTTCTGCTGACGTGACACTTCAGCACATCTTCTGCTGATGTGGCGTGGTGTCCTTTTTAACGTATACTTTTGGCTGGTGGAACTCTAGCAAAAATTAATCTGGGATGTAAATGCAAATAGGAATCTTGGCTTACAGGTAGATCTTGCAAGATAACATTTAAATCCAATCAGTAATGTTATTTATTATTCAACAAATGTATACATAATTTAACTAAAGTAAATGTAAACAATGGATCTAAACGTCTTAATAACTATTTACAGAAACATCCTTCATCTACATTCATAGCATTTTTAATTGTTCTGCGTCTATGGTTGACCATGCACCTAGATCTCTGTGCCGATAAACAGAATAAAGGCACAAGGTCAACCTTCCCTATAAAAAACAATGCATCAGGCGCACGGTTGACCTTCATTATAAAAAAACAATGCATCAAATATAGGGTTGACCATGCTTATAAGAAATAATGAATTTAATGCAATGGTTTAACCATGCAGATAGCTTCCTCACTAAATATCAACTATTGGCACAGTCAACCATGCTGATAGTATTAATATTAATTTGCATGCACTGTAAAACCTATTCTTGTCTTATGTTTGAGTTTTTGAAAAAACATTTTTCTGTATTCACAATTTTTATTCCATTTCAAAAAGGAAAATTATTGACACTTATGACTTTAAAATTTGCAAAAAAGTATTGATATATAAATAATAGAAAATAATTTCAATTTACGGTACTAAACATAGACGAAAAAATATATATATATCACATTTTTGTATTGTACATATAACACTAGTGTTTTGATGCACTCGGTTACAAAAATAAATCAAACAAAACTAAGAAAATAATTTTGTAAAAAGTTGGATAGTGACGGGAACATGCAGTATGAGGTAAAAATACAGTATCATAACAATTAAGAAAAATCTTTTACTGATATTAAACATGTTTATAAACATTGTCTTTTTGCCAAACAGTTTTGCATAAATATCTCTATTCTAGCATAAAATGTTATTGATATCAAGATCCATTCATACTGCACAGATGCAGCAGCAACAATTTGATGCTAACATGTTTCATGGAAAGTTTTACATCTACTCTGGTATGCAACAACATTGAATGTGAAAATGCTTTTTATATTTCTTTATTAAAATTCCAAAACCCTTTCCTTATGGTCATATTATTTTTACAAAATAAATTCCCCAAACCCTTCTGTGTTTTTCAAAATAAAACAAAAACATGCATTTGGATAAAATGTACTATTTCTCGATATATTCATAAACTGCCCTCTATGTGTTCCTGAGTTTTGATAGTCTCTGTGTTAACTCGTCTTGTTCAGCCGTCGAGGCTCCCATGCTAAGTGCACTGGTTTGACCGGTAGGTAATTCCATATTTAGTTCCAAACTGTTTAAAGAACAAATAGATGTTTAGTTCAGATAAATAAATACAAATATTCATACTGGGTAACCTCTTCAGTAAAAGACTGTTCTCCCAGAGTGCCCAGTTTTGATAAGTGGCTGTGATGCACTAGTACACCAGGGTAACCCCCTACTCATCTCGAAAGATGTATTTGGTTCTTTAAAGTGCACATGAGCTAGATGTGTACACTGGACCTACGGTTTATAGTCCTTATCCCAGAAGACTTGTTCTACCACCAGAATCATGAAGCGAGTGAGCCTTGAACCTTTGCCAATGTTATGGATACATATTACGGTTTCACTGTCTTCACTCGACACAATCAATTGTGTGATCAACAGAGAGCGCTATAAACACAACGCTGTACTTACCCAGCTTCGTCCGCTACTTGCTGCATCAGGCTATCCACGTCCGCTTGTGGCGTACTCATCGTCGTTGAAGAGCTCATCGTCTCTTCCATACTTGCCGATTGTACATCCAAGTTTTCAAATTGTTTTTCAAATTTTTCCATCAAAGCTGAAACCTAAAATTACCGAATGAATAATTTAGGCTTTGGCCTGGTCTCTCACTAAAAGTAGATGCGTTATATCTCACTTTAAAATATTGAAATCTCACCTACTGTATTTCAATATATTTCGCTGTGAGACTCCGGTAAAGAGCGCTTTATAAATGTTCGATATTATTATGATTTTACTATTACATAAAACAAATCAATGTACAAATAATTTCATCGAATAAGAAATGAAATGATCTATATTTTCACCTCATGAGATTATTTATACCATTGCACTCATAAACATTCATTATTTGTATAAGTTATGGTTACCTTTTCTAAGTTCATTGACCTCATAGCGCTATCCATCGACTTGACCACCCCAGCCATTGATGATGTCACTTTTTTCATTGCCACGGCTGATTGCACACGACTAGCTACAGCGTCAACGCGTGCACTCATGCGTAACATATTCAATGCTTGGTTCTTGTTTCTTATGGAGTTTTCTGCGTGTATTTTGGCGCCCTCCACGTTCCCCTTTTGAATAGCCTACAAATAACGTAAAACGGTTTATACTTAAATGCGCTTCCTATTTGTAATGGACTATCTAAGCACAGTTGACTAGATAAATGTTACACATACAACAACTTTCATCTCGTAAGTGTTCCTTTGTGTCCAGTTTCAACTAAACGGCACTCATTAGTACGTCCTCAGGGCTGAAATGGACCACCAATACACCAGGACAACCCCTACCGAAAGATGTGTTCTTTAAAGTACACACAAAATAGATGTGTACACTGGACCTTCAGATTTAAGTCCTTATCTGTGAAAACTTTGGTTGAAAATAAACTTTTATTTTGTAATACATAAAAACATAAGATAAAAATAGTCAACTCTACCTTTTTTAATTTCATTTTCTCTGCTTTTTCTTCCTTTTCACATCTCTTTGACTCTCTTTGCAGTGATTTTGCAGAAAATTTCAAATTAAAAAGATGTTCTTCAATATGGTTAGGGGTATTAGCACTTTGTTTACTCATATTATTAATAGAATTATTTTACTTCAAATAAGTCTAAACAATCTAAATTACAAATCCCACCAATACAGATCACTAAATTGCACCTACTAGTACTACTAGACCTAAGCACAGTATTATAGTAAGTTTAACTTCAGATGGAATGAATAATTCATTATTGTTATATTTGTTTATCAGAATTGCAGGTAGATGATGAATAGGGTCCTGTAAGTTATTTAAGGACGGTTTGTTACTATAGTGATTAAAAACAGTAAACAGAATACTAAATTATGACATGTGGATTTAACTATTCTGTCCTCACTCAAATTAACGCATCAACAGTATAGTTAGAGGAATGAATTCGTAACCAGTTTGAAAAGTGGCTGTTGTTGAAACTTATAAGCATTATAATAAGATATTGTGAATTGGTTAGATAGCAGTTGTATTAGTAATCAAACAGATTCTATACGTGCCCAGCAGCAACTGCAAATAAAAATGCTTCATCTTTTAAAACTTGAATTATAGGGTGGGGGGAAGTGAAAGACTAAATAAATTTAAATTTTAAAAAAAGCAACGGATCGATCCAAAGCAACTTTTATCACCAAATAAATGGATTAATCAATCAATAAATAAGTCATAAGTAGCCTGGAGACTGCTTACCAAATCACCACCAGAGAGCCAGGAACCTCCGTCAGGGGGTACCCGTCCATCTGAGCTAGCTAGGTAGCCTATTATTAGGCTCCTCCTAGCTGGCTAGCATACTTCACTACTACTAGTTAGGCCTGGCCTACTGTAGGCTAGACGCCAGGCTCACGGTCGGAGGGATGCTAGCCTGCTGAAACTTTCAGTGTCATTTTTCATAGTCTTAACTAAATTTTAAAGGATACTTTCCATTTGTGAAGACATTTTCGAATATATATGTCTAAGTTGTTATAGTAATTGATGTTTTGCTGTCAGTGTCGGTGAATATTAGAACAAAATATTAACACTTCTCACTCACTCTCAGATGACCGTGAATAATAATATTCTTTGGTCTGGTGGTTTTTATTATGATTGTTCCGTATTTAGAAGTATGACGTATTTGTGTGTCAAGATATTTAGGCTCGTCCGATTATGTATCTTTATTATCAATTTAAATTATAATAAACATATACAAAATTATACTTATTATAAAATAATAATACTTATTATGCCAGAATTAAATATTTACTTAAATGATATTATTTAATATATATATTTTTATTAAACTAGTTTTGTAAGTGTTTTGCTCGGCTGTTTTATATCTATGTCGTCTGCTCAACTTTATATCTTTATGCTTTATGTAATTTACTTGTTTACTTGTTTATTGATGAATGAATTTTTTTTTTTTTCAGGTGGACACATAATTTTCAATGTTTCCGTCAATTTTAGGTTTTAAATAGCATTTTAGTATTATAAACTATTATATTACATTTGTATTCAAAATGCGTTATTATTACTAATATTAGTAACTTTATAGTTTAAACATAAAATCCCATTAAAAAAATATAATAATGTCTTGGGTAAATTCACGGTGAAAAAAAGAAATTATATTAAGTTGTCTATCAGTTATAACTGTATATTTTCTGAAAAAAATGTTATCAATTACCAGAATAACTGAAAACAAAATTTAAAATATTATCATCTCTTCATATCGAATCGTTTTTTTCAAGAATTTTAGAAATCTAGACCACCTTTTAGCACCTTTTGTAGCTAGCTCTAAACTTTACTGTAGCGACAGGTGGCGCTGTTGTGGTTCACTTAATTCTCGCGACTTTCACAATTTCCCCGTATATCGTTATCGGTCGTCGGTACGGTGTCTGTCGTCGATGCGACTTTATAATAAGAAATATTTATTTAATGTCAGGTGAGTAAACACCACACCTTTTTTAAAATAAACTAAACAACATTAACTTAATTCAACAGTAGAGATGTCGGTTAATTTCACCATTATATATGTATAATATACCTTAAAACTGAAGAAGTAGGCTAGGCCTACCCCTACTCAGTCTAGGGCCTAGTACTACTACTAGGCTAGGCTAGGCCTACTACTACACCTAGGCCAGGCCCTAAAAGAGGCCTCCTCTATTTTATAGGCCTACTAGAGGGCCTAGGCCCCTAATAGGGCTAGGCTAGTTAAGTTAGGCCTAACTAATGCACTCTTATGGGAGTATCATTTACGCGCAACTAGATTTCATTTACCATGAATGTGTGAGAGGATACCATTTACAACTATCTGGGGATGGCATAAATAACTAGGCCTAAATCGCTTTGCCACATGCCCCATCATATAAATAATGACTATTTTTCTTGCCAGTGTGTCATTTTTGTTATGCCCTGTGCCTCTTCTATTTTAAAATCCCTGATCTTGCTAATTTTGTATTATATTATTCATGTATTTTTTTTTTATTCCAGATGCATGTTTTCAAGCTGATTAATCAAGCATTTTTTGTTATAAAATAATGTGAAATAATATTAGAATGGCAACATCAGCAGATCCAAATCATCGTATGCTGCAATGCTTAAGGGCAGCTTTTCCTCAAATTCCAGATCCTTTCATCCGCAGCGTTATTGCACAGGTCAGTAGTCTATGGTGTTCACCTACAGTACTGTATAGTTCGGTAAAATGATGAAATAAAATCTAGTTTTACAATTAACTTTTTGTTTACATTTACTTTTTTTCGCAGAATCCTAATAATTATGAAGCTTGTCAACTAGCGTTGCAATCTTATCCAGCTAGTTATAGAACAACAGCGATTCCCAATCTTAGACATAATGCAAATGGTGTACATTCTCATGGACATTCTCCACCTCAAAAGCACCGTTACAGTGAACCCAATGTTACTGTACACTATGAGCGAAGTATATCAGAGGCTTCGATACATCTTGACGCAAAACAAAGACCCGTCTCCGCTCCACCTGATAAGTCAACGTTCATGCTCCAATACCCTTATACACCTCCATATGTACCATATACATACCATAACCGAAGTGCGCCACCGCAACCACGTTCATGCTCTACGACTGCGAGTGTGTACATAAACCAGCCAGAACGTCATTCCCCCGTACCAATGTCGGATCCGCGGTATGTTTCCAATGACGGCCATTATCCATACAATGTCAGTTCTACATTGCAAACTTCCGATAACACGGTTATATCAAGTTTGAATTACCACAGACAAAGTTTACCAGTGACCCCAACATCCAGCAGGTCAAATGCTGTATTGCACCACGCAAACACGAGTCCTATGCTCGGTAGACACTACCTCGGGAAACAACTCAAACCGCTTTTAATCTCTACTCCTAATGATCTATTCCTTGGTACGCCAGCACCGATTAAGCCTATGATGTCGCCAGCGTCTAGTCTGAGCTCTCTGACGGATAGTCCAGAGTTGAAACCAGATATGAACCAACCACCATTACCAATCACCAAAGAACAGGAAGAATATGCTTATACACAAGGTATAGTAATAATTTTCAAAATTTATTTATTGGCTGCTAAATGGGAAAATTATTTACTTAGTAATTTAATTTTATTTCTTTAATTAAAGTACACAGCTATGTCAGGACCGTAGCCATCAGTACAGTTGGTCAAGGTTTCAACTTGACCACTTTTTCACAGAGGCCTGTGAAAACCCAGTTGCTTGAACAGAGTTGTTTCCTTTTCTTATAAACATTGGACCACTTTATTTCTCGTGGCTACATCACTGTATGTTGAATTTCTTTTTCAGCCTTGCTTCTTCATCAAAAAATGAGATCTGAACGTTTAGATAAAGATTATAAAGAAGAAAAAGAATTCCTTGAAAAGTTAAAGCAAGAAGTAGAAGAAATGGAAAGACAACTGGCAACTAAACGAGCAATTAAATCCGCACAGTGTACGGTAGGTTGGAACAATTAAGGCAATCTAACAACAGCTCGCCTTGCCAAGATAGGAACTTGTAACAGTCCTTTGATCTTATGTCTGGCTGCGACAAATACCATGCAGTACTGTACTATTGTATATTCACCGTGGCACGCAATGGCTGTGGAACTGATTTTTGTCGCAGCCACAGATAAACCCTTTGATCTCCAGAGCTCGGCATCATGTTGTTAGATTTCCTTCGTTGGAATGTCACCATTAAAAAGTGGTTGTTATCTATTAGGACAATGGTGGCACTAGAATTTGTTACTCTAATATGTAATTGCGGTCATACTATAGTAATCTGTTGTAAAAGTGATTATTATTCTGTGCCTCTTATCACTTGGTTGTGTTTTTTCTATTATATAAAATCTCATTAGTAATTTAGTATTATTGTTTACTATTTTATGAAAATCTTCTAAAATTGCACATTTTTGTATAGCGAACATGCATAGTGATTTACTAATAATATTAGTGTGTTTTTATTTTTGCAGGCAAAAACGATTACAAAGCTTTCAGAAGACAATAGACAGCTAGCTATTGATATTGAATGCATGACACGTGAGATAGAACTACACAAGAATCAAGGTATGTCTTACTGAATCTTTAAAGCTCTGTCAGTGTGATGTGCCCAAATATGGTAGTGATATGTTTAAATATGGTAGTGATATGACATCATCATGTCCATATATGGGCATCACATTTTTTTGTCGCATAACGTTTGATGGTGTAGACAGAGCTTAAGTGATTACATTATATATTATAAAGGAATCGTGTTAGTACGCTCAACATGCTGCAACGTATGAGCACTGGTGCGCGACAGAGTAGGGAACATTGCTTAAGCCGTGATTTTAATCTCTAGTTAATTATATATAATCTCTTTGGTTTTTATATCATTATGATATTATTTTTGCACCCTCTAGTGTTAGCTTAGATGAAAAAAAATACTTGACATCACGAATATACTTTTTTACAGGAAAGAATCAAGAAGGATTTTATGAAAATATAGGATACACAGGTGCTCCAGGACCAGTGCAGCCAGGCCAGCCTGACCCTAGGGCAATTGTTCCACAATTTAAAGGTAATCAATGTAATCCAGTCAAAAGAAAGAATAAATAAATAAAAAATAATAAAATGTTTATTTTAATCACTGGTTGCGAGAGATTTTTCAGGATTAAAAAAATTTTTTTTTTTTAATTTTTTTTTTTTTTGGTTCATGTTTGATTTATTTTTCCTAGTTCCGTCTGTGCGTGAAGGCGAAGATGGGTACATAATTGTCATGGAACCGGACGAAGATCAACAATGGAGTTGTCGACTCTGTACCTTCCTAAATCATCCCGCCCTCAGCAAATGTGAAACGTGTGATTCCCCGCGAGATTGAATCAATTTATGCAAATCGTATGAAGCAAGACGCGCTAGGAGGAACTGGTTTGAGACATGTCTGTTCTGTCTTGTCGGAAATCCTAAGCAGGATGCTTAACTCTCATTGGCTCATCTGGTGGTCATGTGTACACAAGAGCCTCATATAGTATTTAAAAGATAGAGGAAGTTATCAAGTCATTAACATGTTATTATCAACATTTTATCATTATTTTTTAATAATCAATTCATCATATCAGTTCATCATATCTATATATTTTTTTACTCAGAATTATCGTAGATGCCTTAGCAAATTATGAACAATATTTATATCGCGCTATTACAATAATATAAAGAAAGTTTGTAAAATTATGTAGATATGTCGAAGATTTAAAGATAGTATAAACTTAAGCTCTGTCTACACTATCAAACTATAGTTGGACAAAAAATGTGTGATGTGCCCAAATATGGTAGTGATATACCCAAATATGGTAGTGGTATGGCATCATCATGTCCATATATGGACACATCACATTTTTTTGTCACAAAAAGTTTGATATGTTTTATAATAAACAAATATATATAAATATATATTATTTTTAGAGAAGTGGAAATTGTTTGTCATTCTCCACTTTTAAGGTTTTTAAGGATTTTCTAAGAAGTTCCTCTATGTTGAAACAGAGGCACTAAATAGGTTTTTAAATATAAAATGTTATATAATATCTAATATTTTTGATTTTGAACATATCATACATTTTTACCTTCCTTTATTTTATTATATAATTTTTATTATTAATTATAAATTAACAGCAATTGTTAGAATATTTAGTGCAATGATGACGATTAAAATGATAATGTTAAATTGACTGTTCACACTGAATTTAAACATTGAAATCAAAATTAGCAGGGAGAACGTTTTTGAAATTGAAAGTTTAGCATCAAAAGCTATAGAAAGATGTTATTTCTTGAATGTGTGACATGAGGGAAAATATATATCGAGGTGGGGTGGGGGAGGTGGAGGTAATTAAACATGGATATGTGCGTAGCATGTTTTATTAATTTTTACTGATTTTTTATTTGATTTATAACGAATTTGATTGCTTGATAATAACTTATGCATAAATTGAAAATATTGTTTCAATTTTCAAATCTTTCATTTATTATAGCAAGCAAGCATTTACTTGTGATTACTGTTTATATATGTTGTTTTAATTTAAAAACATGGAATAGTTAATGTATATAAAACAGTAGTATATAAATAGGTGCTAATATAAACGTTATTATCTAATAATATTGTAGAAATTCCATTATATTATTAAAAAATTGAACTATATCGCGGAAGTAGTAGAACTAACATCAGCTGTTATTAGTCTAATATAAACCTTCTGATGTTACGATATTCTTCCGCGATTTTTTTTTCTTCAAATGTAGCGCTTTTAAACTGCCCACCAATCCAATTCCAAAATAGCGGCAACTCATCTGTCGACAACTCTTATGTAGGCATATAGGCCTGTGTTCGTTTGTAATTAAATTTAGTGATGGCAATCATAAACTTTGCTTTATTTAAACTTCATCATAAACGTAATTTTACGTTTCCGATGAAAATTAAGCGTTGCAATTATTTAAAGATGTATTGTCCCTTGAAACACAAAAAAATGAAGGTCAAAATATTCTAAATTTAAATTGGCCATATCAAAGTAATATTAAAGTTATTCACTTTAAGTTGAAAATTCGAGCCAAAAGCAACAAGTTTACGTAATTAACAGGTAAATTAGTTCGATTACATTTCGTCTGGAAAATCGTCGCGAGCGAAAGTAAACAAAGATTTCAAACCACGAGTATGCATTATGCATATGCTAATTAGGATTGTTTACAACTCGTCACGGTAGAGAAGGTATTTTCACACAGATCATGAGGAAGTTTTATGATTATGCATACAGAGTAGCCAAACAAGCGCGTTTCATTATGGGGTATGTTTTGATCGAAAACTTTGACTGGAAGTCAGAGTTATTTTTTAAACAAAAAAAACGTCTGTATTTCAGTTAAATGATTTTTTTTTCGACAAATTTTTGGTGATAGTTAATAACTATTATGATACTTCAAAATGACCCACCTTTTTTCGAAATCTGTTATTTTTTATTTTTTTGGAATTAGTCAAAGGGACAATACATCTTTAAGGCCTGTCATAATAATACTACGGGTAATAACGATCGGTGATGATAATCAGGCCTATACTGTCTTCGATGAAAATAATGTTAGTATTGTATTGTTATTATTGATCATGACGTCATTTGATTGGAGATGTAAGCAATATGATTATTCTAGTTCAAGGGTGAAAACTTCTTATCTTATTAATATTTAGCCTATCTATTTATGGTTATCTTTCCGTAGTAAAACTGGTTTTTTATTTAATTTACATCCTGTAGCTTAGGCCTACTTGATGAATAGGGACTGAATCTGTTCTGAAAATACAGAAAAAAAGTGTATAAAATGTTTTTGTTTAGTTGTTGATGTTCCTCGTTTTAATTCTTTCATTATTTATTGCGTACCGTAGCTAATACATTGTTAGAAATCTCATATATTTTTAGTTTTTCTTTATAAATACTGTATTATAAAATGAGCCAATTAAAATACATACTTTTTATCACGAGACTCATTCACTTTAAGGAAAAAAATGTGATGTGCCCAAATATGGTAGTGATATGCCCAAATATGATAGTAATATGCCCAAATATGATAGTGATATGCCCAAATATGGTAGTGAAGTTCAAATCCCTAATTTCTGCGATATATCTACCACACATCCGCGTGGATTCAATACCGGATTTCAATGGATTACGGTAATCTGGTTCATTAAGACATTTAGAAAGTAGAACAGTTGACCCGAATAAACATAAGTTGCTTAATTACTATTTTAATATTAAAGCTTTCTTGGTTCCCACTAGAACGTAAACGCAACGCAAGCGTTTTAACCAATGACAAGCGAATAAGCCATCGCTTGTGATTGATCAATTCACTTGCGTTGCGTTACGTCCTTGTGTTGCGTCGCTAGTGGGAACCACGCTAAAGGAATTCATTAGAAAGACCGATACCAGTAAATTGAACAATCACAAACGATGTCTTATTCGCTTGTGATTGATTGCTAACTGTCTATAACTTCGCTTGTCATTGGTTAAAACGCTTGCGTTGCGTTTACGTCCTTGCGTTACGTTCTAGTGGGAACCAACTGTAACAAAGATGAGTAAAAACTTTAGTAACCATTGCCAACCGGGAAGTTCTCCCTGGAATGTTATACGTCGAGAAACTAATAGCCTACTAATAGTGTGTCATTTTCTATTTTATTAATTGAATGTATTTCATAGGCGTAGAGTAGGCCCTATTATAATCTTTACTTCACACAAACTACTAAAAGAAATTCTTAAATCTTATTTTTGAAGTTGTGGTTTAAAGATTTGTCCAAATAAAGGATAGTATTTTCTTTCTTTGTTAAATTAATATTTTAATAACTGTCTTAAGAAGAACAATAGAAGTATTGTGTCGTCATGATAGTGTTTCTCTTACTAATCATGAAGTCATTTTTAATGGACTTCAATCGATCGTTATCGTTAGTGGACCTTAATTAAATTCAATACATTCATTTTTATTGCAATGAAAAATAAACAACAAAACAGCTAAACCAAACTAAAACAATCAAACCAAAACAACAACTTAAGCTTTAAAAAAAGATATATGGCGATACAAAAAAACGGTTAAAAAATATACAACAAACTATATTATACATATATATATCTAAAGGCAAAATACTGAAAATAAATGCTGTGAGTATCAATGATTTTTTATTCTCAGTGAAGATGCAAAAACTCAAATCGTTTCTTTAAAATGTGCCAAGTTTCCGAAAAGTTACTGTAATGCCTAATGAGAGAGAAATTTTACAAATAAAAAATACATGTTATTTAAAGATATCCGTTTAGCCTCGAGTTAGGCCTAAATTTAAACATTAAATTACCTAAAGTTTTAATTATAGTAAATTTACCAAATGTTTTGAACATTAAATTATAATCACTACAGTATATACTTTCCAAGTGGTAACTTCCGAGTTTCTTCAGCTAAAAGAAAATCTTCTGTTTATATCCAACCTCAATTGAATATTTGTATAAAGCATATTTATTTACTAATTAACCAAAGATTTTTTAATGTTAATCATTTTAGTATTTGTCTTCCACTTGAGATATTGTCGGTTTCTTATAAGTGGTCTTCAAGGCTACGTTGTGGCGATGTTAAATCCAGTTAGTTAAAAGACTGTTACTGTGTCCTGCTTTATTCCACGTAAGCGTTGACTTCTTAACATATAAAAGCTATCGTTGGTATTAAGTTGAACAGACGTATCTTAGGAGTCAATATGAAGCGGTCATTGGTATTTGGCGCGCTTGTGCTGCTTGTGGTTGCAGCAGAGTCATCGGTAATAGAAAAGGTAAGTTATTAAATACAATGGAATCACTATAGGGGACACCTTTGGCGGGACAATAAAGGGTTGGTTGTAGTGTTAAAGAATAATATATCTCATTCATTCATTTTACTAGAGTGTCCCTTAAGCTTGGTTCCCACTAGAACGGACCACAATGGAAATAAGTTATAGACAGTTAGCAATCACAAGCGAATAAGCCATCGCTTGGGATTGGTCAATTCACTTGCGTTGCGTTACGTCCTTGCGTTGCGTCGCTAGTGGGAACCACGCTTTATGGTTGTCCGCTGATCGCTGAATAGATTCGTTGAGTGTTAAATGATATATTTCTCCTCATTTATTTCTTAACAAGTTTCTCCTTGGGGTGTCAAAAGAATTAACTGCTGGTAACAAGTAATTATTAGGAAAACAAACAATAGTTTCTCATCCTCTCAGTTAACCGTATCAAATGTTGGAGCCACAAGACTTTGTTTTACTCTATATGTTTTGTATTCAGTAAAAAGGATAGCAAGAATTTGATTAAATTGTTCGTCACATTTGCATAATAGCGGTTGCCAAGTGTTCTGTTGTATTCAGTAAAAAGGATAGAAAGAGTTATTAAACTGTGTCCATCACAATTGCACGATCGCGTAAAAAGAATTACTAAAATTGTTCATCGCATGATCGCGACTGTCAAGTGGTGTGTTAATGGAAACTGGACTTTTAAACTATGATTCTCATGTTGGTACATCACAGCTAATAACAAATCTCTTCATCAAAAGTAAATCTCTGACATGAATGCAATGATTGTTTTCTTACATTGTTTTTATTTCAACATTCTTCCTATTGATGGACAATTTTATATAGCCCCTTATACAAATTAATATATTAAATCTTCGTACTTTCCTGTATGTAGTAAATTTTTGTGCATGGCAAACCTTTCAATATTTATATAGGACAATCTATCACCATTAACTTTTGTAGATGTTGAATTTGATTCCATTATTGTGTAAAGTATCTACACTATTAAAAATGTGATGTGCCCAACTATGGTAGTGATATGCTTAAATATGGTAGTGATATGACATCATCATGTCCATATATGGGCACATCACATTTTTTTGCAACATAAAGTGTGACAGTGTGGACAGGGCAATAATACAATATACGGTATATGAATTAATGGTTTAAACGATGAAACTTCTCATATCCTTTGCGGATCAGTTTGGATAATTTTTAATCTAAGTTTATTTAATTATTGTTTCATGCTATTGATTGACCTTAGTATAAGAATAATATAATAATCCAAGAAGGATTAAAATAAAAGCTATGTCCGTATTAAAATCATATTATTATGATAACGCTTCTGACGTACAATTTAATACAAAATAACGAGAATCAACTCAATTCATTCGTACTTAGTAAAAAAACAAACCTGAGCGCTATAATAAGTCATTTATTCCTACTGCCGTTAGATCCTACAATAGTAAGATAATTGGAATGCTGTGCAAAATAAACCGGATTTTATTAGTTTTTTTATAATATTTAGATTTTGTTATGATAGTTGTCTTTTGTGTACTTTTTTAACGTTTTTATGAAATTGCATTGCACAACCAAATGAATTTCATTCCCGGAGTTTGTGTGATAGTTTTATTGTATTGTATTTACAATAGCATGACATACACTGGTCTCCCTTCCGTACTCACAATGAACCCCTGAGTCATACTAATCTTTCCCCGTATTATGCCGTTTACGCATGACGTCATTATATTAATTAATCATGCATAACGAATAGTAACTAGCGCCATCACAGTATTCTTACGGTAATGAATAAATAGCCTGTAATAACAAACCGTCTTTATCGTTTAACTGTACATTTTAATAAATACTAATATACTGAATTATATTTTGTTTGGTTTTTTTTCAGATTGTTTCTGATATGAAAGAAAATTATAAAGTTGTTGAAAATACATCTTTAAGAAATAAAAGAGCGATAAGTAAGGAATTAATTTTACTGTAAAATGTTAATTTGTCTTTAATTCTGATTCTAAATGTTGTGTAATAGTTTTAGTCGAGTGAAATAATTAAGGAAATAATGTTTACAAATTGTTTGTTGTTATTGATTTTTCACACTTAAGGCCTATTTACGTAAACATGATATATGTGAATTAATGTGGTGGTTCAGCTTACCAACCAGAACAAAGAACAATATACAATATAATATATCTACCTACCTGGATTTCGAGACTTAAACTTAAAGCCTTCATGCTTCTGTGCCTTCTATGATTCGTATGAGCTGTATTTTAATGCGTGGTTAGACCACTGCTTTTTTAGTGCGGTTTTAAATTGGTTTAAATTTTGAGATTCAATGACATTGTTTTTGGAAAAGCGTTCCAACAATGTATAGTTCTTATAGAGAAGATATATTCTGTCTTGCTTTTGATTTCACATTTGGTATAACGTATATTATACTGTACGTGCAATTAATTTATGTTATTCTATAGATTATGAATTAATTATTACAGATACATACAAACAAAAAGCTACATTAGGAGTTCTTACGCCGGCTGACCCTATCGACGCTAACAAAGCAAAGAATGTCAACCTTCCACCCGGTGTAGGCCTCCTCCCTCGAGGAGAAAAGTTTTCGATCTTCGTCGATGCGCATCGTGAGGAAGCTACGTCTGTTATTCAGTATTTGCAAAGTGCTGAAGACTTCGATGTATTTATTACAATTGCAACGATATTTCGTGATAACATTAATACAGAATTATGGCTATTTGCATTCCATGTGGCCATTCAGAATCGAGACGACGCAACAGGTGTCCGCATACCTCCTGTCTTTCAGCTCCAAGCTCAAGCGTTTTTTGTGAATGGTCAGATTGACCAGGCGACGGCTGAAGCACAGTTACCAGGGACGTCGCAGATTGTACGAGGACTTGATCTTGACCTCTTTTCAACTTCCAACCGTCGTGATCCTGAGTCACGTTTGGCTTACTTTAGAGAAGATATTGGATTCAACTTTTACCATTGGCAATGGCATGTCTCTAATGGATTCTTTCTGGTTAAAGATCGCCAAGGGGAGTTGTTTTACTATACTCATCAGCAGATTCTTGCCCGTTATGATACTGAGAGATTGGCTGCTGGACTGACTCGTGTTCTCGGCCTTCACGAGTGGAATAAACCAATTGTAGTGAGTATACCGTCATATTTACTTTTGTGTGTCTGGAACAAGCAAAAAGCTAAATTCCAGGATAGAGGCTGGCATAGCTTAGGCCTCTCTTGATTGAATTAACTCGTAATATCACTATACCATATTTGGGCACATCACTCTTTTGTTGTCTAAGTAGTTTGCTAGTGAAGACAGAGCTTTGGACTTTAGTAGTTTATGACATTTAAATAGACTTCTCACAAAGTATACTGATTAGGGTAGAGAAGTTTTCTAACACGATGGTCTCTATCTTCTCTATTCGGAATCTTCTGATCTTTTACTTCTTCTTTTGCTCTCCATTATGTCCGATGATCGACTGTGCCCAGTCGAACATGCGGAAGAAGTCCTCATACTTCTAGTGGAAGGATGATCAAATCAACGCTATTTAGGGTTCTAAAAGAACAAGATGAACAAATGTTCGAAATATTGAATCAATATGATTCTTTATTTCTTCAAATTTGTCTTTATCAAACTTTGGACCCTGTTAGGCCTACCAGTTTTAATAATGAGCCATGTTTTTTTTTAGGAAGGATACAACCCAGATCTGTCAGGCTGCAATGGTCTTGGCGGTTACAGCACACGTCCATCGAACATGGTTCTCTGTGGTGGTTTGAAATCCAGATCAAACTTGAATCTTCCAATTCCAGATGGCGAGAATATTCTTGTTATGTTGCAACAGCAGAGGGATCGAATTGCAGAGGCCATTAGGCTTGAACGGTTTACTCTGGTGAGTATGTATTGGGTTTTACCACGTCGAAAAAAAATTGCAGCATCTTCACAAGTTGTTTCTTGTTAGTGGGTGTCACTGCCCCGCGTTTATTGTAATTCATAGAAAAATATTTGTTTACAATGTTAGTTCACGATGCATAGTCTAAATTCTTTATAATAACCAACTGTTTATTTTACACAAAATACTATAATTTATACCATAAACAGTCAGGCCTACGAGAAGAGTCTGTGAGAAATCCCAGGTTAAAGAATACGATGGGTAAACACAGATCCCGACACAGATTTACATTTATTAATTGTGCCCCTGTCTGCACACGATCGATGTCTATTGTAATTTCAAAATGAAATTCGTCTTGTCATGCTCTTTCAAGTTACATAAACAATTACAAAAATATCTAATGCGGTTGTTACTTATTTTCCTTCTTTAGCCTGACGGATCAACTGTCCCTGTAGATATCAACAACCTAGGCCAAGCAATTGAAGCGAGCATTGCATCACCGAACCCACAACTTTATGGTCTCATTGGCTTGCACGCCTGGGGACACATACTGTTGTCGTTCATCACTGACCCAGATGGTCGTTACAATACCGAACCCGGCGCCATGTTCGATACCAGAACCTCAAATCGTGACCCTGTCTTTTACCGATGGCATAAGTTCATTGACGATGTATTCGTCACGCACAAAGCAACGTTGCCGCCTTACACAAGGAGTGAAATTGCGTGGGACGAGGTACGCCTAAGCGATATCAAAATCAAGACAACAAGAGGAACACCTTCTGACAACACACTGTACACATACATGGAGGAAGAAGTCATTGATATTAGTAAAGATATCTACTTTGAATTTGACCAAAGTGGTAATCCAATCAAGGTAAGGGAACCTGAAGTATTAAATAAATTACGTAGGCCTACCTCTGTACATTCGTGACCGACATTTCTGAGCTCTTACTAGTTGTTGTTGGCCGATTTTTTGGACCGTTAAAATGAAGACTCGTGTCTTATTGGCGAACATGCATAAACTCTGATTGTTTGCATTTTTCTCAACGAAAATTGATACAGTCACAATAAAGACAGAATCATTCTCTGTTTGATGTTGGTTATGATTTGATAGAATTAATGTTAGGATATTGGCATGCTTCTTCTGTCTTCATTTTATTATTAATATAGCTCACAAAAAAGTAGAGGAAAAATATGAATACGCATGCACATACACATACACATACATAACGCTCTCCATTTTTTAAAAAAACGCGCTTGATTTAACTGCCTTTTTACTTCTTCAAAATGAAAGATGTGTTTTATGTTTTACATTCCATAGGTACGAAATCACCATTTGAATCACGAAGCCTTCAAGTACGAGATCACTGTCCGCCAAACCAGTGGTTCTGCTTCTAGAGCAACTGTCAGAATCTTTATGGCGCCAAGATATGACGAGATCGGCCAATTATTCAGATTCAATGATCAAAGGAGATTGTTCTTTGAAATGGACAAATTTGACATCGCACGTACGTGCTTATTTTTATTCTATACACAGTAGAACCCCTATTTAGATGACACACCTTTAGAAGACACTACTTTAGAGGACAATCCTATTGAGGGGACACTTCTATTTAGGGGACAAAGTGTTGTATTGCGTAATCACAACTGGGGGGAACCGACGACGCAATAGTGCTGCAAACATCGCAGGTTTGATTTCACGCAGGCAGGGGCAAACGCAATTACTAGAAGGGCATTTGCTTACGTTGCATAGATTGCGTTACTATTGATTTTTCAAATTTTAATTGTATAGAATTTATAATCCATTATGTCTATTCTTTTAGTGACCAGAGGAACTACGACGTATACTCGGTTTTCACATGACTCGACACTAATCTCACAAGTCGCTTCAACATTCGCAAAAGTAGAAGAAGCCGCACAGACAGGAGTGCCGCTGGACCAATGCACATCTGACCAGCATTGCGACTGTGGATGGCCTGCCAACCTATTGGTACCTAAGGGCTCTTTTGAGGGACAAGAATTCGATCTTTTCGTAATGCTCACGGACTTTGATGAGGATATATCTTCACCGGGTGCTGAGTACAGACCAGGGGTTAGTCTTTGTGGTCGAGGGGGTGATGGAATTCATCCTGACACTAAGCCGATGGGTTATCCGTTCGATCGCCCCGTATCCGTCTTCGGTACACAGGACTTCGAACAATGGCTCAATACTTTCGGAGCCACCAATGTTAGAACCAGAGTTGTTAAGATTTTTCATCAAGGATTCAGAGAACCTGCCCCAGATCCATTTGCGGATCTTTCGAGCAGCTCGTCTGGGTTTTGATGAGATCATTTTCTTCAAAAATTAATAACACATATTGTTGTATTATTTTAAGATTAATTATTGGCATGCCCTTTGTTCGTAAAAGCCGCGACATAACTACAGACTTGGGGCAAGTCTAGTTGTAGGCCATCGTTTTTGTATATAAAGTAGAGCCTGCTTGAATTCGTTATTTTTTGTACTTATATATCACGTGGGAATATTGGACAGCATTAGGACTAGCCATATTAAAATAATGTTTATTTTTTGTATGTTTTTTATGACATGTTATTTGCAGATTCTACAACTTCGTCAGTTTTTTGACGAGATTAATTATACAAACAAGTTATAACAATGTGTCGTCACAGTCAAAAGAACTACCTGGATAGGAAACATAAATAAAGAACTCAAAAAAGCAAATACATCCATCGCAAAATGAATGACAGACCATCAGACCACCGAAAGAGAGTCATGGAAACGATTAGCGTACGCAATGTCTACCCAAGACGAATAGCGTAACGGATGATGATGATGATGACAGTCAAAAGTGTCGGCATTAAAAGTTAAACGAAAAGGGTAATTTGCATAGAACTATTCAGGTGTGTTGCTGAGGAATGTATTAAGTACACCTCACATCAACCTGTGTGTCACACCTCAGCAATAATACAGATTGACCATCGTAAGTAAGATAGTCATTTTGTAATATTATAATTATACTCGAATGTATAGACTACAATGTAATTCTGTGCTAACGAACAATTAAACGTTAACGTCGTTTGTTCGTAGTGCTTCCCGGTGGGGCTGAAGTTGGTACCAATACGTAACTGTCTGACCACCATTTGTAGTAAACCAAGCCGAGTATACACATAAATGTGTATGTATGATTGGATTGTAAAGTGACCAACAAGTCCACGAAGAAGTGACCGGCGGACAAAGAAATAAAGACATTCAGTTGCTAATATTATATATCTATAGTATTAATTGTGTTCTTCAGTAGCCATATAATTAACTACAATCTTGGCGTGACACAATGTAATTAATTTAATTGTTTGTAGGATTAATTAGCATTTAATGAATTAAATGTTTGTCTTGTATAATTATTTATATAAATTAATAAATTGACCACTATCACATGACTGATATAATTGTCACGTTTTCTCATTATATTTTGTCGAGATTGCAACACAAAAATAAACCTGTTGATGATGGTATTCTGATGAGAATCATATTAAGAAAACTTTGTTGTGTCCTTTAATTCAACAATGACGTATATACCGTATGGGCTTCTTAAGCTTGGTTCCCACTAGGACGTAACAAAATGACGTAAACGCAACGCAAGTGAGTTGACCAATCACAAGCGAGAGTTAAGTCAAATTTTTGCGTTACGCTTATACGTCCTTGCATTGCGTTTCAGGTGGGAACCTGGAGGAAGTATTTTAATAACGTCATGAACATAATAGTTTTTGGTAAATTCGTAACGACGTACCGTATAAGCTAAAGGTTGGTTAACTCGCTTGTGTTGCGATTACGTACTTGCGTTGCGTTCTAGTGGGAACCAAGCTTTAGGCCTACCGCAAGTCTGTTTCAATCGGCAGTTCGTCAAATTATATAAATTGTGTTGCGCCTACGTCCTTGCGTTGCGTATTAGTGGGATATTGATAAATTTATATAAACATTGTGATCATTATTGAATAAGGGCTGTAATTAAGAAATTGTTTTAGAGTATTTAAAATAATACGGTTGTCAAATGGCCTTAGCCAATACGATTGTTTATTTAAAGTAAAATAAATTAATTTCCAATATTGTATGGCTAACTTGATTAAAATTTATTGGAGTAACTTGGGTAATCAAACTGGTGTCAATACTTATAATGATATAGTTATCAATAGTCATGTTTCTGATGTTAGGGAAAATTATATAAATTATGTTAATGATGATCCACAAAAAGTACTGGATGATATAAGAATTTCATTTGAAGATGTTAAAAGTCCAATACTTCGTTCTAAAAACAATAAAGCACCTGGTGTTGATGGCATCACTAACGAATTGTTAAAGAACGGAGGTGACTGCCTTATTAGGTCACTTACATATCTTTTTAACTATTTTGTTAAATCAGAGAAAATTCCCACCGAGTGGAATAAAGGGATCATTATACCTATCCATAAAAAAGGAAGCAAGAATGATTTAAATAACTATAGAGGTATCACATTATCATCATGTGTTGCTAAAATTTTCAATCGTATTATTTGTGATCGTATCTCAGAATTTCTTGAGAGTAATAGTATTCTTACGGAAATCCAGGGAGGCTTTAGGAAAAATCATAGATGTGAGGACCACATATTTACACTTAAAAGCATATTGGCTACGCGAAATGCGGAAAATAAGTTAGGCATACTTATCCTTCCTGGATTTCCGTAAGGCTTTTGACACGGTTTGGCGTAATGGCCTTTTGTCACTATAGCATGGAATACTGGTATCCGTGGTAAAGTCTGGAAAATTATTGATAAACTTTATACAAATGTCAAATGTAATGTTAAGTTTGGTGATATTGTAACTTATTATTTTGATGTCGATGAAGGGGTTAAGCAAGGCTGCGTATTATCACCGACCTTATTCTGTATTTTTATAAATGAACTCTCCAAAATGTTATATAATGAAAATGTCGGATGTCATACTTTAGGCACAGAAATTAGCTGTCTTTTTTGGGCTGACGACGTTGTCTTGATTGCTAAAGATGAAAATGATCTGGAGAAAATGTTATCATCGCTGGAATTTTCTCCAAAAAATGGAAACTTAACTTTAATTATGACAAATCAAATGTTGTGGTTGTTGGTAAACGTAGGCCTACTAATAAAACTAAACAATGGCCTCTTGCAAACCACTTCATCAAAGAAGCAGATTGTTACAAATACTTGGGAGTGAATATTTCAAGAAACTTCTACGAAAGTATACATGTTAATGATGTAGTTAGAACAGGAAATAGACTAATTGGATATATCAAGTCCATTATTAATGAGCAAGAAGATTTTAATAGGATTTATTTTGGTAATATCTTGTGGAAAACTATAGCACTACCTTCAATTAACTATGCATGTACAATATCAGCTTATAGTGCCACCAGTGACTACAACAAAATAGAAAACATTCATCTACAAATGGCTAAAACACTACTAAAAGCAACGAGGAACACGCCATCATTGGCTCTGCTGGGTGACTTAGGATGGGATAGCATTGAAAATACCCATAACGAAATAAAAATTAAATATTATTGGGACAGGCTTATCAATTTAGAAGCCCATCGTTGGCCAAAGCTGCTGTTGCATGCATTATTTACCTTGCATGTGATAATAATGTTAACATAAAATGGCGATGGTTAAACTCAATTAAAAGTATTCTGAATAATACTGGATTTAATCATGTATTTTCAAATAACATACCTATAGATTCAGCATGGTTTAAATCTTTTAAGTGTGTTAATCGTCAAATGTATGAATTGGATTGGTTTAATAAAAGCTGTACCAAACCATCATTATCACTTTATGTTAAATGTAAGAAAATGCCTGAGTTAGAAAATTATCTTACTGTTAAAACTGATTTTCATGGTGCTCAATTGAAATTTAAGGCAAGATCAAATACTCTTCAACTTGAAAGTAGATTAAGTAAATGGGATATGAATAATACTGGTAATTGTATGTTATGTAAGGATGAACCTGAAGATTTATATCATTTTATGTTAAATTGTAAAGTACTACAAGAAGTGTGAATTTCAGAATTTGAATGCTTGGGAACAAAACCTTAATGATTCTGGTCTTTCAGATCTATGGAATTCACTCCAGTTAAATAATTCAGAGGTTATCTTAATGATTATACTTGGTGGTGATTGTTCTGTTCTCATTCCAACAATGTCGATTAATATGGTAAACAAAGCCCATGACATTCTTGATAAATTCTGCAAATCATATCTTAAGAAAGCATGGGCCTTTAGACAACGTATAAAGTCTAACATTATCGAATGATTTTTTTTATTTTATATTGTATGTAATTTGGTTTAGTTATCTTACTTTGTTCTTTTCTTTTTTTTATATATCAATTCTGTTTACAGTCATCAAATAATTCACCACAGCTGAAATAATTTAATCTATGCTTTCCTGTTTATTGATGTCCCTAATTTGGGTTCCTATTGTTCCTTATCATTTTTTGTGTATCAAGAGTGTGTATATCTTAACATAGATTCTAAGTACTGTATATTCCTTTGTTCATATACTAATTGATATGCTAATTTAGTGTCCAAGCTTATGTATGTTGGTTGCATTTAATTGGTATTATTATTACTGTTTATTTTTAATTTGGTTTTATCGAACTTTCGTTTTATCTGAGTATTATCTGTTTTAATCTAGTCTATCTTTATTTTTATACTCATATATTTTTATATTGTATGTTTAATTGTTTTAAGGATGCACCATTATTATGTGTGCCGCTGTTCAAAAAGCGTTTTCCAAATAAATTATTATTATTATTATGTTACACACAGGCCAATGTAGGCCAATAAATAGTTTTGTATTTTAAAAGAAATGCGATTACCAAAAAAAATTAGTCTAGCGCCATCTTGTTGAGTATTCTTATGTTAGCCTTTTTGCTGACGTTTTGTGGAGTTTTACTTAAAAATCCCAGGGATTTTTCCGAACTAAGTATTTCAATTGAATTCTGCACAGCACAGCTCCTCCTCGAAGAAGAAAAGAAGTAATTCGCCTTACAAAGGTTTCCACTCACCTTTCATTCTGTATCACCGATCGTAAATTTAGCCGATTTTTCTGGTAAAGTATACATTTTTGATGAATTTATGCTGTAGTCATATAATACAGTCATTGCACAATGATATTGTTTTGAGTTTCTGTTGTTAATGCACGAATGAGCGTCTAGCCTTTCCATACCACTGACTTCTTGTTATTGTATGTGATGCGTAAAGAAAAAACATTAAAATGGTTTAGAAATGTATGTTATTTACCTGATTTTGAGTGATGGTATCTTAAAATAAAACCATCCAAAGCTAGTCTATAATTCATGTTAAGTATTTAATCATAAATAGTATTTTCATGATTTATGGATTTTATCTTATCTGACATGAATTATGCATGCCACAATTTCTTGAGTAGGTAGGCAGTGACTGACAAAGACTACCACAGCAAAGTGGGCTTAACCTGCTATATAACGTATGATATCCATGGAATTATTATAGGCGTAAAAACGATATTAGAAACTGTATGTATGGTATTAGGGAAGAAATTTAAAATTGATATACCTGTATTTATAATAATACAAATATTCAAATGAATATATATTTATGCTGTATACCTGTCCATCCTCCGCATGTCTACAGTATGTATGATAATTTCAACAAATTCCCATATTTAGAATGCTCATCTCCCATTGGTCGGTGATATTGTCATTTTTAATATATTTCTCCTCATGTTTTGTCTTTACTTTCAACATTTATATTCCCGTATATTATATATTATAATTCCCTTTCATAATTTAAATTATGGTATTAAATTTTAAATTTATTTTTGATTTTTGCCTGTGAATTTTTGTTTTTATAATCTATATGTAATAATAATATAAATAAAAATTATATATTTTTTCCAATAATTATACTCGTTCCTTTGTTGTGACAGTAGTAATTATAAAAAAGTGATTTTTTTTATTTATTCATTGTCTAATAAATTAAAATAGAAGTGAATGTTATTGTCTGATTAATAAAGGTTATTATAAAAAAAGTGTGTGTATATTTATTATCACTTTTATTTGTGACATAATGGTTAATTGATTATGTTTGACTTGGCAAATAATAATTGGCTATAGTATAATTTATTATTTTATTTATCATCTGAAATACAGAAACATAAAACTCAATGTGTAAAATTCATGGGAAAAAATAATATAAGAACAAAAAGACACTTTATTTCCGACAGAGAAATATAGATTACTCACAGAAAACACTTTAGTTGAGAAAAATCTGAAATTTAGACACTATTTGGCCGCTAGGGCCTATATTGGATCCAAAGTGGCGGGTAATGTTCAAACGTCATATACACCTTCCCAGTGTACAATTTCAGTAATTTTGATACCACAGAACCCTACCCATTCTCTTTCTCTCTCCCAAAGCTCTGTCTACACTATCAAACTTTAGGTGATGTGCTCATATATGGACATGATGATGTCATATCACTGCCATATTTAGGCATATCACTACCATATTTAGGCATATCACTACCATATTTGATGGTGATATGGTAGTGAAAAACTGTTTTATATTCTTTGTGAATCCTTAAAAAATATTCTTAAATCAATAAATGAAAAAGAATAAATTCAAATTTATCATCTCCTGAAATCTGAAGAAGACGCCGATATGACGGCTGAATATTTCCAATCAAAGTTAAGTATTATAACCGATAAATTTCTGAATTGAGTGAAATATATTTTTAGAATCTGAATTGAAGATTTAAATTTCAGTCATTGATCAGTAGGCATATTGATCGTCTAGTTGATATTGATCAATCTCAATCAATCTCATTCAATCAAATGTCGCACAAGGGGCACTTTCTATACGCAAGGGGAATATTATAGAATGTCATTTTTTTGGAAAATGTTTTATGTATAGAAGTGGTTGCATAACATTTTTTCTTATTACAATAAAATTAAACTATGATTAATATACTAATGAGATATAACTTCATTTATTAATGTATAATTTTAGTTGTGTCAAAAATATGACATTCATAATAAAATTAAAAATAAAAAAAAAAATTAATTTTCCATTTATACTTTAGATCAGTACAGTAGTGGTTCTATCCCTTTTTTATATATTCTAATCTCCAGAATTTCATAAAATCAGATCTCGGAATTAACAACTTGGTTCTTTATAATACATTATTGTACATAAATTGGTTGGGGAGGAAGCTGAAATAGAAATTGATTCATATACTGATAGCATGTCATCACTCATTACATGTTCCGGCCAGATCCAGAGTTTTTTTAGATGTTTCGGAAGGGGGAGGGGAGTTGGCTAGCTACTGTTTCCACATACGCAAAGTTATAATCAATAACAAAATGCATCTCAAACAAAAATTAGTGAGACAACCAAATAGAGTTAGTAGATTTTTCCATAAAAAGGACATCTTTAACAATTGTTTTTTGTGAACATAACTGCAGGTTACATAATCATCATAGTATCTTGTTAAAACAAACTTTAAATTGAATAAACAATGTACGTCCAAAAAAAACTACATGAAATCAAAAAGTGTTCATATCAAAATGTTTTCTTTCGCAGTCTCTAAGCTACTAACGCTGTTCATAACACATTTCTACTAAATTATTTCTCCGAAACGACATGAATAGCCAGATAACGTGCATTTCGTTGTATACATATCAATCGGGGAATTGATGCTCACGTTTAAATTGCCTGACGCTGCGATGCAAACGTAAATTTATTTGCGGATTGTTAGAAGCGAATTTAGTACCTGTGCTGATAAATACGATATGATGATATTATATTGCGCAGGTAAAAAAAAGCAATTTGTTCTTAATCTTCAAATGTCATAAGTTATGAATATTTTTAAATATAAAGAAATTTATACAGGTAGTATGAAAAGTTTGCAAGATAATAACGATCAAATCTTGTAATTTTATACTGTATTTAATTTTAGTATTTAATTTAAGGTTTCATCCATTTTTTTACTTTAATCTTTTAAATTATAAAAATAAAGTTATTTAATTCAATTCACATTTATTCACCTTCCTAGAGGAGAAAAAATTGTAAAAATGTACAATTTTACAAAAAAAATTACAATTTTTATTTAAAATTCACACAGTCTGTAGCAAAAGAAAGCAAAAATAGTTTTAACAAATTAAATAGAGTGTCAAAAAAAAGAGAAAAATATGGACCGAGGAGATGTAACTAAAGCAAACATTTTATCATTAGTTTTATTTATTTAATTAACTAATTAGTGTTGTTGCAATATATAATGATAATAGCAAATAATATTAATCTTTTACATCATAAAAACAGTCACATGTCAAGAATTGAATTTCTCTGCATTCTACATGACAAATAGTAAAAAATATGCACAGTTTTATCAAAAATTTTAATTTTAGAACAACCAAAAAATGATATAAGCGAACTTACAGTACGTTTCGAAACCTTTCCGGTTTCATTCTAAATATTTTAATTGTACAGTATATAGTAATATATTTTGGATTGTACTATTTTTAATTCACCTTCAGAAGAATTCATTCCTCCCACGATTTTTGGAAATAAAGATATGCAGAAACATTCTGTTGAGGTATTGCATACATCATGATATGTTGCGCATAATGATGGCGTTGTGTGACATATAAGATATAATGTTATATTGCTATCCAGGTATGCAGCGATACAGGCATAGCAATCTAATATGAAATGATACTAAAGATTCTAGTCTGGTTTGACTTTTTCTGTAATATTTGTATTTTGATTTCCTTCGTCATATTTATTTATTTATTTATTTTTTAAAAATTCAATTCAATTTCCCAATTCAACTTTTATTTCTTCCTTCAAGAAAATGAGGTAAACATAATAAATTCTAGTAAAATTTATAACAAGTCAATTGATGATAAAAAAGTATACATTTATAAATAAGAAGAAGTAGGCAGTGCCCAAGAAGATAGAAAACTTGTGGCGGGCCAGCCTATTTACAGACACAGAATTCAAAATACAGGACGAAAGGACAGGGACATAACAATACAGCAAAAGGAGGAAAAAAAACAACGATCAACAGAAAGACAGCAAATCAAATCCTGACCAAGAACTGACAAATGATACTTGTAAAAATTGCCGGAATAAAAAAAAAAGAGATCAATACTTAGAAATAAGGTATTTCTTAAGTTTAAATAAAGACAAAACCATAAAAAAACATTGATCTTATTTTTATTTAGAGTAATTAATCATATTAATTTGGGAACACCATTATCGAGGGGAAACCCATATTCAGAAGACACCCCTATTAAGCTTGAAAAGATTTTATTGAAATGAAGCCCCTACTTTAATTTCAAAAAGTAATCTCTAAAGCAGACAATCTCGAAAAGAAGCCCACTCAAGAATCTTTAAAAATCAAGGATTTTTATGGATGTTTTAACACTGCAGTCATGTCAACACTATTAAGGGGACACTGTGAAGGTGTCTCTTCAAATTCTACTTTATTTATATGCATATTTCTTTTACTCCAGTTTTTTCAAAAAATGTTTTCATCTGGTTTTTATATTAACTATCTATTCAATTCTTTACGTTAAATCATGAATATGTATGTGTGGAAAATTAAATCAGGAGTAAGATAACAACTCCTATCCAGGTACTACTGAAGCAGACGTTTGATATGAAATAAATATTACTAGAGCATAAATAATAATATATCTATCAAGGTATTGTTAAAGCAGGCATTGGCATCTAACATTCTGTCTGCACTATCAACTAGTTTGACAAAAAAAGTGTGATGTGCTCAAATGTGGTAGTGATATGCTTAAATATGGTAGTGATATGACATCATCATGTCCATATATGGGCACATCACATTTTGTTATCACATACAGTTTGATAGTGTGGACTGAGCTTAATATAAAATGCTATATTGACATCTAATGCTATATTCAGACACACAGTACAAGACCTGAATCGACAATTTATGCTTTGATTATAATTAATACAACTACGTAGCCGAATGCTTCGATAAAGAAATGTTCATTATATCACCTAATAGGTTTGGCTGGCTCTTGTCTGACTCATACTTCGTAACATTTTATTAAGGAATTCTCGGTGAATTCAAAAGCTAATTTTTTTTCTTTTTCATCCATCAAATGTCATCAAATGTAATAAAGTCAGAAATTCTTATTATTCTTCTTTGTGCAATAAACATTTGCTTAAAAATGAAAGCATTTTAATTAATTAATTTTGAGATACCAATGCATGCATTGTTTTATTATTTATTCACAATGAAAAATTGAAATGGCATAATCAGTTATTTATTCATTCTGGATCGGAAAAAAAAAATTTTCCTGAAAAAAATGTAATTTAAAGCAAAAAATACCTACCTGTAAAGTTTCTGTCACACAATAGTTTGTGGTTAAAATTAACCATTTCTTTTGTATTTTTATAAGTGAAATAATTATTTTTGTTGATTTTTTTTTCTACAGTTAGTAAGTGAATAACTTATTAAAACTGCAAAATGGCATGTTCAAAGTCTGATTTTGTTGGCAGTCAATGGGTTAAAAAATGAAGAATTTCTGGTATATTATCAGTTGTTGGTTTGGATTGTCTCTATCGACCTGTCAATTATGTATGTATCGTAAACATGTATTGTGATTTTTATCCTGATTAAACAAAAATAATGTTATAATCAAAATATTAAATGTATGCATTCGTTGTTGTACTATGCAAATACATTCAAATAATTAGTCGTGTGAGTAAAGAATCAATTTCACTTATAAATACAATTCTTTAGAAATTCAATAAATTTGTAATTCAAATGACTCGTATTACGAATTCAAAACAAGGTAAACAAATCAATATTTTTCACTTTTTTTTTATCAGCTATGATTCATTGACATAATGTCATTTAAAATGTTTAAAAAATTACAATTTTAAAGTAAACCAGCCTCTGTCTACACTATCAAACTTTATGTGACAAAAAAAGTGTGATGTGCCCAAATATGGTAATGATATGCTTAAATATGGTAGTGATATGACATCATCAGACTTTGTTGTGCCTGTAGTGTGGGTTAAAGTTATAAGTAAAATTTCACATTTTATTTCGTATTATTTTGTTAATTTCAGTTTTATGTGTTTAGTAAACAAAAAATATTATGAGTGGAGCTGTAACCTGGTGTTAACATACTTGCCTGCCAATCCCAAGGTCCAGGGTTCAATCCTGACCTACAGTGTAGTGCGAGGGTTGTAACTCAAAGGTTAAATGTGACATTGTTTTTTAAGTATGATATATTATAAAATAGTTTATCCATCCTGTAAATGGCTGCTGTTGAATGCGTATGAAATTTAACAATTTGTTTAAATACGAAATACAGTAGGACACCTCCTTTGGAACACCTCTTTTGGGATACCCTGTTGAGGGAAACATTGTTCGGTCCTGAAGGTGTCCCTTTAGTAGATGTTCTACTGTATAACAATTTAACTGTTAATAGAAAAGGATATTAGGTATCGCCACCAATCACCAACGGCCAACTTAGTTGAAACAGGGAGTTGTTTTCCCTGGTAGAAACCAACCATGCAGGGAAGTAGCAAGGTGATTGGCACACCTAATACCGTGAACCCGAAAATTATTTCTACCGCGCGTAGAGTTAAAATTTACCGATTGAAATCAGAAATTTTCTTATAAAACCCTTTATAATACCTTCCTCTCATAGGCCAAACCAATGTATATGTTGGTTTGTATACCTTCCCCCTCCCCCTTTCTTTACCATCACTCAACTAAAAGATTTACTATAATGCAGTATTTCTGTATATTGTATTTTACCTCTCTACCCAATAGAGGGGTTGATTAATATAATTATATATTTAAATTACACATTTTTTTATTCATTGACAATACAGTAGATATTATTTAATACATTGGCTTGCAATTGGATTTTTCCATTGGGTTATTACATCATTTAGGTCACTGTTGCCACGGTAACATACAATTTAAAAACATTCTGTTTTTAATGTTTCCTATGGAACATGTAAAAGACATACATATCTCATTTTAGAACACTCTTGTGGATTAGTCTTTTGTAAAAAATGTTATGTTACCATTTGTAGCTAGAATAACATTACATACTTGTAAATAAATCATAATAGGATGGTATTCATGATATTAGTAATTACCTATGGTCTTATAATTAGGCTCTGGAAGGTATTTTAACACAATTGGCTGTGACAGCGGCTGCGATACTTCAAAAGAGTTTTCAGTACCAGGACTAACAGTAGCTCATCACAGCAGTTTAATTAATGAGCCTGCAGATAAGTCACGACCTTTGACCCTTGCTTAGGACTAGCAGATATTCAGTGAGAAGCTACAGAATTTGTTCACGCATTATAAATTTATGCTTCAAAGATTTCAAATATATCAGGTTACTTTTATTGTCCTCGGTAATTATCCTCGGATGCGTTAATTTAAAATTTCTTAGTTGTCTTATGCCATATTTTTCCTACAATAAAGATTTATTTTTTTAATTGTTTTCATTGTTGTCATAATCACTGAAAAAATGACAATGCTGTGGGTATCAGTGGTTGGATCTCATTGGAGATACAAAATATAATAAGCAATAAAGCTAAATCCATGAGCCAGAGTATAAATTGCTGACTATTTTAAATCCTTTGTATAACTATACAATTGTGTTATTTATAGTGCCAAAGTATAGTATAAATAAATCCAAAAGGAAAATTACTGAAAAAATGACAATGCTGTGGGTACCAGTGGCTGGATCTAAATGAAGATACAAAATAAAATAAGCAGAAAGCTAAATCAAAATGATAAAGTAAAACAGCTTTTCGTTCAACACTAGCCCTTCTTCGGTGCATTTATTCTGATAAATATAAAAATAAGAATTACCAAAAGCTAAATTTATTGCATATACAATACTTTATGTTTAGTTTCAAAGTCCTTAATATTATTACCATAATCATGTATCATTTCCTTTATAGTTAAAACCTCGTAAGAAATTGAAAATATCAATAAAGAATAAATAACATGTTACATAATTGGCATGTTTATTTTAATAACATACAAATTGAAATTATTTTTTCTAACGACTTGTCTTCTAAAAACAAAACAAATTGATATGGAATTGATTATATGAGCGTTTTTATAATAGAATTTTGATTGGAAATTCAAAAAGATTGAGAATATAAGATTTGAGTGTGTGCATACTTCTCTACATACCTTCGAGCAACTCATTATGATGACGAAATTGAAGCGATACTTACTCTGTGTCGGTGATGAGACATATTGGAATAGTTGAAAACACATGCCACGGGGGTCATATGCAAATTTATGATACTTTTCATTTATTTTAAATTCAAATCGTGTTTTTTGCTGGAATGGAATGATGTATATATATATATATATATAGATTCTCACAGATTTCCTCATCTTTATCATTTCAGATTAATTAATTACATTTCAGTATATCACGGGGAAGTTTAGAATTAATGTTCTTTGCCTGTTGTGTATATATATATATAGATTAACAGGTACAGAATAAATTATATAGATTATTCTATTTATATAAAAAATATTTATTAATTCTACAAAGAATATTTTTTCTATATATTATTAATTTATTTAGCATATTTTTAAAAAGAAAAATTTGAAAAAAAAGTCATTGAACGAAGTGAAAATGTCAATTTCTGATAAAAGATGATAATAAAGATGATGAAGATATGTAAGAATGAAAAGATGATACTACATTTTAGAAATAAAATTACAATTTTAAAATAATTGTCTTGTAAGAACCATTAATAAACAGAAATGAAATCAAAGGTAATCCTTATAATCTCAGGTTACATAAATAATCATAATCAAATATAACAACTATTAGTGTATAATATAAACTATTAACATTATTTTTTTTAAATAAGCAAAATTAAAGATTCAGATGAATTTTAAAAATTGTTAATGTGAAACGTGATATTTTAGGTCACACCCATAAAAAAAAGAAACATTTTTTTCGCTTTTACTTAAAATTTGTATACTGTGCAGAGTCTGCTTTATATGTGCGCTATGTAAGAAAGAACAATTAATATTTTTTATATCATATTAGGCTCTTGATATAAAGATCTCATCTTTCTATGACTCATTATAGCTCATCCATTCACTTTTATATATCTTTGTATGGCTTGTCTAAAATAATAAAATGAATGAATACGTACATTGTATTTCAATAAGGATTGCAATTCCAAATATTATTTTTTAATATGATTTTACCTTGGCGTCAAATTATTATCATCAATTTATACACATTCAGTTCATTGTGTATTTTATATATTTTTTTATTTTCTCGGCAGTCTAATAAAACATGAATTTGCAGAGATACAGAAGTAATGTTTTATTATGCGTGCTTGTGGTGGATTTCTACGATTGTTTTAGAGGGGCTCATCTACGTCGACTAGAATCGAATATATAATATACCGTATCATTGCACATATACATACAAATCTCAACTAGCATGCATGGTTTAATATTTGTTTAGCTTGTTAAGTTGAGCAAACATTCTTTTGTTTTTTGTACTTATAATAATCTAAATTACTTCTCAACTTCTTAATTGTATCTCAATTAAGATCCATCCACTGATACCCACAGCATTGTCATTTTTTCAGTGCTTATTTTATTTTGTATCTCAATTAAGATCCATCCACTGACCCACAGCATTGTCATTCTTCAGTAATTTGCCTTTGGATTTTTAAGTAATCTTATGTTTAGTTGAAGCATGTTTGAACCTTAAACTTGTTTTGCACATATTACTCGAAAACGATAACGTGGAGAGATTTTGTTTAAAAATGCATAATTTTGTCTAAAATTGTTGGGTACAGTCAAAAATATTTATAAATATTCCACTCGATGACAAAATAGTTTTTGTTGTCAATGATGAACTTTAACAGATGGCAGTATTGTGGTGTCTTTAGGCATTAGTTTTGGCCGATTGCGGACAACATTAATTTGTTCAGGTATTTTAAAAAAAACACAATTTATTTATTTAGCTGACTATTCCCGCAGCCCATATTAAGTTACAATTTTTATGCATAAATCACAAAAACAATTATTAATAAAGAATTTGTTTTATTTCGGTAATTTTGGTGATAACTAGTTGGGGGTAGGATGTACACTTGCATTAACATTACAATGGATTTACAAAAATGAGTATAGTTCCAGGGCACCTGGGTATGAAATGTCGTAAAAATTAGGGGGTGGGATTATATTTGAATGCATCAACAATGAAATATACCAAAGAATTTAGCCTCAAACTAGGGGGTGGGATTATAGTTGAATTCATTAACAATGGTATATATCAAATAATTCAGCCTAAACTAGGAGGTATGATTATAGTTGAATGCACTAACAATGGTATATATCAAATAATTCAGCCTAAACTAGGAGGTATGATTATAGTTGAATGCACTAACAATGGTATATATCAAATAATTCAGCCTAAACTAGGAGGTGGGATTATAGTTGAATGCACTAACAATGGTATATATCAAATAATTCAGCCTAAACTAGGAGGTGGGATTATAGTTGAATGCATTAACAGCCTAAATTACGGAAGGGGATTATACTCGAACTCAGTCATATCTAATAATCCCACATTTTATTTGTATTACTACCAATTATTTCTCCACTGTATAATTATAAATTTTAACAGCAAAAATCATTTATAATAGACAATTTGCTGAACTTTATTCAAATAACTGCCTCTTAGGAATATTAAAATAACAGTGTTTGTAGTCGTATGAACATTAGTAAATGAATGCTTAAGAGCATTTGCTATATTCATACTCTTGGCTTGAGAAAGACAATACCCATTAAATGAAACCACTGATTATTAATATTAACTGAAATTTACAATTTTGATTATTAATATTCTTGTTTATCTTGATATTCAAATTATTAACATAATATTATTATGCTAAATACAGTATTATTATTATAATATATATCGTCATATATATGTACTATTTTTAAATACTTAAAAGTATATATACAAATTAATACAATAGGTTGAAACTGCAATTTATGAACTTGATTGAAGTTGGAAATGTTTAAAATGATAATTTTATTTATAGTAAAACGCTTTTCCATAAAATGAACAAAGGGAAATATATGATTTCTCAACAGCAAAGGAGCTATGTATTGTATATGTTTTAACACTAAAACCTCTATTCAGGGGACACTTTCTTTTCAATTGAAAAAAAGGAAAATATATGTTTAATACGATCAACCCTATTTAAGGGGTCACACTTTGTTGGGTCCCAAAGCTCCCCCCCCCCCCCCTAAATAGAGTTGTTTACTGTATTATGCATAGGAAATTGTAATAAAAGATCTGATACCATATTCCCTGTTTGTAACATCAATCATCATAATATTAGTAATCAATAACAAAAAAGTAATGTCATTTTTCATTTTAAAGAGAAAAAAAAGTGGATTTAGAAAGTAATTTATTTATGAAAAAAGAAGGATCTTTCATTGCCTTAAAATTATCATAATCTTATACAATAGACTTGTAGAATAGAAGATTTTTTTTAAATCTAAAAAAAATATATATATATTTAAATATCTTTATAAAATCTAATGGATATTGTTTGATTATTATTATTATTGATGCAAGTGAAACTGTTTAAAATTATATACTGCGAGTTTATTTGGAAGAGAGAAAAATATAATTGATCCTTTTGACCACTCTCTATACATTTATTGATGCAAGTGAAACTGTTTAAAATTATATACTGCGAGTTTATTTGGAAGAGAGAAAAATATAATTGATCCTTTTGACCACTCTCTATACACTGCGCAAATTTACATTATTTTTATATATATATACTATTAAAACATTTGGATCAACTTCAACTATAATTATAAACATTAAACATTATAATTTGAATAATAATTGACTGAAATTAATTTAGTATCGGCACAAAATGAGAGAACAACTAGCTTACGATTATATTATTAAACTGTATATGTATCGTTGATTGCTATATACAGTCAACATTTGAGAGGTAATGGATGAAAATTAGAAAGTAGTTGACGAGCGTCGTCGCGTTTCAAGGCCGTTAATGCTTACTGCTTTACGCATACATTTTAATGAACATATGATATTCGTTATCTTAATGCTTTGCTGTGTCATGTTGAAAAAGGTAATGGAAGAGCACACCAATTTTTTTTTTAAATCTATGAATAACTACGACCGCATAATGACGGTGAACCAGCCAATGAGTGCGTACATTTTAAATTGTATGAAATGAAAAATTTTCTAATATTAATAATTATTGGTACGGTAGTACAACTCAAATAAATGATGTATGCGGTGTATGTCTTATAAAAACTAAGAAAAAATCTACGAATCGGAATAATATTTAACGATAATTTTTTATTGCAAGATGCAGAACTACAAAGCATTTATATCTATAGAATTTTTTTCCAATTACGTTCTGTTTTATTTCACATGGAATATCATGTTTTTATACACAAATTTAATGCATAAAATAATGTATGTTTTATATTTTATTTGAAATACCTTGTATTAACTTCTTTTTAAATGGATATTTTTATTATTAAAGCATATAATATAAGTGTTTTGTTTTACATTTTCAAATTAAAACCATGTAATGTTTTTGCAAATCAAGGTCTTTTGATTTTGTTGATTTTCTGATGATTATTTTTGGATATACTACAAATTGAATACAAAGGAATATTATAAAGTATTAATATATAGTGGAACCTCTATCAAAGGGACACTTTGTGCATCCAAGAAAGTGTCCAGTAATAGAGGTGTCCCTTGAGTAGAGGTTTGGCAATAATATGTTAAATCATACATGCCTCTGTTTGGTTTCACAGGAAAATGTCCCCTGTACAGGGTGTCTCCTGAATTAAGTTGTCCCCTGTAGAGATGTCGCACAGGATGGGTTACGCCTGAATGAGAAAAATTATGAATAATATAACAATTTATTTAATTTTTAATTACAACATAATTCATAGTAAAACATACTGTAATTTAAAACATAATGTTTGAAACAAAATTGTAAAGATTATAAAATGTCAAGATGATGGCAGTATTTGCCATAATTTACAGTCATTCCTTTCTTCTCTGTGGTTGAAATAATGACTAATTTGCGTATTGTAAAAACCCCAAGGTTTATTGCGGTTTTGCAATCATAATAATCTTTAAAAATGTATGTTAATAAAATGCAAATGAGGTGTGTATTAGAACAAAGGGATACTGCAATAATGTAATGTTGTTCAATATAGCGCTTATACAATCAAAAGATTGTCCCAAAGCACTGAGAGAAAGAACAGAAAGAAATTACAAAGAAAAAAGATGGGTTTTTAAGAGTGTTTTGAAGACTAAGATAGAGGATACATTTTTAATAGGACCAGGAAGATTGTTCCACGGTTAACCAACATGAGGTCTTATGTTTTACAGTTCATCCTTTTACAATGGCAATACAATGGTGTATGCTAATACGCATAATGTTATGTATATCTGTAGGTTTTTCTTAATGCAGAATTTTTCTATTCAGCAACATGTCAGCACACGCAGGGAGTTGTACTGCACACGTGGGATTATTGCATACAGTAATTTAAAATGCATTAGCAATACAAAATAGAAATATTTTAGATGATAGTAGTAGAGAAGTGAGCCCTCTAGAGATATTACATTACAAGTTAGACTTGGATAGTTTCATATGCAGTAAAGTTAAACGTTTGGAACAAGTCTAACTGACCTGCTAATTAAAGAAAATTTTTTTTAGAGGTGAATTTATAATGGCATTGAATTTGTACTAATAACTTGTATTGTTACATAGATAGAAATATTTTGTTTAATGAAATTTGCATCTTGCAATATTTATCCTAATTATTTATTTTAATTGATACGTTGATATTGTGAATTTAAATACAGTATAATCAGTTTTTGTTGTTTAATTTATTTTTTTAATTGACCGTAGTTTTATCAGTTTGTGTTTTTAATTAATTTGTATTTATAATATATAAGCTGCTTTAGGCCTCTTTTGTCACCTCTTGGTACAAATTTGTTTGCTGAAAATATTGTTTAAAAACATTGACTGTTTGCTTAATAGTACTAGGTTCTCCTGAAAGTGTGGTGCCCAAAGAAGAGGTTTTAATGTAACTGTCTTAAAACTTACCACAGTTTTGTTAGTTGTAATTTGTTGAATTAATTTGTATTTATATAAGAGCTCTTTTTTCAGCCATTGGTACAAAGCTATTTGTTTGTTTTCCAAAAATATTGTTTAAAAAACGTTGACTGTTTCCTTGCTAGTAGTTTCTCCTGAATAGGGTGTCCGAAACAAGAGGTTAATGTAACTGCCTTCCACTTGTAAATTGTTTTATTTATGAAATTTGATAAAATCCCCAGAATATAGTTTTAAAAGTACTGAATTGCTAAATAATATTAAATTATTAATATTATACACCTGTATTGATAATCAAATATTATTTTAAAGCATTTGTATTGAAATTAAATATTGTTTATTATTTCAAATATACAGTAATCGTCCAATTAAAAAGAAATCAGCAAACACTAAATAAAAATAATGGGTTGAAATATCCGATAAATTAAACGAAACGCTTACGTTCAGTTTAACTCCCTTAATTTAAGGGAGTTGAGCGAAAACCGAGTCCCATCTCATACATACTTGATGAGCCTGGGGAGTGCGGAGATGACATGACCATTTGTCCATGAATAGGAATTCTGAATAATCAATTTCGCCTCGCTATTCATCGTCAAACTGTGCCCGTCGTCGACACTTGTGAAGTGAAGACGTGATTGGCCTCAATGATTTTTAATTTTCTGCATTTTTTTTTTTACTTTAGTTTTTTTATTATTTTTGTTTGTTTTTATTATTTTTGTTTGTTTTTATTATTTTTGTTCTGTGTCTACACAAACTAGGGTTAAGTATGCATACATACAAAACCTTAAGCTATCTACTACTGTATTTACAGTGTCTGTGAGTCTGATAACTCTTTGATCTGTTCTGATAGGTTTCATAGGAACATCCGATTTAACTTATAGTTATATAAACTTTTATTTCACAAATTCAATGCAAATAAAAAAAACATGAAGCATCAAAATTATTTTTAAAAATAGTAAAAGATGAATGTAAAATGCCAGACCAGCTGGCATACAATTTTGAATAATAAATATAATAATAATAATAATAATATAAATATAATACCTTCCAATGATTGTTAATGTTCAGATATTTATAAATATTATAATGATACTTAGAAATTATAGCCGCATTCATAAAAAAACTATCATTTATTACATCCAATGCATTGATTGTATTTAACTTTGATAAAAGAAAAAATTAAAACATAGTAAAGTGTCTGTTTATTAATGTGCAGATATTTAAAAATATTATAATCATACTTGGAAATCATAACAGTATTCATAAAACATTGTCATTTTTGGAAATGTAATGTATTCAAGAAATAAATAATTATTTTTCATAGAACATAGCACTATAGATGTAGACGACCGAGTTCGTTTTGTATAATGAAAGGTAAATGGCTACGCTAATTTATCACATATGTCAAATAAACATGTCTGAGTAAGGATAAAGCTTGAGCATTGGTTTGAAGGACTTAGTGTGAATCTGTGGAAATAAGCTATTAAATATATGCATGTTGATTGTACAATGAAATATTAGCCATTTCATATGTTGTGAACATTACATTAAAACAAGGTGCTATATGTGAATTTTAAATTTAGTCCAACCATTATTTTTATTTTATTTCACATACATCCAATAGTGATATCAGCAATTTCAGGATGCCTTAAAGACTCACATATAAAATATATAAGATTAAAGTATATATAACAACTTATTCATCAAAGTTAACGATCAGAAAATCAAAACAAGAACAATAAAAACAATTAAAATAGCACAAATTTCATTTCAATACTTTTCATCTTAAATTGTTTGATTATTCTGTTAATAGTTTATTGTTATTTTTGATGGCTTAATTGATTTAATAAAGGGATGTTTTTTTTTGCACCACAAACAAAATGTGGAATTGATGTGTAATTCCCATTTTACTAGGTAATTGTGTGTGCATACTTTTGCTAGATTAGTAAAAATGTTTAATTCAATAATAGTTTTTCGCAAAAGAATCTCTAGATTTTATAGTCTTATGACTGTTGAGATAAAAATCAGTATGTTTATTGATCGACAATATCATCTGTCCAATATAATTATTATTTCCAAAAGCGGGATCATCATTATCGCCATCTTTCATTTCTCAATTGATCTTACTCGGCTTTAAACTTATAAGCAGAATAGATTACCGACAAATATAGAAGCCAGGCATCTAAAGAAAAACTAGCCTGCTGTCTGACGTTAAATAAAATTGTAATGAGAGCACCCGTTGATTTGTTATTTATAAGGATTATTCCAAGCTAATGAAATAGAATAATTTCTAGCGATGCGTACAAGACTGTAACACATATACCCATGACATAGTAAATATTTCATGACTTTCATGAAAAATGTTTAAAGCGTGGTTTACAGTTATCTGCTCACATTTATACTGACCGTGTCTAATTATATTAAACAGATTTTAGCACGCTTTAGGTGTACATATGGATAGGTCGAGAAAATCATAAACTACCTGTCTATTTTTATTTAATTCTTAGCAGCGTGTTTTTCAACAGCAAGCAGTAATGTACCGCAATTTCTTTCATTAACTGCACACAACCCGAAGTTTACATTGAGGGATTTACGGTTGAATGCACACAGCTAAGCACAGTGTTTGAATCTAGAAGCATGTACGATACGAGGCAGTATTCACTTTAGGTTCCGATAGTTGTACACTGATCTTAATGTCTCTGGTAGTTTTATCCACTCTTTGGAACTTTTGGAAAGGTTTATAATTTATCATACCTTCTAATGAATGAGTGCATTACAGCAAATCGCAAGTTTTTCTAGTTGACTTAAGTTCATGTTGAAGAAAGGAATATATTTTTTAACGTTATGATGAAAAAGATGAAGTTATTTATACTCTGAGGAAACGTTTTCAAACAATTGAACTTTTACTAAATAGATATTTATTTGTGTTTTGCAACTAAATTATTTGAGTTAGTATGGAAGGGGCATCCAGATCAGTTCAAATTGTGGACCCTAACGCGGAGGAAGGTTACACAAAACATGAGTTGTTGCACAGAATGGTAAGACAAAGAGTACTTTTTCTAATTTGTTTAAGTTTATAATGCAATTCAGCTTTTAAGAATGTAAAGAAGTTTTCTCCAGCTGACAAAGTAAACATAACAGTAAACAATTAGAATTAAAGTCATTAATAAATTTTAAGATAGTCAGAGTTTAAGTTTAGTTGTTTTGAATTTCTTTCTAGCATTTGCTGTAACAAATCACATTAAAAAAAAAATAAACCTATATTGTTAATAATTCTTTAGTTTACTGAAATTTTAAAAAGTAAACATTTTATCAATCTTTTTTTCCATTTCTAAAAGTTAATTGCAGTGATAATAAAAGTTTTTAAAATAAGTTTTAAATTTAACAATATTGATATTCTTTCATAATAGAAAGTTGTTTTTCTGTAAAGAAATCAAATTAAAAAAAAGATCTTTATTAACTATTACTTAATTCTAAAATCAATATCCACATTCTGCGTTTATTGTGACATATATCAGAAGGTTTAATTCTTAATATTTACCGTCTGACTTGGCTTTCTTATTTCACCAAAGAATAGATTTCTAAGATAACTAACAAAATGGTTGAACTGCAAATTGATTTTTTTTTTTAATTAAAACTGTAATCAAATTGTGGATTAAATTTAATGAAATTGTGGTTTAAATATAATCTGTTAAAGTATTGATTGAAGATTATAAGACATTGGTATTTGTATATGCAGCCTGATATGTCTGTGTTTATTTTTATCGAGTTGTTTTAAATATTATTGTTGGACGCTGAAAGAGATGGATTTATTTCAGGCTGTTTTTATGGATTATGATTGTATATTACACCTTATTGAAATGTTTTCAGTTAGTCAGTAGAACAGTGCGACTACTCCAATTTTCAACAACAATCTGTTTAAGGAATTGTATAAGCATGGAGATAAGATAGTACTGAAGATCAAGGTAAAGAATCGAAGAAGGATTTGATTAAAAAAAGATTTGATCAGAAAAGACTAGATAAGATAGGATTAGATAAGAAAGTATTAGATAAGATAATAAAGGATTGATTGAAAAAGGATTGGTTGAGCAAGGATTGGATTAGAAAGGATTGGATTAGAAAGGATTGGATAAGTGTAGATTGGATTACTTTAGAAAGGATTAGATAAGATAAGAAAGTATTGGATTAGAAAGGATTAGATTAGAAAGGATTGGATTAGAAAGGATTGGATATTGGAAAAGAATTGGATAAGAGTGGTTTGGATTACTTTAGAAAGATTGGATAAGAAAAAAATAGATAAGAAGGGATTGGAAAAGATAGGATTGGATAAGAAAGGATTGATTAGTAAGCATCTTAATTTGCCATATAAATTACATTAATCGAAAATTAATATAGATTATGGTTGATTAAGATTGTAATTCTATTGTGAATAATTATTGAAGACACGTCTTTAAGTAAATACTTGAATGTCACTATTGAATTTCTTGAGTGGCCTAATGATGGTTAATGTTCCGATATTTTGATGTCTAAAAAAACAAACATGTGCACGTACTGATCAAATACCAATTAGCATATTCAAGATCAATACGCTTCAATTACTATTATTTTGCTTACGTTGGTTTTTAGAAGTAGATTTTGGATGTCAGACACGAGAGATTGCCTTTCATGTTAAGTATTGACTGGATGTCCATGCATTGGCTTTGTTGTCAAAAAGAATCATTATATCAATGCTTTATCAGTGTCAGTGTCATCCTTTACTGGCTTTGGCATCTGAAACAGACTATTGTTATTGGCATTAAATTCATATGGTCTTGCTTTATGCTTTAGAAGCGTCAGACTGCCAAACTTATTGCTTTGGTGACAAAAGTGTCAGACTTCAAAACTTACTTGTTTTGAAGAAAAAATTGTCAAACTTCCAAACTTGCTTGTTTTTAGGAAAAAATCGTCAGACTTCCAAACTTACCTGTTTTGGTGACAAAAGCGTCAGGCTTACAAACTTACTTGTTTTGGTGACAAAAAGTGTCAGGCTTTCAAACTTACTTGTTTTGGTGACAAAAGCGACAGATTTTCAATCTAACTTTAAAAAATGGCAGAGTTTTGTTTTATTCCCAAGTACTGGATTTAAGCGGGAGATTCTGTTAGTAGTGGTTGATGAACTCTTCAATTCTTCTGCTAATGTCTGTATAAAGGAACAATCTCTGGAATCAGATGCAGCAGATATGGCTATATTTCGTTTTACATAAGATTTAAAACTTTTTGCCTCAAGCAAAATAACCCGCAATATTTTAAAATGTATTCCGTAATTACAAAGAATAATAGCTGTCATTCGGCCAAGAGTTCAATGTTCATATCCGCATCTCGGTTGATGATTCTGTATATCTTTCATGAATTAGGCATTGAAAGAATTTTCAATAAAATATCTGGAACAACTAAACATAAACATTATTGATATTGACAAGGTACTAGGGGAACATTAGTTTTTCATCAAACTTTTGTCACTTTTAATCATTTCTTTTATGTTAGCTGTTCTAGATTTTCATTAAATAAACTTTAATATTCTATTACAAAAATAAGGTATATTTTCTTATATTAAATGTTTTCCTTGATGCGTTCCTTATTACTGGTTTAGAAGTAATTTGTAGCATTTTCTTAGCTTCTGTAGGTGTACAATATTTTGTTATTAATCTTGACAGTGTATAGGTCAGTATTTGTTTTAAAAAAACTGGGACAAATCTGGTTATTTCGCTAATAATAAATGGCATACCATATTATAAATAACGGTTTTCATTGGAATTGCTTTTGCTATTTATCTGTGACGGGTAATAAAGGCAGAAGAAAAGAACATAAAAAGTGATTTATTTGTTCGCACACAATATCTACGGAATGCTATATTGTGGATTATAATTATGAAGAATTTGATGTATAGACCTTGTAACCTTGTTTAACGTTGATAGACTTGCAGCATAGTTCTTCAACCCTCGTCCCTTTCCGTACACCAATTTTTTCTCAATTTCGCCATTTCTGAAAGAAAATAAATCCGTTTTAATAAAATATATTGAAAAAAACAATTATTTCTTTTTCGATCAACGAAACACAAATTTCCACAAATGTATTTATTATTTATGCTAATTTTATAAATGCAGCTTAAAGAACAAAGCTTTTTCTTATTTTTTATCATTTATTTATTGTTTATGAAAGTTCATTCGGGCTTTATTATTTTTTAAAATAAAATCTGTTTATATCACTATTTTTATGAATTAAAATTAATAAAAGAATATGAAAATAGACCGTAATAACATTAATTTTTTCTGTTTTTCAATAAAAGATAAAAAACAAAGCTTTAGTGCGTACACAAATAACTAAATTGCTTAAAACAATCTTCTTCCAGCTAGATAATTTGATTTAAAAGGTTTATTACTGCTAACGAGTAAGATGATACAGATTACGCACAAGTTCATTTGTCTGTAGGATTAGTTTGAAGTGATTAAGTTTAAATGGCAGTCGTTAGGCCAGGTACTAGAAGCCTTTCGCGCCACAGGGTTCTCAATCTTCCAACCTGACATTGTACTTTTGATGGCCTAGCAATGATAGATTAAACTATTGTAATGTTGTCCTAAAAGAAGTCCTAATAATCAAAGATATTCTGATTGGACGATAATGTACAAACTGGTAGTTACTGTCGAGTGGTTGTTTTCAGTTAAAGTTAAAAGTGTTTAATTATATCAATAAAAATACTTTATTAAAAAGGTATTTATTGTATTATTTATAGTACCACTGTATGAACGTGGGTAGTCAGTCTGCCCTGGAGTGTATGCAAATTGATTTCAGTGTGTGATTCTACTGAATTTTGGTTGCTATTATGAAAAAACGCCAAGTCAGATCTGGTAGTATCAAACAATGGAGAATTGAGTAACGCAACTACAGTCTTCCGATTTCATTGAAGGCAAAAAAAGTTTTAACATATTTCAGTTTTCTAATCATATGGCATTACGATAAGGCAATCGGACTAGCATGGGAGAGGCATATTTTATAGACCTGTCTGTGCCATATTACTTGTATCCCTAGAAAAGCGCGTCCTTCAGATGGGACATGTACATACAATGCACATGTGTATGATCGTAAACCTAGTAAAGCTATTCAAGAAAAGTATTTAATAAATCCCTGGTCTGTTGATCATGGTAGGAAACACAAAATGGCTGCCATGGTTTCATAAAGGGCCTAATCCAAAATTTCCTCATGTCATCGAATAATAATACATTTTACTTGCAATCACTGACAGTGTTTTTTCCAATAGTTGATGGATTTATTCTAGAGACTTCTTAATGCTAGTAAAACTAGTAAAAGCTGATTATTAACGATGTATGCACACAGCATATTAAAACATTTTATGTGTAGGATTAGGGAAAAACTGTAATCTTTCTTGATATGAACACATTTTGAATATAAAAATATTATTTTGTTAAATATAAGTATAAATTTCATAATTTTTGTGAGCTATAACAGTATTGTTATTATTCCGTGTTATTTCTTTATTACCTCATGTACCTTTACATTTTTTCTACATTGGTCAGATATTAAAATTTACCCAAAGGATGGCCTAGATATTATATGACAAATTTGTACAATAAAAATATGCTATTTCTGTATAGATAACTTGATAAAGGAAACCTATATTCCAAAATGTAAAAAAAAAATATTTTTACGACTTTTATTGTTATGAGAATAAACATTTATTTTTAAGCAGTTCATCTTTTATGTAGGCTATTAGATTTTTTTTGTGTGTTATATCCAATGTTTTATGAGGTTGAAATTACTGGGTATAATTCATAACCTGTGAGGAATTTAGGCCTATATTAAAAGTCTTTGTCTACACTATCAAACTTTATGAGACAAAAAAATATGATGTGCCCATATATGGACACGATGATATCATATCACTACCATATTTAGGCATATCACTATCATATTTGGGCACATCACATTTTTGTTGTCAAACTAATTTGATACTGTAGACAGAGCTTAACAATTTGCCATCATTTAACAAAATTACAACCTGATTGAATGGGGCACAAAAGATTTCTTATATTAAAATAAGTTACTTACAAAATAACAGCACTCGGTAAATTTTCTGATTGACAGCTTGTCAAATTCTGTCAAAATTAGTATTTTTAAAGAATGTTTATTGGTTAAAAACATTTGTAATCACATCATGAAATTGTTGGTTTACCTCCGAAAGCAATATGTTACCATTTTGTCAGGTAGATCGACAAAGTATTGCTATTCCTAATTACGGATGTGGCATGTGTTTGTCTGAATGTCAGAGTTCAAATCCATTCCCATCATTAAGAGGAGAGAGGAACATGTTTTGTTATCGGCTACTAATGAAAATACATGTGTCTGCAATTACTGGCTGTGTTGGTTTTTTTTTTCTGTATTTTAATGCATAGCCATTGTGTCTTTAGATTTACATTAAGGCCAATTTACGAGCAGTAATGGTAATACAAAGATAGAATCTGTTATTCCTTATGATCATTTACACACAACGCGGAGAGGACGGGCATTTTTTTTTTGCTTAGGACCGATACAGATTCTACGTGGGACAATGCATGCGGTTTTCTATTCTATATTTTTATTTCGCGATTACCGGGTGTCTGTATAAATTGGCCTTAAGCCTGTAGATACTCTTAAATTATTGTAGTTACTATGGAATAATTTAAATGAATTTGTTTTTAAAATACTATAGCAGTTCTTTTAGGTAAGCATTTAAAAATAGTGAAGTAATCCAAAAAGATATCTAGCACGATCAATGCGAGCTGATGGCAATAATTCAAGTTATTAAAGTGTTAGTAGGTAACTATTTATAGTTGATTCTAACCATTCAAATGTTTTCAAAATATATCTGTTAGTTGGAAGACTTCAATCCCTATGCTTGGAATCTTGGAATTGGATTTGTACAAATGATTATCAAGACATTTAGACTGACTTTATTGAAATAAATGATTGTACATTTTCTGTGACGTTTGTTTGATAAAGAACTCTCCTGGTTGTGAGTTCATAAGTTGATTCTTAAGCTCTGTCTACACTATCAAACTAGTTTGAAAAAAAGTGTGATGTGCCAAAATATGGTAGTGATATGACATCATCATGTCCATAAACATATCACATTGTTTTGTCACATAAAGTTTGATAGTGTAGACAGAGTTTAAGGGCCATTTCTACTACTAAGAAACAGCATGCTATACCACAGTATTTTAAAATAAATATAACTATTATTTTTTGCCAGCTCAACAAGCAAATTTTTACAATTTTTTTAGAAAGTTTTGATTTTCTATGTTGGAGTACGGTTCTAAAGATTTCAGTTTGATATTGACTCAATTGGCTTAATTAATAAAGTAGTAACTATTAACCTAGTGTTTATTGGTAAAGCAATTCTAGACTTGCCATCCAATCCATCAAGCTAGAAAAAAGCATAATTTTTAGGCATTTTTAAATGAAAGGTTTCAACAATTAGGTACATATAGTAGCACTATTCTATATGAGCAATCTTGTAAATATTCTTTGTGTAGTAGAAAAACATTAACTTGTTGACTTCACAATCGTTTTGCGATTGATTTCCACAATCGTAAAAAGTTTAAAACCTTCATATAATTCATGTGAACATTAGTTAAACCTAATCTGTCTGAAAAATTACTCTTTTAAACAGCAAATGTGGTGAATGTCTATTTAATTTATTACTTTTTCACGGAAATTGACATGATTAAAATTAAAGTGCCTTGTAAGCAACTACAACTTGCCGTGTAACATGATAATATATATGATATGAAGCTAATAATTAAAAGGGACATTGTATTTCAAAGTTCTACATGATAACATGTGCTGTACAAGATTAATCAACTTATTCACTTGGAATGTATGAAAATGAACTCTAGTTCAATAGATAACATTATGTAAAGTCATTGCAGTTTTTGAATTATTAGTATAGGGGAACCCCTATTAAGGGGACACCGTCGAGACTCAAAAGATTGTCCTCTTAATAGAGGTGTCCCTCAGGGCTTGTCCATATAGTGTTAAAACATTATATTGCCCCTTATTCTTTTCATGATAAAGTGTCCCATGATTAGAGATGTCCCCAGGGATTGGCCATAGTGTTGAAACATATTATTTCCCTTTATATTTTTCACAGGAAAGCGTCCCCAGAATAGAGGTGTCCTCTGAATAGGAGTTGGCCATAAAGTTAAAACATTACATTGCAGCGCATTCTTTTCATGAGAAAGTGTCCCCTTGATAGAGGTGTCCCTGAATGTGGAGTTGTGGCTTGGTGGTTATGATCCTTGGCTACCAATCTATCCAAGGGTCCTGGGTTGAAGTCCTGTCACATGTCAGGATTTTTTTCTAAGGACAAAATTACAACTCCACTCCCAAAGACTTGTAATAAAACTTTGTTTATGTAGAGCATCTTGTGTATATGTTTTTCTTGTGAACCTCTGAGGGTCCCTAATGATCAGCAATTGCTGAATGGATCATCCTCATTAAATATGGTCAAAACAAACCAACAAACAAACAAATTAACTAAAATTTCCACAAAAAAAAAGTTTATATAGCGAGACAATTTAAAATGAATATGTTATAATAAATGACAAGTTCAAATACGTTTAAATAAATAAAATTGACACAACATTGCATTACTTATACTTCAACTACAGTACTGTTTTGAACTGTAGTGAAATTTTGATTTTATTAGATAGATAAATATAGTGTACTTGCACTGTACTGTATTTGTAGTGGTATGGCAACTGCTGGTAAGGAAATTAGAAATAGTGGTATACATGAGACCTGGACTATATTGTACCCAGCTTAGTGAACACAAGTTGGTGCTGAGACAATTGCTATGTGATTGATACTATGATTTAATGTGTTGTCTCAGAGGGCCTTACCTTACCTCGGCTCTATCATTCCTTGTCAGATGTAGCCCGCCTGAAGCCTTTCGTTTCTGTGCTGTCCTAGCCCAAGTAGAATATGATTTCATCCTTCCATCTGTGTCTTTGTCTTCCTCTTCTTTTGCTGATTCTCAGCTGCCACTGCCATTCTGTCAATCTTTTGGTCCATCTGTTGTCTTCTCTTCTTCCTATGTGACCTGGCCATCGCCATTTGGCTTCTTTTACTTTGTCCATTATATCTTTTGTGAATTTTCTTATCACAGTGTTTTAAATTTTTTGTTTTAATGTGACCTCAAACATTCTCTTTCCATTTTTCGTTCCATTTTTCTTTCCATTTCTCTTTTCATATCATTGTCAGAAGCACTTGAATGCCCTTTAATAATAGGAGTAATTAGAGAGTTCTAACAACTATAGTTTATGGGGCAGAGACATGGGCAACAACGAAAGAGATGGAACAAAAATTGATAACAACACAAAGAGCGATGGAAAGAAAATTGGTAAATCTATCAATACGAGACAGAGTAAAGCATAGTGAGATACGGAAAAGAACAAAAGTCAAAGACATCATGGTAAAGATCAAAGAATTGAAATGGACATGGGCAGGACACATAGCCAGAAGAGACGACAACAGATGGACGAAGAGATTGAATGAATGGCAGCCAAGGACAGGGAGAAGAAGAAGAGGACGGCAAAAAAGAAGATGGCGTGACGATATAACAACGTACATGGAAACGGCAACATGGGAAAGATCGGCAAGGAACAGAACTAAATGAAAACAGCTGAAGGAGGCCTTCACACAGCAGTGGGTGAAATAGGCTATGAGATAAGAGATGAGAATTAGAGAGTTACTTTGTTAGATCAGGTAGTTTAGTTAAATTGACTACTTTAATGTATTTTGGCATCAATACATTATAGGTCTCAATCAAATTTGATATTCCAAATGAAAGATGTTAAATATGCTTTTGACATATGCGACTATTCTGAGTAACTCAAACGAGATTCTGTACAGTAATGGAAGATGTTGATGACATTCCCCTAAGTTCAACGAGTTAAGTTGCCTCAGGAATCTATCATCGGCCTTTGATTTGTGGCAATCAAAAACAAGACAGCAAACGATACAGTATTATTTTGTATGATATTATATATCTAGTAATTTTATTGATCAAATTGTAAACCCTGTAGTTAGCTCAGAGCCGACATCATCAGCCCCTCAGATGACCTTGCAGTGTCACATGATCAATCTACGCGATTACTCAATTTTCTTTATTGCCATTCCACTTTCTTCTTTTCCACATTAGCTTCTTTAACTCAACCAGTTGCGAAACCGTATACTTAGTGCATATTGTTATTAGCCAATCACCCTCCAGCACAAGTTTAGTTTTGTAATTGGCTAAATTAACAATTTAAATTTTGATTGTTTAGCTGTAAACGTTTCCTTTTACAATGGCGGTACGCAAGAATCTTTGCCAATTTCTGATATGAAATTCTTTACAATATTCTATTTTAAATGATCGCTATTCTAGATTGAATTTGTGAGTTATATTTAATTCACAAGGGTGCATGTTTCTTTTCTTAGAATGGCATATCTAATTTACGTTCTGAATATTTTTAAATCGGGATAAGGATAAACAGAAAGATAGGTAAAGAAACTAGGGCATTGATTTGGTTGTTATAATTACATTTGTACATTAATTGCCATACAAAAATCATCATGGCATATTTGAATATTCTTTAGCAAACAAAATCTCTCTAATATAAACTGCTACCTTAAAATGATCAACTATTTAAAACTTCTAGAAATTTACATTTTTTTCCACAAACAAATATTTACTACCGCAGTTCTCTAACTAGCAAAATGAGCAAGCCAACTAGAAATTAATTCTACAAAAAGTTTAATTTATAAAAATTGGCACATCAAGCTAATGTAAGTAAAAGACCCCAATTGAAATAAGCATTTTGTGCTATCCTAGAAAATATTCTTCTAAATGTATTTCTCTCTATGTCAGTAGTTAATGTAGTTAATTAATTAATTCAAATTTATTCAAATCTTTGCACGACTGTATTAAAGTAATCTTTTTTTCTCAAAAAATTACCACCAGCAAACAAATAGCTACCTGGGGAAAAAATGAAAAAAATACTAGCAAATTACTACAAGTTTGCTTGAGTGAATTTTGAGCCCAGTGAAGCCTAGGTTTATAGATTTTGATTAAGTTTTTTACAGTGTAACAGTTCTCTTTTAATTTAGTTATAAACTATAACTTGATAAAAAGATTATTTTAGGATATAATACATACACTAGGTATACACTTGTAGACAGCCATGCATATCAGGTATCTCTCAAAAACTTTTTTGTTGTTGCTTATTTTATTTTGTATCTCCATTGAGATCCAGCCACTTGTACCCACAGCATTGTCATTTTTTATTGCTTATTTATTTTGTATCTCCATTGAGATCCAGCCACTTGTACCCACAGCATTGTCATTTTTTCAGTAATTTTCCTTTGGATTTATATTATTTATAAATATATATTTTATCTAAAATTATTCAGTGGATCCTCCGGTATTTCTTTTGGTGTGTAGGATTGTCAAATTTCTACAAGTGACAAAATGTCTTTTTCTTTAAATAAACTAATTATTAACTATCTTTATTTGGAGTACTCTTGTTTGGACATATTCAGTGAATCTTCTGGTTGTTCTCTAAAGATCTAAGGTCTGTCTACACTATTAAACTAGACCCCATTTACACTTCAGCTTTTAGCGAGCCCGAGGCCGGCTCCGAGCCAAAAGTGCACAAGTGTAAACACTCTGGGAACAACCGAGCCGGCTCAATTTTGAGCCTAGTCTAGAGTAGGCTTCGGGCCGGCAATTGCGGGCTTGGGGCCGGCACTTCGTATAGTGTAAACACTCGCGGTCATAAAATGAACGTTCTGGGTCAACTATAGCTTTAAGTTTACGAAACTTATTGCTGATGAATCGGAAATTCTTCATTGAAATTAAATTGGTGAAGATGTATACGCCTTTTTCACGAAACGAAGACATCTTCGATCTATGACAAACAATGCCGTGCAACGAAGCGTAACCAACAGAAATAACATAGCGTTTTCAGGGGATTTCAGGACACCCGGCGCATATGCTTATAAACTGTGGTGTTTTTTCGATGGACTTAAGAAGTGAAAAAAAAAAATTATAATTTTTTTTAATCACACAGTTATATAGGCTAATCTTTAAAGAACATTTTACAGTAAAAATTTTGTCCATACGACTGTCCGTTGAGGAGTTACAAATTTTTAAGTAACTTTTCCTCCGAAAATAGGCTGAAAACGCTATGTTATTTCTGTTAGTTACGCTTCGTTGAACGGCATTGTTTGTGTTTTCATCGATCGAAGATGTCTTCCGTTTCGTAAAAAAGGGGCGTATTATCTACTACTATTCTTTAGAAAACGAGACGCAAACATTGGTAGTAAAGCAATAATACAATTGTTTTGATCCATATTAAATACCGTTATTTGATTTTTTTTTTGATAAAGTTGATAGGCCTAGGCCTAGGCTAGTGTAGATCGACAACTTTTTAACTTTTTAAGACGCACATGAGCGGATATGACGTGAATGTAGCGAAATCGTATCATCGAGCACTCTTCCGCGAGAGCAAGTGTAAACACAATAGTAGGGGCCCGAGGCCGGCTTTTTGGGTAAGTGTAAACACATTGCAGGCTAAAAAGAAAGCCGGCGTCGGGCCGACTTCGGGCCGGCTAAGAAATCGTCGATGAAGTGTAAATGGGGTCCTAGTTTGACAAAACAAGTGTGATGTAAGTGCCCAAATATGGTAGTGATATACCCAAATATGGTAGTGATATGACATCATCATGTCCATGTGGACACATCACATTTTTTTGTCAAATAAAGTTTGATAGTGCAGACAGAGCTTTAGTGCATGGGATTGTTATCAATACCAGAAGGAGTCTCTTTTAATTAAAGTAAACTTCAACAAGTGACAAAACTTTACCTGTCTTCACGTTCTTTAGTAAGTCATCAGTCATTTCTTGCGTACAGTACAGTAATAAGTACCAGTTGACTGATAGGCGAGTATAGTAGTGTTTGATTGACAGCTCGTTCGAATGTGCTGATTGATGGGGTAGATAAGTGGTAAATGATTGGCAGCTGATTATATGTGCCTTTCGGTCTCGTTTACAACCGACAGATAAAAAACATGCCGAAATTTTTAAAACCACGCTGCCGAATTAATAGGTCCAAATTTATAATGATATACGTTACAAAAAGAAAAAGAAAACTGAGGTCGCTGTGAAATTGATGTTCTGACCGTCCTACTTCAGGAATATAAAAAGGACAAAATCGATTTACAGCAAAATCTGATACTAGAGGCAAGATCACGTAGCAAGATTGAAGTTACACCATTGATTTTGTAAATAGTATCTAAAAAACTTCATTTATAAAATTGGTTTTACTCGTATTTACACGTATGTGAAATTTGTCTGATTTGGTAATAAAACTGAATTATATTAGACTTGATTAAGATCACATGTTTTATAGGAGAAGTAAAATAAATCAAATTTGTAATAATTTTGGAAGCTTTTACTTGAAAATCTAAACCCAGATGCAATAAAAATGTGTGTTCTTGATATATTTGATTTGATTAAGGTTTCCATTGTGGGAATTTGCTTCCATAGTAAATTTATTTAGTAGAATTTCTTATATAAAATTCAAATAATATGGACTGACTCTTCTAAATATACTGTACCTTCCCAACAATTGGATGAAGGTAATAGTGTTCTCAACTGATACCATGTCAGGTATTTATTTATTTTTTAAAACACATTCTTGTTTATAACAAGACCATCCAATTATGGCTTATGAGTGAACAAATATTTAAGATACCAATTAAAAAAACACTGATAAAACAAATTAACAAGTTTTTACAGTCTTACAACATCAAATAAATATCGACCAAATAAGCATAGGACTCAACATCTTTTTTTTCTTGAACAATTTGTTTGGTTCTAAAGGTTCTACTGTGTATTGTCGCAGTAACAACATTTTCACGCTGCTGCTCTAGCCCGCTACGTCACACGAGATTACTCATTCATTAGATGAAATCAAGCAGCAGTATAGTACTACACTTTGACATTTTTGTTAAAATGGAAACTCGACTATAATTTATAGGTACCACCTGTTGAATCCAAAAAAACGGCTGGGAAAAGAGTCTAATGACAAATCCCAAAGCATTTCTGGTATTTATGAGTCCCATGATATTACTATAATTCACTGTCAGATAAACATTGAATTATTATCAAAACAGTCCATTGAAGTTTTTGTTTGTAATAGGATACTTAGGATAAGTATCTAGGCTTGATGAAGTGACCCGCAGACTTGACCTTAGCAATAACAATAAGAGTGCAGCGTTTTTTATAAGAAATATTCTTGTTTAAAGTAGTGTTGTAATCAGTTTGATCTAGTTACTGAAAATGTACAAAAAGAAACACAAATGTAGTTTTACAAAAGTCATTTAAACTTAGCAAGTATTGAATTTCATGATTCAAAAATTTGAATTTTTCTGCTTAACTTTTATGCTACATAAAATAGCAATTAAAGTGTATTTTCATAAAATTCTGATCAAGAAATAATCCATCCCTTGAAGTCAACGAACTGAAAATTTACCTAAATGCGACGGACATCAGTGGACGTTAATTCTTTTGCAAGCATAATTAATATTTTTGTGAATAATTTCACACTTTTAAATTATGCATTATGTTCATATTTCTTAAATCTTTTTATTCTCCCTTGACTGCAGACTTATATTAATGTTCTCAGTAATATTCATGTGTTATCAAGGAATAATTTAAATTATTTATTGGAAGATTATGCTTTACAGCCAACATGTCCTCGATATTTCGTACAACAAAAGAAAGTAAGTTAGACACCAAAACTACATTTTCATATACAATTTGTTGTAAAAATATGTTAGAAATCAAATTGTTTTTTTTAAGAATTTTGTTTAGTAAATATATAAATCTTTATTCTGGAATAATTCTTTCAAAGTAAAGTACTGGTTTGCAAGAGGTCCTAATTAAGCCATAAAAGAAAAAAACTATTTTATATTACAACTTTTCTAAATCTCTGTCTAAACTATCAAACTAGTTTGACAAAAAAAAAGTGATATTCCAAAATATAGAAGTGATATGACATCATCATGTCCATATCATTTTTTTTTTCACATAAAGTTGAATAGTGTAGACTGAGCTAGAATAATAACATGATTTGTGACAATGATCAGTGTTATAAAGATAACACCAGGCTGGCATAATGATAAAGAGATTTTGTTTTTTTAAACTTCCAACAATTGTTATAACGTTGGGAAAAAATTTCAGTTTTTATGATTAGACTGGCATAACCTTATGTGATACTTGTAATAAGTTATATGTAATTAATACTAAATAGTAATGTTTATCTTTGTTTTTATTTCTTCGTCAATAAGGTATGTAATAAAAAAAATTCTCTCTTTTGTATTTCATATTTGTTATAATAAATGATATAATTTATTATTTTGAAAAATGCACTTTTGTACTATAAGTGTGCCACCCGGATCTAAAGGTGTGAATCCAAAAAAATAGATATATCAAAACGCATGAAATGCTGTCTTTAACAACTTTATTTCCTTCACTTCAAACAAAGACATATTCAATGTCAAGGATTCGATATCTTTGCACGAATAATCTTTATTTGATTTCTTAAATTATGCAAAATATGAATTTTTTATTTTCCCTTGGCTATGTAATATAGACTAAAAATACCATTAATATTAATGCGATGTTATGAATAATGCAAAATATATATGACATATTAGACTTTACATGAATGTATAAAATCTAAAATAACTATTTTGATAAGTTAGGAAAAGACATTGTAGGGGATGTTTTAACTATTATATTACAATAATGTCAAACGTCAAATTAACAAAAATGAATAAAAGAACAATTTTGTTTTAAATCGGTTTTTGGTTGTTGGTCATTATAAACAAAAATGACATTGCAACTTAATTGTACAGTACAACCTGAAGACATTTTCTCTTTAACTTTTTCAGTACTTATTTCTATAACAGATTATTAGATTCCTAGAGTTTTGAAGCAATGGGTGACAATGAGTATATGACTTGTTTAATAATTAAGCAGGGCCGTGAAATGTGTCAACTCCAACAGTCTACTGAGGTTAGCTTTTTAATAGATATTGTTTTCTGATAGTCCCAACGAGACCTTTTCCATCTAACCTTTACTGTCTATATTCATGTGATATTCATCGATTTTAATTTGAAACGAAAATTTAGATTTATATTGAGGTATTCATTCTGACGGATAACAAATCATATATTCAGATGCGCGTTTTTACAACTAACTGATTTATTGAGATTTAAAAACATTAATAGATCTACAGCCACTATATATTCACGATCACAAGAAGACAAGCATGGATCATATCTCTCGTCTGTTCACATTTATACTCTTCTGTGCAAGCTATGCTTCTTAAATGAACTCATTCGATTATGAATACTATTACAAGTTAATTTTCCTTTTAGTATAATTAATTAAAATTACTTAAAATTGATGAAGTTTATTTATTTGAAAATTGGAATTTTAAGTGGCAGTAGCTTTGGTCATCAGGCTAATGAAGAAAAGCACTTTAATATTAATATCTAAAAGAGAAATCCAATTAAAACAAATGATTTAAAGTGTGTTGTCTGCTTATGATTTCAGAATTATATTCCATGAAGTAGGTTATTCTAATACAATGGCTGCCATTTTGTGTCCGTTTCATGCAGTTAGCTTATCTACTGTATTTTCTCTAATTATGGCCATTTTGTGTCTGTTTCATGCATGCAGTGTAGTAACTTATCAACTACACTTGAATTAATAACGACCATTTTGTGTCTTATTCCATGTAAGTAACTTTTCTATTGTCTCATAATAACAGCCATTTTGTGTCCGTTCCATGCATACAGTGCTGTAGCTTACCTACTACATTTCACTAATAACGGCCATTTTGTATCCATACAGTAAAACATTATATAGAAATTATAATAATATTTTTAATTCAACTAGACTCATGGGTTATTCCGCTAAGTTTCTCTTTTTGTGAATTTTATTCCATTCTGTAGCATTTTAAAGAGTATTAGTTGATTGACTTCTTGTATTTTTTAATTTTAAAAAATAATTCAACTAGACTCCTAGATTATTTTTGATTTATTCAATATCGGCTTATTACAATTACAACAGAATACATAGATATACAACAAGAAACAAAAAGCCAGGATTGTCAAAAGCGAACCCAATCACTGTTTAAAGACTTTTTTAACAGAAATTAATTTAATATAAATATAATATACGATAAATGATGGTAAAAATTAAAAAAAATTAAAAATTAAAAAAGCAAAATAAAGAAAAAAAAAAGCATGTTGATCTATAAATAACATTTTTTTTCCATGCTGAAAAGAAATTATTAGTTGACTTCTTAAATTTTGTAGTACATTTGTTAATAATATGGTCTAAACGAGGGGTTTATAAAACTAAAAAACTATGAAACCCGGTAACATTGGATACAGGTTACCATATCCAACCAAACCAATTTACTAAACTCATTTAGTACATACAGGATTAACACGTCGAATCTATGACAGACTGCGATGGATAAATTATTAAAACGTTGACAGTTACACATTACAGTCACATGATGATGCTACAACATACCTCTCAAGTTTATAACTTATTGATGATTATAAATATGTCAGTTTGTATCTTTCATCGTGTTTTTTATGAGCCAATTATTACTTAGGATTTCACATTTTATAATAATGTTTTTGCTACGTTACTTTTAATCATCATGGGTATTTAGGTGCATCGACGATGATTTGGACATGATCGGTGATCACGTCCACAGCATCGGTGATCACGTCCACAACATCGTATCCCGTGTTGGCCAATGCGTCCTTGGGTATAACGGGTCTGTGTCAGTTCTTTTCACCTAGTGGGTACTTAGTAACTGTCGCATTTATTTTATGTTTTAATTCTTTGGTAGCCACATTAAGCTTTTAAAGTAAGAATATAGAAGTGGATATTAAACAAATAAAAAAGTAGTCCCATTTATTGAATTCAAAATATTAAACAGCCAACTTCTATTTAGGAGAAACTATTAATGGGACACTTTGTTGGGTCCTGACAGCGGATGTCTTTCTTAATAAAGGCAAAGAACTTATAACACAAGAATCTCCTGTTCTTCAATTTTGCATTCAAAACACAGTATCGGAAGTACAGGGTTAAAAGGTCAAACTGGGCGACGCCATTCCACAGCATGGAGCAGCGCCCCCTCCAAACTAGGAAGTCAATTACTCTACCCCCTAGAGTATTAGCAGATCCCCTCTATGATTTTGACTTTCTAATTTGATGCGGGCGCCCTACTCCTCAGTCAATTACTCTATACCCCCTAGAGCATTAGCAGATCCCCTCTATGATTTTGACTTTCTAATTTGATGCGGGCGCCCTACTCCATGGCTCACAATGGCGCCACCCATAGCTCTATTCTATCCCACAATGCCTTTCGAAATTGTTACGCGCTTCGGACGAACAGGAGATTCTTGTGTTATAAGTTCTTTGATAAAGGTTAAAGGTTGTACATTATTATATCATGAAAGCAGAGTTTGAAAGAGATGAAATAAAAAAACAGAATAAGATACAAATAACAGCATAAAATATAATGTAAAACTAACACTAGATTTCAAAGGAACAATAGTAACTATTAATGATTTTGATTATATCAAATATTTTGTAAACACTATGTGACCTTTGACATTCTGAGTTTCTATCCCATAACAAAAACTCTAAGTAGATATAGCTCTAGCTCTATACCTATTAGCCTTATAAGTTATCGCCTTAATAGATATAGCTCTATTACCTATTAAGGTACCTACTAATAAGTAGATTTTAGGCAGATTTTAGATAGGTCCTAATAGGTTTTACCTCATTAGCATAATTCAAAATCCCAACTAATAGTATTAGATAGATGTTTCACTATTTTTAATCTGTGAGTAACACAGTTGTATATATCTATCTATTGTCTACTTAATAGCTATATCAAGGGCTACCAGCGACCTATTAATAGATATAAACTGATAATAGCCAGTAACTGTTAATAAACTATCTATTTTATACAATAGATAGATATGGACTACCAGATAGCTATTAGAAATCTATAAGTATCATATCTATCAACTGTTTACTTATAATAGCTATACTAGGGCTACCAATACCCTATCAATAGACTGTTAACAAATAATTAATAGCCAGTAACTATTAATCAACTATCTATTTTATATAGCTGGTAAGTAGTCATTCCATCGTTGACTCATTGAGTTAAAATCCTTAGTAGGCGAGATAAAAAGGTCTACTTAAAAACTATTAGGGCTACTAAAAATAGAGCTATTTCTACTTACGACTACTTAAATCTACTAATTTTTGTTGCTATGGGATGTTATGATCCTCAAAGACTCATTATATTTATTAAGAATCTTTTAATATTGTTTTTGTAGGGTTCTTTACTGATTCATGTTCCAGCTATGAGTGGGCGAAGTATGGACCAAGTGCTTGATGTCTTGCAACAAAACAATGGGCCAATGGAGACGCGGGAAATAATAAAAGTTCTCGGTTTCCAAACGAAAAAAGAAGCCAATCAAATGTTGTACAAGATGCGACAACGTGGTCAGATACAAAAAGTTTCAGAATCTCCACCTAAATGGGATGTAAAACAAGATGGAGTTAAAGAGAACAGGCCGGGTCAGAGTTCAGTGAGTTTTGGTGCTACAACAAATACAACAGAAGATGTTCATATAAGACGAAGTTCGTCCGGTTCGGATCGAGCTGACGGAGAGGTCTCCAGCAATGAAAGCAACGAAGAAAACAGTTCAAGTATCCCTCCAAACCCTGCAACGGTTACTATGCAAGTTAATGATCAATTAAGCTGGAAACTCCTGTATTCATTATCGTCACAGACAGATTCAATACACGCCAACGAATTGGCTAAAGCTGTTGGCCTGCAGAGAAAAAAAGAAATAAATCCCACATTATTCAACATGCAAAGGCATGGACTTGTTAAAAAAGTAAAAGATTCCCCACCATTGTGGGTTATCACACCTTCCGGGAGGAAGCAGGTGGCAGCAGATGGCAGCCCTCCCACTGGAGAACTTCCGACATCGTTAAGAAATGGGCCGTTAAATTTCAATAATGGGTTTAGTCAGAGAGCTGGTTCCATATCAGTATCAATTGCAACTTCAAGTAGTGCTCTGCACAGCCATGGAAACAATAATGTAATCATTGCAAGAGGCAGTAATCAGTTGATTCACGATTCTATGGAGTCTCCAGAAGAAAGTATAGAACAAAAAATACTAGAAGCGCTCAGTACGGTTGATACGATATCCACATCTGATTTAGTTCGTGCTGTTGGTCTGAACGTCTGCCGTGAAATCAATCCCACCGTGTATGGACTACAGAAGAAAGGCCTTGCCCGAAAAGTCAGTGAAAGCCCACCCACGTGGCAGATCACACCAGAAGGAAAGGCAGCAGCAGAAGCCAAGTCTAATATGGCAGGACACCATATGGGCTCTGGTGGTCTTCTTACTGACGATATGTCAGTACCAATGGAAGTTGGAGAGATATCTATGGAAATTGATAAAGAACGTTTTGACTACACACAGAAGAATCCAATAAGCGCACTGACAGAGTACGCACAATCTCGACAACTTCCACATGAGATTGCTCTTGTAAAAGAGTGCGGTCCATCGCATAATCCAAGGTAAGGGTTCCAGTTTAGCAAATCTTTTATAAAAACAAAACTTGTTTTTGTTGCCTTTGTGAAAATCAATGATGATAGTAAAATGAAATCATATATATATATATATATATATATATGTAAAGCTCTGTCTACACTATCAAACTTTATGTGACAAAAAATATGATGTGCTGATATATGGACATGATGATGTCATATCACTACCGTATTAGGGCACGTCACACTTTTTGATAGTGTAGACAGAGCTTTAGACATGGTTGCATAATTATTATTTCTCAAGCTAGCCTCTATTTAACAAAGCAGAGCATTAAATGTGTTTGCATGTGCATATTCATTTTCTTGAAAATAGACAACTAAAGTCTTGAGCGTTGCTTACATCACATTTAGTTGTGAAGTAATAACTGGTTAAATGGTGTTTCAGCACACTTTAACCATAATACAGTCAACTCTTCCGATACCGGACACCTTTGGGCTATACTAGCCTACTATGTCTGCTTTTCTGAAAAGTATGGTATTCGGAATGTGTTTTTAATGGTAAAAATGAATGTTTGTACTTTGTACTGTTGAAAAGTCTGGTATTTGGAGAGTTCGCGGTTTTCATAGACTCCAGTATTGGGAGAGTTGACTGTATTTGAAAGTTGTCCCATTTCTGATGCCAAACAACTGGAAATAGTTAGGCCTAACACACACTAATAACTGGTTTTTACTTGTGCAGGATAACCAGTCCCCATGCAACTCTACAATAATCCCTATACAATACATGTTATGTGTGGATTACAGCATATAACACTTCTGCATAAAACTCCTAGCAGCAAGACTTATATCCTGTTTCCATCATTTCTTCACTGTATACTCTAATGTACTTAACCTGTCCCCAAGTACAAACCTCATTTCCTTGCAAAGACTAGTTGTTTAATTGTGTACAGGCCTAGAGCTATTACAATTTCTTTTGTCTTGATCAGTTCGAGTGAAAGCATAAATTTATATACAGTACATTACCATGTTGTTCTAAGAAAGCTGTATTAAATTGCTCCAGTAGACGTCAGTAGATTATAGATTACTACAGTACAAATTTAGTGCAGTCATCCATAATTATTATAATATTATTATTTATTCCCTTTGACTAAAAATTGGATTTTAAAAAAAATTATTTACCTGAAAAAAAAAAACATGAACAAAAATAAAATCAGACTTTCAATATGCCATTTTACTGTTTAATAAAAGTTATTTATTTATGTAAAAAAAAAATTATTATTTCACTTATAAAAAGACAATCGAAATGGTTTATACTTTAACCAAAAACCATTATGTGACAGATAATTTTTTGGTTTTTGGTCAAAGTGAATAACTTTTACGTGACATTAAAATGACATATTGAATGCAAAATTTGTAAAAAAATTATTTTTTAGGAGGAAAGTATATCTTTAATTTAAAGCTAAAAAATAGTCAACCGGTATTTCAAAAGACATTCTAGTAAAAGTACGCAAAATTAAACGATGACATTTTTAGAATTAATTGGTTCCGATAGTTTGCAATTATTTTTCATAAACATTTATAACATCCTCATTCACCTTTTAAACTTTAGATCAAAAATAGTTGTGTGTCGTTTTGATTTAGAAGGTAATACTGATAGTAAAATGATTGGTTCTGTTGGATTCTGTAAAATTTTGAAACAAAATTGCTGCAATTCAGAAACCAGAACTTGAAAGCCTTGTCTACGCTATCAAACTTTATGTGACAAAAAATGTAATGTGCCCATATATGGACATGATGATGTCATATCACTATCATTATTATTTGGGTCGATCACTATCACTACCATATTTGGTCATATCACTACCATATTTGGGCACATCACTACCATATTTGGGCATATCACTACCATATTTGGGCATATCACTACCATATTTGGGCATATCACTACCATATTTGGGCACATCACTACCATATTTGGGCATATCACTACCATATTTGGGCATATCACTACCATATATACTTTCATGCTACAAAATAAATAAGCATACTTTTTATATTATCAGATTCACATATCGTGTAAAATTAGGAGGCAGAGTCTTTCCTCCGGCAGAACAAAAAAACAAGAAGGAGGCACGACGCGAAGCGGCAGATTATGCGTTGCGTATTCTCATGAAGGAGGGCATGTACAAGCCAAAACGAAATGGACCCCCTGTTCTACAGGTAAGAATAATTGTGTTTTTAAATTGTCTTATATGTTTTTGCTTGTCAATGTCAATTAATTTTTACATTCATCTGAGTGATGGATGAAACTAAAGCCAGGACTGTTTAAAGCACCTTGATTGGTCCTAACATTGATCAAGGGCTTCTCTCGTCCAGTGCCCACCTTGACCAGGGAAAATGCATGGGCCAATACGTCTGAGGCAGATACTAGTTCTTAATATTTATTTGCGAGGTATTATTTTGTTTTGTCAAATAAATGTTTGTTTTTTCATTTGACAATTTTTCTGTTTCAATTCAAAATTATTACGTTTTTTGGCAAATTGTATTTCACATGTCTTGTTCCACGGTTCTGTTCCACGGTTCTGTTCCACGGTTCTATGTCGTTATTCCAGCCATATTTCATTTGGAATGGTTTAGTTGTAATTGCTTTTAATAATTTATGTACTTACATTTTTCAATTTGATTTTCTTTCACGTTAGAAGCTTAAATAAGTTATCATCTTGTGAAATAATCACATCGTAAATACCGTATAGTCAGTTAGTTCTTTTAATTTTATCACAATCCAGTTCTGTTCGTCACATTTTCACGGATATGACTCGTTAAGCCGTGTCAAATTACCTAAGCTTTCTAATTTATTCATTGTTTAATCTTTTAATTATTCAGACAGGTAATTTTCAAATCAAAGAATCACTTCACATTCTCACATTGTCAATCGTTTTTCGCGGACAGCTGTTGATGCATCTGACACCTTTATAGATTCAACGCTTTAATGTTCGGCCCTAGACTGTCCTTTGTAGACAAAATATTCAGCCACATGCCTCGATCTACAACAGGCATATGTCGCGTGATTGAATCGTTTATCGACAATTGCGTATTTGAACTTTATTTTTTCCCAGATCATTAATATTTGGCAAATAAATAATTAACAATGGCATTTAGTCCGTAGGGAATACATTACTATCGTTGGCTTTTACAGAGCTCGTTTTTTACAATGTACAATATTAGATTTGAAGTATACCAATTTACTACGAGCTGTTATATGAATAACGCAACCAGGTTATGGCTTGACACGGTACAGGTTCGCTGTTTATTATGAGCAACATACATTTTCAATAAATTTAATCAATTTTAAATACAAAACATTTGCATTAATTTAAATTTTTATCATTTTACAAAATCATTAATAAAAATCACAATATTATTGAATAATTAACAAATTACTGTCAGTGCTAAGGGAATAATAATAAACAATAAATATTAATTATTATTTTATTATGATTTATAGCAATTTCACCTGTATGAAGCTATGGTACAATGTAAAACAAGATTTTACGGCTCGTCACGGTGCAAGTCTATTAATTCAAATGTACAAATTAGGCAGTTGAATACGTGCGCTGTAAATCAAACATATTAAAATAAATTGAATTAAGTTTACTATGTAACAAATATTAATGTGCATTTCTTAATTTATTTAGTATCCAGAAAAAATACAGTTGAAAAGTACAGATATCAAGAGAGTTTTTAAGAGAAACTTTGCCACATGAGTTCTTAACAATAATTGTAACTTGCTGTTCTAATTTTTCTTGTTTATCAGAACATTCAACTCGCTGAAAATTCCTTTTTAGTAAGCCTACGTAGACGTATTCGAATTTCAGCTATCACCCGCATCTCTCAACCTATCTGTTAATGTTTCATTTCATGTTTAGATTTCATATTCTGAAGCTCATTAAAATTGATCAGAAGTCTGTTTCACAAAATTATTTAATTGCATTATATTAACTATCATTTTTGTATAAATCTTTTATTATTTCATTAATTATTACACCTTTGGCCTCCCATAGGAGCAGCAGCTGTCATATACTTGCAATAAAAAATAATATACATTAATAAGAGAAATGTTTATTTTAATCTTTGGGCAAATAGTTTCAGATGACCTGGCAACAGTTGTACCTTAGTATTGATTGTGATAATCATTTTAAAATATTCATTTCAGTATCAAATATATTTTTTATAAATCATATCAAAATTTTTCTGAAAACAATTTTGCAATAATAAAAGTGTTTTAACAAACTGCGGTACTGAAAGCTAGGGAATTCGTCAAAGAAATTCTTATGATTAATTTATTTCTAGTTCACATTCAATTTTTCTTGGAGAAATCTTATTCCGATTTGTCTATATAAAACTGTTCTCACTTTTAGTATTGTTTTGTGGTTTTCTGAGGCCACATAACAACATATTTAGCAGAGCTCAATCCATTTTTGATAAGAGAATAACTAATAAAACACATTCAATTTTTTACAAAAATCAACATGCACTGCACTATGTTTTTGAAGTTCTTAGAAGTTCTGGGCCAGATGCTGTAGCGATCTCGTTTTCGCTTTTATTGGATACTCCTTGAAGTATGGTTTGTGCTGTGGGTTTAGTGTTTGTCTTAAGCTCCGTCTACACTATCAAATTTTATGTGACAACAAATGTGATGTGCCCATATATGGACATGATGATGTCATATCACTGCCATATGTGGGAGTATCACTACCATACTTGGGCACATCACAATGTTGTTGTCAAATTAGTTTGATAGTGTAGACATAGCTTTATAATGGGATGACGTTGAAAGCATCACAGACCTAAGACAGCCTCTTGTAGTGGTCAATCCAAGAAAGAACCACTTACAAATAATTATGAAACTAATACTAACATTTTTGTTCTTGATTTTCATCATTTCAGCCGGTTGGGCCAAACTCAACTTTCTTTGACAAGATAGCTGGATTGGCTCATCAGAAATACAGCGACTTGGCAGCAGACATCCGAGAAAGTATTGGGGGTCGATCCGTAATCGCTTCCCTCATAATGCGTCGGGGCAACGATGATGATGGCGTGGTCGTTAGCTTAGGAACAGGTATGTAGGTTTCCTGCTGCTGTAGTGATAATTATCAATGGTATTGTAGTTACTGTAGTCGAATTGTTTTTTTTTTGTATATTTCTTATGGATGCACCTTCCACTTGGTCGAGCGCCAATGTGGTAAAAGTGTAAACTCCTAATAAATTATTATTATTATTATTATGTTTATTTTACACTGACCCCATCTATACATGTTGAAATACATTTTTTATGATAAAAATGGGGAAAAAAATATTGAATTATAATAGAAAAAACAATTTTATTGTGCAATTTTTTATTCATCTTCTACATTTGATTGTCATGTTTGTTTCGACATTTTATTTTTCTTCAAATTATTTTTATATTTGATTATAAAAAAACATATTGTTCTCCTGTCATTCTCCCAATGGATAAATGTATTATTATTGTTACTTTTATGCTTGTTGCTTTGGGAAAATGAATTGTATTGGTGACATGTGTATTTTAGAATTTGTGAGATTGTTACATATTAACGTGGCATAGATTAATGTTTTCTTATATATTCTATTATCGTGAATAACAAGTTTAAAGGTAGAATTTTATTACAAAGTGTAACTTTATTTTTGCAATTTTAAATATAATACAGTAGTAACTATATTTTAAAAAGCAGGTTAAATTTAAATTACAAAAACTGTCCTCTATTTTCTTATGTCATTCTTTGACCTTGAAACTTGTTCCGTTTCCGTTCGTACAATTCTTTCTTTCTTTGGTGCTATGAAATTGAAACTTTATCACATATCTTAATAACAAAACTTAAAATATTAATATTCCAGTTAGGTCCCATGACATCTTGTTCTTATTTTTCATACAATTTTTCCTCATGAGTATTTGAAACGCTAGATGCTGAAGTGTTCATATAATGAAACATCACACTGTACTTGAGGTGTCTGTAAGATTAACCGAAATAGGTCCACTCAAAACTAACCAGCAGTAACAGAAATCTACATTCCTGCATTAAATTTTGATGACATGATATTAGCATTGATGTGTTGAAATACGATATAAGGAAGCCGAGTACTTAACATTAATAGAAGCCAACTCACACCATTAACTTTGCATATGTTTAATTTATTTATTTGTCAAATATTTTTAGAGGCACATAGAAAATGAACGTTTGAAATGGCAAAACAAGAGAATTAGTTCAAACCATCATTGACTGGGCACACAAGTTCAATTGACTAGCCTAAGCTAGTTTTTATACACGCTTTTTTGGACTGGTTTTAATCACATGCTTGCCCAGACAGGTTTTAAAACATGTTGCCTGGACTGGTTTTAATTATATGTTTGCCCGGATTAGACACACTTGCCCAAACTGGTGTTTTTACTGTACAGGTTTGCCCGAACTAGTTTTAGTACGCACTTGCCCAGACTTGTTTTATTACACGCTTGCCCAGACTGATTTTAGTACACACTTTGCCTAGTTTTATTTATGTGTTCCCAGGCTGGTTTAAATACTTCATGTTTGTCCAGACTGGTTTTTATTACATGCTTGCCCAAATTTGTTTAAACATACTTGCCCAAATTTGTTTAAACATACTTGCCCAAATGTGTTTAAACATACTTGCCCAAATTTGTTTAAACATACTTGCCCATACTCTTTTCAGTTAAAAAAATAAATGTTAGCCCGGTTGTAAGCTAATTTATATGGCGTTAGCATTTTAAATTTAAAAACAACTTGCTGTATTCAACCGCTTAAGTAAAGTATGCATGTATTATTAGGCAAACAAAACTATATATTATGTCTTTTCAGTAGTAAAGGCAAAACTAATTAACAATCGCAAGAACTGAAATTAATCACTTATGTGATGAATGATAAATGAATTCTGTAAATAGTTAAACAGAAATGTTTGATCTGATTTGTACTTTACCTAATTTGACTATAAATCAAATTAAGTAATTCCACTGAGAACATTAACCTAAAATTGTGCTCAACAAATGTTACATTTTGCGGAACAAATACAATTACCTCCATTATTGTTTGTGATAACTTACAAAACTCTGTGAATAGATTTATAGTTTCTAGTTAAAAGCCTGCGCCTAGGTTTATTTCCTTTTTTTTAAAAGTATATTTGCGAAAAAAATGAAGACAGATTATTACATACGGGTTCTGTTTGGTTAAGATAGATTAAAAATAAGGATTAGCCTTGCCTGTGGAAACTCTAAAGCTCTGTCTACAGTATCAAACTAGTTTGACCAAAAAGTGTGATGTGCCCAAATATGGTTGTGATATGCTTAAATATGGTAGTGATATGACATCATCATGTCCATGGGCACATCATATGATACTAGTGGTAGTCCCTGAGTTGTTGTCGTCCCTTAGCTTATAAGGTGTCATTAATTGACCTATGAAGTCCTCTAAGGACCCACAGTACAGCCACAGTGCATCATCTACCAGGATAAGCACACTGGGAGACAATCTCTTATTGTTAAAATTTCTTTTTTTTTTAAATATTGTACAAAGTTATTTATCATGAACATGCATTTTAAGTATTCAGGACCAACAGCTTTACGTTCAATCCGAAGGAGAACAATGAGGGTAAAACATGTTTCCTTAAGCACTGTCTACAGTATAAAACTTTATTTGACAAAAAAAATGTGATGTGACCATATACGGGCATTATGATGTCATATCACTACCATATTAGGACATATTACTACTATATTTGGGTATCACATTTTTTTGTCACATAAAGTTTGATAGTGTAGACAGAGCTTTACATGTACATAAAAGTCCTGTTTTTTCATAAAGACATGTTATCTTAAATTTAACAAAAACATTCAATTTAATACTGCCATTTATTGTATATGATTTTAGTATGTGACATACAAAACAAGAACATTTTTTTATTTTTAAATTATATTTGTTCCAAAGTGCTGTACATACAAACTTAGAAAAAAGAAACCTAAGTTATATTATCAAACTTTGAATAAACAAATTCAGGCTGTAATTTGCGTAATAAAATAAATCTAGGAATTATATATTGATAATGCGATCCTAGCGACAAGGACACATTTAACCTCAGACGTCATAAAACCCAGCCATTCCATTCTCCATAATGCCGTCATAAATGAGATCGACTTTTCGGAGCATCAAATGTATGTAATGAATTCACGTTAATAGTAATTGCGGAGTTAATTTAGTATAAGAGATAACATGGCATGAAGGAATATGGTTGCTTTGGGCAGATTATGAAGGATATTTGGATACTTAAACTGGGCCTTTAGTTTCATCGAGAATAATTATCTGTTTGGTGATTATGTTATCTGGATCAACTGAATTACATTTACACTATTTTACCCTCCAATGCATTAATATCATTTATAAGATTCATTTGAAATTTCCGCACGTTTTGATGTATATTATCTGTATATGTATTATTAGTAAAAGATTTCATATATTTCTCGCTCTTAACTAGTTTAACTTTTGACCATAAAAGATACATCCATTTTTGTGTTTAAAAAGGTTTAATTATTTTACCGATATTTGAATAACTAGCAAAGATAGCAACCCCAAATTAGGTCAACTGTTTTCAAATTTAGTTTAAAACCTTTCCAGTAAAATTCATTTTGATATTTCATTACCCAAAACCCTGACTACTCACCCTCCATACTCCTACTCTCCGAGGTGGTTGAAATGTAGCTTAAAACATCCCAGTACAATTCATTTTGATATCCCATTACCCATTACTCTCCCCACCCCTGCTCTACTGAGTGGTTCAAATGTATTTATTCCCAGTACAATTCATTTTGATATCCCATTACCCATTACTCTCCCCACCCCTGCTCTACTGAGTGGTTCAAATGTATTTATTCCCAGTACAATTCATTTTGATATCCCATTACCCATTATTCTCCCCACCTCTGCTCTACTGAGTGGTTCAAATGTATTTATTCCCAGTACAATTCATTTTGATATCCCATTACCCATTACTCTCCCCACCCCTGCTCTACTGAGTGGTTCAAATGTATTTATTCCCAGTACAATTCATTTTGATATCCCATTACCCATTACTCTCCCCACCCCTGCTCTACTGAGTGGTTCAAATGTATTTATTCCCAGTACAATTCATTTTGATATCCCATTACCCATTACTCTCCCCACCCCTGCTCTACGGAGTGGTTCAAATGTATTTATTCCCAGTACAATTCATTTTGATATCCCATTACCCATTACTCTCCCCACCCCTGCTCTACTGAGTGGTTCAAATGTATTTATTCCCAGTACAATTCATTTTGATATCCCATTACCCATTACTCTCCCCACCCCTGCTCTACTGAGTGGTTCAAATGTATTTATTCCCAGTACAATTCATTTTGATATCCCATTACCCATTACTCTCCCCACCCCTGCTCTACGGAGTGGTTCAAATGTATTTATTCCCAGTACAATTCATTTTGATATCCCATTACCCATTACTCTCCCCACCCCTGCTCTACGGAGTGGTTCAAATGTATTTATTCCCAGTACAATTCATTTTGATATCCCATTACCCATTACTCTCCCCACCCCTGCTCTACGGAGTGGTTCAAATGTAGTTATTCCCAGTACAATTCTGATCTTTTTGATCACCCAAATGTATAGTTACATGCTGTATGAAACTTATATAGTAACTTATGTTGAAGAATTGACAACAACTTTATGTCCCATTTGAAGGATGAGACAATAAGCATCCTGCTACACAACGGACATGTAGGTTAGGAGCTTACGCCACCTCACGCACAAGTCCGATTTGTTGCCATTGTACCAGCTTCAATCCTTTATTAAAGTTTACAATGGAATCTGTAGTGTCTGCATTCTTGATGTTTGCTGTTCAAAAGTTCACCAACATAGATGAATTATCACTAACTCTTTAATTAGTTATAAAAAAAACATGTTTAAAATATGTTGTTTTATTTTCATTATTACATGTCTTGTCGCATGTCCCAAATGTCTCCATAACTCACGTCAGCTGTTTTGATTGTTTATTGCAGCCTTTCTTTCCAACGATTTCTATCAAGCGAGAAAGTTCAATTATAATTTCCAGATTGTAAACATTGATTCTCAGTACCGTATCTGAATCCAGTGTCATAGGCAAATTCTATGATACAGCATCATATGTGAAACACATGTGACGCTTGTATCATAGTCCCTAACCAAACCCTTAACTTAACCTTCCTTGATACAGGCACCACACGTGATACATATGAGATGCTGTATTTAGGGAATTGCCTATAATACATTATCATAATATGTGGATACAGCACTTTTTAGCACTGAGAATCTTGTAGATTAATGAAAAAGAAATATTTTGTCGTATGAAATAAAAATATATAATGATTTTTACTGAATTTTAAAACAGAGACATCCTAGTAAAAATAATGCGTTATTGATGATATTTGCAGGTAATCGATGTGTGACCGGTGATATGCTTAGTATGGAAGGTTTAACTGTTAACGATTCGCATGCAGAGATCATTACGAGACGAGCATTCATCAGGTAAGGCCAACATCCTACAGGGAATAACTGACCAATCAGCAGCTGTCTTATATAAGCGTTAGGGATTTCCCTAGGGTCAACTTCTAAAGGGACACATTGACTGTTTAAATTATCCGGTAATTGCAAGTCATTTTTAGATATTCTAGACTCATTAGCTGCGACAATTTATCATTGATAATTTAAACCAATGAATTAACAGTACCCCTGTGAAATTTTTTAAATGAAGAAGATTCGTTTTATCCGGTTTATATTCATTTATTTTAATCATAAAGTTTGATAATTGATTTTCAAAAATGACCAAACCATCATAAATTTGCAACCTATATTTGTCTTATTTTTTTCTTGACAATCGGAATAATTTAAAGAATGAAACAACCTACATTTTCACCTGATTGTTTTTTTAGGTTTTTTTCACTAAAAATTCTAATAGATTTTTGTCCATTAGAGTTGATTTATTATTTGAAATTATTGATTTGTTCTGGTTGTGAACTTAACAATGAATCTCATATGTTGAAAAAAATAGCAGGTTAATAAATTTTTCAATCGTTAAAATGTGAATAAAAATAATAACAATTCTTATCTCATGCACATGTATCCAACAGCATGGAGATCACTACCAACCATTCCAGCTATTGTAAACTTGTTTTCTTTATCATTAAAATTTAATCGTTTTTTGGCAATCTATGCAATGTGCAAAGTATGGTGTATACAGGACCAACAGCTATGCATCTAATCCAAAAGATGAAGCAATAAGAGGAACATGGGATGATACAAGTAATGACATAGACAGGTCTCGAACCAATGTCTCCCACATACTAGTCCAATCCCTTTCCATTACACCATATATTATATAAACTTCCCAAGAGCTGTAAATCCATATTGTTATATTATATGGGTACGAGTCTGTTAGTTCATGTATGGAAAAGCATCGTCTGTCCGACACAAAGGTCAAGAGGATCCTTGAATAGAAGTCATACCATTGCTTAAGCTCTGCCTACACTATCAATCTAGTTTGACCTAAAAAAGCGTGATGTGCCTAAATATGTTAGTGATATGCCTAAATATGGTAGTGATATGACATCATCATGTCCATATATGGGCACATCACATTTTTTTGTGTCACTTAAAGTTTGATAGAGTGGACAGAGCTTATGGTCTTCAGCTACATCTCTCTATGTTGCTCAGTGTTTTAAATTTAAAACATGCCATACACCATATCTCATAATTTTTTTTAAACACGTTATTTTTTCAGGTTCTTGTACAATGAATTACGCTCATACCAGCAGGACCCGGAACAATCTATTTTTTGCCGGAAGCCATCTGGAAAACTGGGAGTAAACGATGACGTCACGTTTCATTTATATATTAGTACAGCACCTTGTGGAGACGGCTCGCAATTTTCTCGCTCAGACACCGGACCAAACGTAGAAGGTCCTCCGGCCGACCTGGATTTCAGTGGTAAAGCGGAACACGTGGCGACACTTGAGAAGAGGAATCAGGGTTTATTGCGAACAAAGCTAGAGACAGGTAGGAAATATCAGACATTTACTACTATTATTAGAATACCTCTATTATGAAATGTTATAAGCTATGAAAAATAAACTCCAGCTTTTGGATGATAACTTTGCTTACATAAATGCCAGTATGCAGTCATCCTCATACAGTGTTGATTTAAATATTCACTTGTTCAACACTTATCAACTTATCATTATAAACCAGGTTTAGTTTAGGACCCAAAACTACACATATCACTATTCTGTATTAAAAACATACAGTATAATATATATATATATATGTTGATAACAAGTTATGAAGCGGTACACCATGTGTATATATAGTTCTGAAAAGAAATGTTGAGTTTCTTGCCGTTTCGATCAATACACTTTGATCATCCTCAGGAGTGCGAATAGTTTAAACCTTCAAAAAATATAATATATATATATATAATATGGTATTATTTTCTTTAAAACTAAAATCTATTTGGAAATTAAGACATTATACAATTTCTTTACTCTTTTTTTTAAAGGAGAGGGAACTAATCCTATTGAAGGAGAACATATGCAAACATGGGATGGGATTAACAGAGGAGAGCGTCTACGCACTATGTCATGTAGTGACAAAATTGCAAGATGGAATGTTCTTGGACTACAGGGGGCGCTATTGAGCCACTTTCTCGATCCACTATACATGAGTTCACTCACACTTGGTAAGATATTTTTTGGATATTTTTTTTATGTGCAGTATAAACAGGCCCCTATCTATATTACTCAATATTTTCCCCTAATATATATTTACAAAATTATACGCTTAATCTTCTTAGGCACACTTTACCATCATGGCCACTTGTCAAGAGCGGTTTGTTGTCGTTTACAAAATGTTCACGAGACTAAAAACCTGACAACGTGCTTACCACCTACTTACCGTGTCAGCCACCCGCTACTTGGACATGTCACGAAGATTGAGACTCAAAGAACCACCGAAAAAACTAAACAATACAGCATCAACTGGTTCGCAGGATGCGCAAAAGCCGAGGTCACCGATGGTACAAAAGGAAGGTCGGTGAACTAAATATTTGTGTTTAGTTTAAAGTTTTGTCTACACTATCAAACTAGTTTGACAAAAAAAGTGTGCCCAAATATGGTAGTGATTTGACATCACATTTTTGTCACAAAATGTTTGATAGTGTAGACAGAGCTTAAGATAATTGTTGTAACAAATGTGTGTGAACAGTGTTAACTTTTATTGACCTGATAACAGCCGTCTATGACGACTGATTGGTATTTAAATAATAACTGCTTTCCCTCCCTCCTAAAAGATAAAGCTGCATACTCATTTTTTTTTTCTTGAAAATCCAAGTTTGAGGGTGGGCTAATTGAGAGTGAGCTAAGGTGGGCATCAGTATGGTTTTATCAGTAATTAAAGTGGGATAAATTAAGTGTATCTTTTCTTATTTTAAGCCCAAAACTAATTAATCTTTTGTTTCTGTCAGATGCACGGATGAGAAGGTGCGATCTGTTCTTTGTAAAGCGGAGTTATTCAACGAGTTCCGCAAAACTTGCGTCTGTTTCAACCGAAACGACCTTCTGGAAACAGACTGGTATTTAGAAGCTAAACGATTGGCAACTGATTTTCAATTAGCAAAACAACATCTGAATGAGTGCTTCGTCGAAGGTGGCTACGGATATTGGCTAGAAAAACCGTTCGACGAAAAGCATTTTAAGTACCAGTTTAGCTCTTAAGTTTACGCCCCACCTTTGTAAACTTATATTGCTAAATTTTCTTTGAAAGTATATTAATTTCATATGATTTTTTGGATTTAACATCGCAGACCCCTTGAAAAGTTACGTTTAAGAGAAAGAAGAAAAGGAGAAGCAACATCTGCTGCGGATCTTTTGCACCTGGATAAAAGTATAGTGGTATCAAACCATTGTTATAAAATGTTGTCACTCCAAACCATCCACATTTTGTAGAAGACCCCCGGTAGAAATTTACAAAAGAATGTGTTGTTTAAAAAGAAGAGATCAAAAAGCAAGTGGATATGTTTCTAATGGTGAGGATAAGTGGATGAAGTCAGAAGATCAAGTAATGTGACATGTTGGGAAGTGAAATTTGAGCTAGGCTATGACTTCCAGACAGAACTACTCTTGTAGTTTGTTTGGATAATCTGCTTGGAAAGTGCCTTCTGCTAGGCACAAGTTCTTGTAGTAAGACCAGCTTGCCTGGCTAGGCTGCCCACAATCTTGCGATAAGAGCTTGTTTCAACTGCTTCAAAGGCACTCCAAAGCTGCTCTATTCCTGCTTGAAATGCTGACTTTGGAAGATTGTTCTCATCTTGGTTCAATTTGTTCACTTTGTGGAACAACACTGAAAATATAATAAATGTATGTTTGTTTGTGGCACATTCCTAGTTACACGGTAAAGATACTTGGTACGCTACAAAAATAGAGGATTATTAAGGTTTGTAAACTTAAGATCCAACTATTACTTGAAACTTGTATCGTAATTAACAGGACAGTATTATATAAGAAATGATAATTTGGTTAGGAAACTTTACCGTAATTGTGTGAAGAAAGAAATGAGATTTCAATATAGAGCTCACAAATTTAAAGGGAACTTTTTGAAGTTTTGACTCTTACAGTAAAAAAATGTTGTGATAAGGCCTGAGCTTACCTCTCAATATTAAAGGGTATCTTTAAAACAGGATAGCTGACGGTTAAATGTGTTTGACGGTTAAATGTGTTTTTTGAATAATTAGAAGGGATATAGAGAATGCTAGAAGAAACAGCTATAAGTAATTTGAAACCACCCCCAATTAATAGCAGAGTGAGATTCACACGGTTACGGTAATTAATGTTTCAAACCAATGCCTCAGAATGATTCGACAATGAAAAAATGAATTCCATTAATAGTGGATAGTGCAATAACTTCTCAGATGTTTAAAAATAATATGAATTGGCCAAAATCGAATAGCCTTGGTGTTGAACGATGCGACTAAATATTAGGCATGTGAACATCATATAGCCTAGGCCATTACAATCAGTGGTACGTTTAGTAGGAGACGTTTAAAGGCAGACTTTCACTTGATGCTGTATTGTTGAAAGTTACTTGTAAATAGATGCTAATTCTTTAAAACAGGGTTCTTCCTGTTCTAATGAATCTGAAACTATTTACACCTACTGCAAGTGTTACCGCATCTGGTGAAAGTTAACCACAATTGGTGTGTATGTATAATATTACTGTAGAGTAACGCTTTAAAATCGTGCATTGTCTGTTGATAAGAACTAAGTAATCATTTTGTAATATAGAATGAACACACCATACCAATAGTTTGTTATTGGTACTGCTTGCAAATTGCACTGCGATGCCATCTAGTTAATGTTAAGAAATACTTTAAATGCCATTTGATGTTTGATGATGATGATGAGTAAAAGGTTAATTGAAAAGCTGTTTGAAAGAGATGAATTCCATAGTTGCCATATTGTGTGAAAGAGACAATCCCATATTTGCCATCTTGTGTCCTTTTGTGTGATATCAGTATCATTTGTGTTTGTCGTCATTTTGTCCTGTGCTTGTCTGCTTCCATCCTCTATGATGTCAGTATACCACTGTAACATGACTGCTGCAATCCTCTTTTATGATGTCAGTGATACCACTGAAGTCACCACTGTAGCATGTATGCTGCCATTCTCTTTGACGTCAGTGATACCACTGATGTCACCACCGTAGCATGACTGCTGCCATCCTCTATGTTGTCAGTATACCACTAGTCACCACAGTAGTGTGACTGCTGCCATCCTCTTTGATGTCAGTGGTACCACTGAATGATGTAACATGTATGCTGCCATCCTCTTTGATGATGTCAGTGATCCCACTGAAGTCATCACAGTACCATGCCATTCTCTTGTGTGATGTTAATGCACGGCAGTCATTTATATGTGCATCTTCTCTACCATCTACTAGAATCACTTGTGTACACCAACCTCTGTGATATCCCTACTTTAGTAAATCCCTTTCTATCTTTTGGTATGACGACCGTTGTACCTACTTCCCCATTTGAGGTACTCTCTGTTTATAAAGGTGCAAATGACTAAACCACCAAAGAGGAAGGAAAATATAAGATACAGGGCTGTAAACATTTAACTTTTATGTTTTATCTTAACTTATACTTTGTCCCAAGTGCATTTAATTCAAATTGCCTTACATTATGTTCTATTTTCTGTTCTTTGTTATGCTAAACTTATTTATATATCCATTTATGTTACATATAATTTATTATAAGCTTAAAAAAGGTAAACTTAATTAAACTGGACAAAGAATGCAAATAAATAAATTAATAAGATTTTAAACTTATGGAAGAACATAAGTTTTAGAATAGTGTTTTGAATAATATACTGTGCCAATATATAATCCTTTGAACTTTAACCTTTAACCTCTAATGATTCCTCATAATTTACCACAAAATGATTGTCTATTAAATTGGGTAGAATATAGTTTTAGTGCGAGTGGAAAATGGAAACATATTCTGTGTACACTAATCATTACTCATAAACAAATTGCAAATTTTAAAAGGTATTTAAGCTGGTCTTAAAATAAACGATAAACCAAATTTTTTTCTGTGTAAATATAAAACCCACTTTTAATTCTAACATAGCTGTACATGTCAAAATTTGTGTTTTGTGAAAAAAAAAAGCTTTTTTTAAATTGACTTATGTATACCGCATGTGCACAACTCCTTTGCTTCTCATAAAGCATTTTAAAAAATACATTTTTGTAATTGTTTTTTTAAATTATATGACTGTGTGTTTGAATTGAATATCTTAAATAGATGTGTTTGTTGATGTAGTACTGATAGATAGGTTATTTCACGCTAATACTGGATTTTAACTATATTATCATTAAATACAATTATATTTATTAATCTAACTGTTCAAAAAAAGCTGTAAAAAATATATTGTTTCTAAAAAGCAATTGTTATCAGTACTGTGCCCATTTTAAATTATTCAAAAATTGTTTTATATTATTGTTTCATTGAACAAGCAATAATAAAAGATAAAGAAGTAATTTGTTTTATGACCGGTGGCATTAAAATTCCCCTTGAACTTCTCAAATTGTCACATTAGGCAAGTTTTGAATTATTCAAGTTGCCAGGTTGTTCTGAATATTATACTCAATATATTATACTGTTGAATAATTTATTTTAAGCATTTGGGAACTCATCTTCTTAGTGAAGAAATTTAATATTCGCATCATGATTCAAATTGAGCGTAATCTGTATAATCAAAATTGCTGTAAATGCTAAATGTACTTTACATCAAAATGAAGCTAAAATTGTTGTCATATGCTAATTTGACATATACTGTATATCACTGTACTATAATTAATTTTCCTGATAATTCTTGTAAACTTTTCATGCCCCTGTTTGACCTTTGACATACTTTGATGATGGTGCTCCTGTATCTATAGCTGATATAGATAGTGTTAAATCACCTTTTAGTGTTTTGCTTGTCTGTCGTAAGCCTATAGCATCATGCTACTGACGTCGTTGATATAAACTTATGGTGCTTCAAATGAATGAATGCCTTATATGAAGGATATAAGATGGATTTTAACATTATCAGCATTTACTACCTAAAAAAGTCTGTAGAAATGTTATTACTCTCTTGGTAGTAAAATATATCTGGTAAATAGAATACATATATATATAGTCAAATTTTTCCATTTACACTTCACAATTGTTATTGGAGTTTTGCAGTTCTATGACCAAAATGTAGAATCAGAATCTTATATAAGGTTGTACAATATTATTACCCCCTAACTGGTAATATGTGGGATTCATGACTACTTAACTTACTGAATATTATGAACTTGTTTTATTCCATATTATAAGAGGAATGTTTATAACTTCTATATTGAAGGACTGTATTTATCATTCTAATATTGCATACCAATTACAAACTTATTAAAAACTGAAAAAATGCATTAGTGTTTAAAAAAGTAATCTTATCTAAATGTTTTACTTATGATTATATCACTGTCGTGTCATGAAATCAGCTAAAAATATATATTACTACTTCTAGTGTTTCCAACCAATTCCAAACTTAAAACTAAATTCTAAAAAAAAAAAGTAGTTTAAGATCTCGTTCTGAACTTCGTCTGTTTCTTGTTATTTAATGTTTGGTGTTTGTGTATTGTAATGTTATAGTAGTAGGCCTACTAGTTTTAAACTTTAAAATATTAAAATTGTTGTTGATAATGCTATCCTCTCTGGATAATATTAATTTAAATGTTAAAAGGTACAATCAAACTATACTAGATGTCGCTTATTGTTGATGCTAAAGTTACTCGGAACTTTAGCTTTTAATTCTAAATATTTTAGGATGTTTTATATACAAGTACATTATTCTTGCCTTCCTATTTAAACCAGTATTATATGTATTTTGATAAAATTCAGACAAGCTACATCTGCGGATTATCAGAAATTCTAATTGGCATCTGATTATGGATTTGTTGTCGGTATGATACGACGATTGCAATATTTATGATAAGAACGAAATAAGACCACATAAAAGTTCGTTGTAATATATTTATTCATTATAATATTATCATTCCATGTTCTTTTTTACTAGTAGTTAATAGTACAAGTAAATATATTAAATAAATATCTGTTTGTAAGAATATGTGGTAGTTGTTAGGAATATCCAAATGTGTGTGTTTACTATCAAGTTCATGTTATCTTTTAAAAAACAAGATAATGTTTAAATACTTCTGCAGCATTAATGCTTGAAGCTGTAATACAGATTACGGTGACATTTTTTTTTTTTTATGCGTAAAATATCCAATGATATAATATAGTGCACATATTATTATCTTCTATGACTGACAACTCCCCTTGCCCTAGTTTTATTATCATTAACTGTCTGTCTGGCTGTATGTCTGTTGCTGAAACTCAAACAAATTACACAATGTTTCTGGACATAATACGTAAATCTGTCATGTTTGAGTTTTTAATGAGACTCACTAAGTATAAGCTATATTTTATTGCATTCAATACTTGATATACTTGATTGATATATGTTTTTAAAAATTCATTATTCTAAATCCTCTTTATTTTTAATCGCAGATATTTTTTTTTCTCAAATATTATTACTCAAATAAAAAAAAGATATGTAATAATTTTATATTCCTTAAATTTGAAATAAGTAGTTATTTTTATCTATCTTTCTGTTCAATGTAATAAATATTCAGTAATTTTTTTTTTTAAATCTGTATATTATGAATATTCATACATTATAAAATAATTGATGTTAAATTTAATAATTTATGAATATTTATATTTATGTATTCATTGTAACTTAGAGTATGGGATATTATTACTGAATATTCATGATATAAATTAATATTTTGCATATTCAAAACCATTCAATTGATTGTAATCAATGCATATTACCTAATTTGCATATTACCTAATTTGCATATTGCCTAATTTGCATATGACATGCATATTCCTCTCCTGCATATTTCTAATATATGTTATGAATGTTTAAAGATTTAAGAAATGTGTTTTATTTGAATATTCTACATGATGATGTTTTTTTGTCTGTCTAAAATATCAAAAAAAGGCAAAATCATCAAAGTATAAAATTCCACTGTGACATGGAATATTTATGTATATTTCAAACATGAATAATTTGTATATTGAGTAGCTTGCTTCTATGCTCATCAGAGGGTAGAAAATGACTGCTGATCTTTCCTAATCCAAATTCATGCTAATATTTATTTTCACAATCCAAATTGCCTATCCTCTAATCCAAATACATGCTTATCCTAATCCAAATACATGCTAATCTTTGCTTATTCTAATCCAAATACATGCTAATCTTTGCTTATCCTAATCCAAATACATGCTAATCTTTGCTTATCCTAATCCAAATACATGCTAATCCTTGCTTATCCTAATCCAAATCCATGCTAATATTTCTTATCCTAATCCAAATACATACTAATCTTTGCTTATCCTAATCCAAATGCATACTAATCTTTGCTTATCCTAATCCAAATACATGCTAATATTTGCTTATCCTAATCAAAATACATATTAATCTTTGTTTATCCTAATCAAAATACATGCTAATCTTTGCTTATCCTAATCCAAATACATGCTAATCTTTGCTTATCCTAATCCAAATACATGCTAATCTTTGCTTATCCTAATCCAAATACATGCTAATATTTGCTTATCCTAATCCAAATAAATATTATTCTTTGCTAATCCTAATTCATATACAGTAGAGTACATGCTAATCATTAATTATCGAATTCCAAGTTCATGCTAATCTTTGTGTATCCCATTCCAAATCCTGCTATCTCTCCTAATCCATAGTCATGCTAATCTTTTCTTATCCATTCATGCTTTAATTACCTCCCCTGATTAAGTACTATTAGTATCTATGTGCAACTTTATTGTTTATGAAATCTGATATAAAAAATGTTAAAATATATATGCAGTTTAAATTTCTCTTGTATTTGATCGTTATCGCTGTTAATTATGTGCAATATTACCTTTTACAATTAAATTGTAATAACTTGTTAGATTTGGTTACTATTGTTGTATAATTTTACCGAAGTCAGCATTTGTTAGTTGAACAACTGGTGCGAATAATTTTATTTTTTAAATTAAATATCTTTTTTTTTATATTTGCTTTGCAAGAGCAATTGATAGGAGGGGAGTGTCAATGGGGGTGATTTGATTGGGTTATAGTACATAACAAATTGTGTATTGCAAATGTGTTTACCATGTATAGTGTTAAGTAGCAGTCGATTAAAAGTTGTAGGAGTAGTAAAATGTTTGCTTGCTATACATGCTACATATTGCTACAGGTAGCATGGACATGTGTGAGTGTGTGTACTTTGCTACATAAGATACTATATGCTACATTGTAGGCCTTACTACATTATGCTACATTATATAATGTATGCTACACTGTAGGCATACTGCAGCATGCTACATTAAGTACTATGCTGTACTGTAGACCTATTACGGCATGCTACACTAGATCCTTTATGCTACTATGTAGGCCTATTGCAGTATGCTGCATAAGACATTGTCTGCCACACTGTAGGCTTACTGCAATAAAAAAAAAACATTAGATATTGTATGCCACACTGTATATACCTTATATACTGTATGCTACACTATTACATTATACAATACTACGTTACTGTATGCCACTTAGACTTGTAGCATAATGTAGATCATGCTATTAAGACATTATGCTTTGGTATATGTGTATTACATATTTTAATCCTCCATGTGTTAATTAGCACATTGTACTTTGGTATATCATGGTAAACAGTGTATTACACATTTTAATCCTCCATGTGTTTATTCATGCAATTATGAAAGTGTAATAAAAAATATGTGTCAGCTTCATTGGATTGGATGTTTTTCTTTGAGCTTCTTTTGAAGAGGAAATGTGTGATATTAATTAATGTTATGTGTGGACAGACATTAATATGTGAGGGAATTTCTATACTGTGCTGGTTAGCATGGATCATAATAACACTACAGTCACTAGAATGTGTGGACAGATACTAATATCAGAGAGAATTTTTTTACCTGTATAGCGTGATTATTATATTGTACTGTATATTGATCAGGCCCGTAGCCAGGGGGGGTTTTTATGGTTCGGGTGAACCCCCCCTTTACAGCGAACCCCCTTTACAGCGAACCCCCCTTAACCGACTGCGAACCTCCATCCCCGACATGACCAATACCTCACCCTCATCTCCGAAAATCGTCCAAATACGTGCCCCACAGTACAAAAAGTTGTTCGTAAATTTAAAAATTCGTAAACTCGTTCGGAATAACTCATACAGTACCTTCTTCCCTGTATGAGCGTACTTCGAGCGATATAGTCTGTAAAGAGTTGCAAATGAATTGCCGATTTTAACATGAAAAATAAATGTTTGGTCCCTGCATGTAACATGATATTGACGCGTCTCACAGCAAGCTGGGGGACGAACTATTCGTACAAAGGACACCGCCAGACAACTGCGTACCAATTGTTTAGATCACTGGCAGTCAGGCAGCATGCATAAAGTATATAGCCTTCCGACATACATCAGTATTTATGTGTGGCTATGAAGTATAATGTATCATAGAGGATTATAGTGAATATTAATATTTTACACTATAATATCTATGGTATTATGTACTGTAGTTCACATTATGGCATCCGATTATTTTTTTCTAGACCACCAGCCGATACGTACTCAAATGTATCAATATCACCTATTTACATTGGCATATTTAATTTCCTCAACAAATTGCTGTAAATAAATATTATAGATAGAGCTATAATAAGAATTGCATTTGCCTTCACTCAGTGTGCTTTTTTCGGGGCTTCTCCTAGACGTACGTTCGCATTGAACTTGAACGCAAAACAAAATATCGAGTAAATGATCAAACAATCGGCGGTTCCGCACAGAGCACGCGCATCTAACATACGGCAACAAATGTTATCGTTTAAATAGTCCATGAGTCCAAGTACGATCATTTTGCTCATTGGTAGCATGCTGCATGAGAGTGTCTTTTCCGGCCATCTAGGGGTGTCATTTAACAAAATTTGCTTCGCCTCAGGCCCCACCCCAGGGGGGGGGGGGGGTAGGTATGGGGGTGGGGGTGACCCAAATACTTAGTGTGCGAACCTCCCCTTGACAGATCCTGGCTACGGCCCTGTTGATATACTATATTTTATTGAAATATTGGCAGCCACTGAATTCTGATTCCGATTAGAATTACCATGTGGACAGACACAATATGCAAAATCAAAGATTTAACCAATCAAAACACAGAGATTGTCTGTTTATGTTGTGCATGCAGCAGCCTATTTAGCAGACTATGTACAAAATGGAGTGACTGCTGAGTGCTGGATCTCTTTTTAAATGATTGATTTATTGATTAAAATCAGTTTTATATGGGATGTGGTTGACCAATCTAGAAAAGGAAAGGCTAAAGGCTACTACCATGTTGTCAATTACTGCCAAACTGTGTACAGAATAGGTATGTTATTGTTTATAAAGCTAGGCCTAATAAAACAAGTTGATCTGTATTGGGGGCCTAGCAAGTCTAGATGGATGAAAGGTGCTTGGATGCCACAGACCTACATGATAAATGTGGTATTGTATTAATGCCTGATGCCTGCCTGTAAAGAGATAACCACAAACTGACCCACCAAATATACTGACTGTCAACTTTTGAATGGCCAATTTGATTACGTTTATCACCCTCTATCTAGGCCTAGCTAGGGCCTAGGCCTCCTTTACTACTGGTATCAGTCAGTAAACATTCACCTTCTAGTTACAGAGAGTAGACCTACTGGGCCCAAATCTTTCTAGTAGTTTCCAAGTGAGTGAATGAATGTAAGTTAGTTTATAATATCAAAGAATATATTCTTTGATAATATTAATTATTATGCTGCTCACAAATTAAATTTTATCGTAAAATTATTAAAATTATCTATTTCAGTAAATTGCTGTGAGGTTTACATTCTCTCTTGTCATAACAACATACTCTATACCCGAAATGTATCATATCTATCTATAGGTAAGTGAATTTTCTTTTTTTATTCTAAAGTCTAAAATTAATTGGGATAAAATAATTTACAGTAGTGGAGTTTTAGCTTGGTGGTTAGCGTACTTGCCTTCCAATCCCAAGATCCAGGGTTCAATCCTGTGCCAGAGTTGTAGGCTGTAACTTTCCACTCCCTAAACCTCAAATGAGACTTATAAGCACGATAAACTATAAAATAGTTTATCTCATCCTGTAATTGGCGAGTTTGTGCTCGCTGTTGGATGAATAGTTGAATAGATCCATAGTTGTTGATTCAATTTTATTGTTTAAATCAGTTAACTTGGTTTTAAAGGCCAGGTGCGGGCAAAAAATTTGTATTGAGCATACATTCCAATAATTATCGATCTATAGTTTCCCCTATGTTTCAAAATGTTTGGGATTTTATTTGTGTTACAGGAGCTTGTTGAAAATAAGCACTTTCTTATCAGTGGGGGGATAGTTCAAATTACACAGTAAAATCTCTATTCTTTTGTACACACATTTTGTAAATAGAGAGGCATTTTAAAAAGCTATGAATAATAAACAGTGTGGTAAAAAATATTATCAGATGACTAAATATAGGTAATATAACTTGAATTTTACATTTCTGGTATTTTTATTCAACTTCAAATTGTTATTTTCATGCTATAGCAAAAATTATCCACCGTATATCCACCATCTTTTTTCACTTGCTAGGGAGTCACCAGACATGTTATTACATTAGGTTAACAACCTAACTACTGAAAAAAAGTCTTCCTGGTTTTTATGGAAGAATTTTGCCAAATTTTGTTTTTCACCATATTAAGGGAAAGTCATGTTTTTTCGTCTTGATTTCTATTACAAATATTTGATTTATGTACAATTAACCAAATATTATATTTAAAATTCATGCCTGTATCTGAGCTTTAATATAAAAGAAAAATCAGTGATAAAGCTTCATTATACCGTATACTTTATTGTCCTGTAGTATAATTTAATATTTGCAATAATAATAGTAATCTAATTATATGATTAACGACCTTTGTAAATAAAATATTATATCCAGGTCAGGTTGTAAATCCCATTTAGGTCAACCCCAATACATATAATGCAACAATTATCTTGACGTATATTACATGAAAAACACATTGTAATATTAATGACGTGATCAATCACATTGTATTCAGCGTATTAAACAATACCCATATTTTACAATTTCTTATTGTGTATGTTTCAAGATATCCTAAATCACCAATTATGAGATATAGGCTTAGATGTAGACTAAGTCTTGTTAGAAAGCTTATAGGTTGTTTCTGGCAATGAGAACAATTATGTAGTCTCTGACAGAGCTACGATTTGAACCCAACCCTTGTAATTTGTAAGCAAGCATGTTTATCAATCTAGAGCATCACTGTACAGTGCTTTATCACAAAAGGTACATAGAGCTAGGTAATGTTGAATAGGTGCTAGATTTCAACCAGGTTGAGTGTCCGTATCGGAAGTTGCATTGATGTTGTTCAGTTGGTTTTATACATCAAATCTAGGAATTGCTTGGAAATCTTTCCTTGTTTACAACTTAGCATTAACAGCATGACAGTGGTTAACAAATTAATTACTGCATGAACTTACATACTGAAGAATAATACTACCACACAGAAATACTAGTTCTACTGTCCAAAGGAAGAGATGAATTAATATGGTTTTTGTAGATCTACCCAGTACATAGGCCTTTATGTTATATTTATACAAACAAAACACTGGGAACTTAATAATAGTTAATAATCTTCTTAAACTATAATTTATTATTTATATACTGTTCATGACTCAATGACTAAATCTCTGGGAACTTATTAGCACAAATTTAACTCTTCTAAACGTTGATTGTGTTGTTACCAACGTTCTCAACATCTCTCTCTGTTATATTGCGAATAGTGTAATAATCACTATTTTCTTCCTGTCCTTGCTTGACCATTATTGACCACATACAGTTTGACCACATGTTTTCAAAGCCAACTGTTGATAGCACTCTCATATTCACTTGGTTCGATAAATGGTTTATTTATTGACCTGTGGGGATAAAAAATATTTGAATAAACTTTAAATTATTTTATACCTGTTTTAAGTATAATCTTAATTTAGAATTTTTGGAAGTTTTTATTTGTGATTCGTTTAGTAAATTCTACATTAATTTTATTTTAAAAGCTTCAACTAAAAACCAACATTCGATTCAAACCAATGACTATCAAAACCAGTGTGCTAGGTGCTATGGAATTAGACCGCTAGAATATTCAAGACTGTGTAACTGTAATTTATATAAAACAAACATATACTGTACTAAAAATAGCTAAAACTTGATAAATTGTAATCATTAGGACATTTACTGTAAATAGTTTGATGGATTTGGAGAAAAATTTATATTTTATTTATATTTGCTTTAGGACATTCGTAGATATTTTCCGAGGACCAATTCTACTTGCCCGAATCAGATAATGATTGAAGATTTTATAAACTCAATTTCATGATTTAGTCGAGTTGGTGTCGCAAATAAACGTCACGGTTTAGTTTTGAAATGAAGAGAAGAAGGATGAATTATTATTCTTGATTTGAATTACAAATTTTTTTGTCGCCTACCGCGCTGTTAACGATGTTTATACCGTTCAGTAATGAGACACCGAAACAACATGATACTGAAGATAGTATTTGACAATTAACAAGTCTTGCATAACATTTTAGTTTTTTATAATTGAAGTTTAATATCTTAAATTCTCTTAAACATTTATTTTAAAATACACTTTAAAAATAATTTTTAAACATAAATGTATTTTCTATTTAATGTCAAAACTAATAATAAAAAAACTAAACAAATTGTAAATCTGATCCAACTAAATTTTATTTATAAATCCAATATTTGATTTCTTTATATAATGCTAGATGCCTGCCCCGGGGTGGTTAAATTGATCCAATAGATTTTGTGTACATGAATTAATTTGTTTTGAATTTAAATAGTGTATGCAGTCGTGTATAGTGCAGCTAATGGGTTTGTATTTATAGTAGGTAGACCATCAGAATAAATTTATTTATAATCTGATGATTTATCTTCTTATACTGTATAATAATTTTTTTTATATTTTGATGTTTTAAAATGTTTTGAATAGTACATGTAGTATATTCAATGCTTACTGTCAGAATCAAAGAGTTGTGCCACTAATATGGAAATTTTTTTTTTTTATTATTTTGTACATGACAGTATACAATTTGACCTCCTTAAACTGTATAATAATTTTTATTATTTATACTTTGATGTTTTAAATTTAAATAGTACATGTAGTTACATTTTATTCTTACTGTCAGAATCATAGAGTTGTGCCACTAATATGGAAATTTTTTATTTTTTATTATTTTGTACATGACAGTATACAATTTGACCTCCTTAAACTGTATAATAATTTTTATTATTTATACTTTGATGTTTTAAATTTAAATAGTACATGTAGTTACATTTTATTCTTACTGTCAGAATCATAGAGTTGTGCCACTAATATGGAAATTTTTTATTTTTTATTATTTTGTACATGACAGTATACCATTTGACCTCCTTAAACTGTATAATCATTTTTATTATTTATACTTTGATATTTTAAATTTAAATAGTACATGTATTACATTTTATTCTTACTGTCAGAATCATAGAGTTGTGCCACTAATATGGAAATTTTTTATATTTTTGTACATGACAGTATATCATTTAATTTTTTTTTATTAATCTTTTTTTTTGACAGCATTGGTACATTTATTACTAATTTAATACTTAGATTATAGAATTCTAAGGAATGTTGTTCACAATAAATATTATAATTAATCAAATAACACAGGTGCTTATTATGTATATTAAGTTATTTGTGAAAGCAGGTCACAGGGTCATCAGTAATAAAATATAGTATTCTATTACTGATGCGGATGCTATATAATAATAATAAACTTGGTCTTCAGTGCTCAAATTCATTTCAGCAATAATGATGTGACATACGAAATAGACCGAGTAATAAAAACTACTATCAAATAATTTCTTTGATGATGTTATTACTAGTGATATGGATATGTCAATTTTCTCAATTCTATGTATAACAAATTGGTGAGATAACCATGTAATAAGCTTTACAAATTAGATAAACAATTTATATTAACTGAATGAAATGTGAACATTTTAGAAGTTTAAGAAATATTAAAAGTTATGTTCATGGCACTAGTGATCACTGGAACTTCAGTGGTCTTGTTAACACTGGATGTGATGGGTTGAAGTCCCAGTTTAATCCAATTTGATTATGAGAGTTTTGTGTGATTATCACTCTTGCAGTATTAAATCAACAAGATTAGTGGTCTTGTGGTATGGCGTCAGGTTAATAAAATGGCAGTCATGAGTTCAAATCTTAATTGTGACCTTAGATCAATAGATCAGGGATGTTTTTTTTTTTGGTTAGCAATCTTCCAGAATACAGGAATTACCTAAAGCAACAAGATCATTGGTCTTGTTGTATGGTACCATGATGATCTTAGGTTCAAATCTCAATTGTAATATTTACTTAAATAGATCATTTTTTTTTTTTTAAACCCATATTTAAGGAAAGGTAACCCTTCAACTATTTTGTAGGAGAAACTGATATTTAGGGTGGTCTAGGCAAATTGAAGTTGGGGGAGGGGGGAGGAGAAGGTGAATAGGAGGTTATACATAATACTTGTGTAATAGACAGTGTTCGCAAAAAATATCAAAATCATACCTAATCATAATCTCTCCACAATTAACACAATCAGCTGCGATGATGTCATCAAGTTCGTTTCGTAGTTGATCATGCAGGTCTCGTCTTGAGACGACGTCTGGCGTCGTCCCGCCTGACAGATTAGCCGACGACGTAGCTGGCTGCATAGCAAAGGTGACAAGGCGACGCTGTAGCTCCTCCACTTTCGATTTTTTGCTCTCGCTAAGATTCGGCAAAACCTGGAAAAGTAAATCATACAATGACAGAAGTAGACATAAAGTAGGAAAAAATTAATTTATAAATATTAAATAAAGATTAATTTATCAAAATATCGCATAAATGATGACAAGCTTTAAAAGAAATTGAAAGACAAATATGTTATTTTTTTAAGTGTATTTGGAATGGCTTAATAATAATTGCAGTGGTCTATTTTTAGAGTTGTTTATCGTTGGAATGGTCTATATTTGGAATGGTCTATATTTGGAGTGGTCTATATTTGGAATGGTCTATATTTGGAATGGTCTATATTTGGAGTGGTCTATATTTGGAATGGTCTATATTTGGAGTTGTCTATATTTGGAGTTGTCTATATTTGGAATAGTCTATATTTGAGTTGCCTATATTTGGAGTGGTCTATATTTGGAATAGTCTATATTTGGAGTTGTCTATATTTGGAGTGGTCTATATTTGGAATAGTCTATATTTGGAGTTGTCTATATTTGGAGTGGTCCATGTTTGGAGTTGTCTATATTTGGAATAGTCTATATTTGAGTTGCCTATATTTGGAGTGGTCTATATTTGGAATAGTCTATATTTGGAGTTGTCTATATTTGGAGTTGTCTATATTTGGAGTGGTCCATGTTTGGAGTTGTCTATATTTGGAATAGTCTATATTTGAGTTGCCTATATTTGGAGTGGTCTATATTTGGAATAGTTTATATTTGGAATTGTCCATGTTTGGAGTGGTCCATGTTTGGAGTGGTCTATATTTGGAATGGTCTATATTTGGAATGGTCTATATTTGGAATGGTCTATATTTGAAATGGTCTATATTTGAGTTGCCTATATTTGGAGTTGTCTATATTTGGAGTGGTCTATATTTGGAGTGGTTTATTTTTGGAATGGTCTATATTTGAATAGTCTATATTTGGAGTTGTCTATATTTAGATTTATAGTGATCTATATTTAGATTTATAGTGATCTATATTTAAAGTTGTTTTAAAGTATAATTGCAATTATCTATTTTTGGACTTGTCTGTAAGTGGAGTAATATATAATTTTAGTGATCGAAACTAGAGTGATACAGTATATAATTGGAGTGAACTCTAATTAGGAGTGAACTCTAATTAGGAGTGAACTCTAATTAGGAGTGGTCCATAATTGGAGTAGTGTTTGGGCCAGCCTTTAATTTGAGTAGTCAACAAATGATACAATATACAGAAATGACTGATTATTTTTTTAGTTCATGCATTGGCCTGAAACAAAAATATGTTCCTGAATAAACCTATATGTATGTATAGACCACACAAACATAAATTAGCAAAATTTTATAATGAATACTTCTGACAGAATAAAGACATACGAAACCTTGGAAATATATACATTACCCAATCAATCAATTACATGACATAAAAAAGAAATGCAAAATCATTGAATTATAGACTAATTTAAGCAGATTGACAAATGTAATGTGACAGTAGTAGGCTTGGTGTGACATATGTATCTGATTCATCATTTAATGTTTATTAATATTATTAATCATAATTGAAGGCATACATTTGAAGAAACATAATGATCAATTTATCGATAAATTAATTCATAAATTATGATGGCATACATACACTTTGTGGCACGCGTCACATTTAATATTTAGTGTATATTTGTTGAGAATTTATTAATTAGTTTTAAAACTGGGGAGTGTGAAGCTCTGTCTACACTATCAAACTAGTTTGGCGCAAAAAAAAAGTGTGATGGCCCAAATATGGTAGTGATATGCTCAAATATGGTAGTGATATGCTCAAATATGGTAGTTATATGCTCAAATATGGTAGTGATATGACATCATCATGTCCATATATGGGTACATCACATTTTTTTGTCACATAAAGTTTGATAGTGCACACAGAACTTTATAAATATATGATACAGTAGATGGCTAGGCCTAGAATTTATTTATAGCAATTTCTGTAAATTACTGTAGTACATAGTAAATGTGAACATGTTGGTAAAAGTAATTTTAGAAATTTAAACAACTTGGATACTTTTTTTTTCCCCAATATTTATTTAATATACCTCTGCAATAAGACAATCGCTATGAAACATGTGTTGGCAGGGAAACAGATAAAACGTTCTGCTTAGAAGAGGAAAGCTGCACGTTGAACACTTCTGCTGTGGGCCTACAATGCCATACCTAGCAAAATAGAAAACAAAGTTAGAGTAATCTTTCTTTATGTTGACATGGAGACCTTGGGGGCCTGGATACAAAGTTTGGCAAAAGTAGGGTTGGACTTATATACTTGGATTGCATTAAAGATTTTTTATTTTTGTTGTTGAATATGCCATTTTAATTTCACATAATAGTTATCCACTTTAACCAAAAATTTGCCCTTTTTTTTCTACGGATGTAATTAACTTTATTGAAACTACATCTTCTTTTTTAAATATTTTATTGTAAGGTGTGTATATATTAATTAATAGAGAGTAGGTTAATATTTTCAAATATTAGATAAAAATGATTTAAATTAGAAAAGATTACTACATATTTGGACACACCACATTTTTTGTCAAACTAGTTTGATAGTGTAGACAGAGCTTTAAATATAAAAAAAGATGACCGACTTGTTCCTCATTTCTTGAATGTCAGATCTGATAGATCGAGCGCTCTCAGTGGCATCTTCCATTTCCTGCTTCAGGGTCTCTATGTGCTGATTATATTCAGCGAGTGAATTACAAATTGCTTCCTATCAAAATTAAAAAGTTTAAATATTCGAACGTTACACATCTCATCATGATTTGAGACGACAGATTGGAAACTAGTTTCATGTGAAAACTTGATATTCAATTATAAGTAGATAAAAGATATAGTACTTGATACTCATGACCTAGACATGACCTTTTGCATATAATTATGGACCAAAATAAAATAAGTCATCAATCATGGTATGGTAATGGTAAGTTAGAACAGGGATTTTCCATAAAAAAAATATGTTTTTAGACTAATTTCTCTGAAACAGCCTTCAATCAAACAAGCATTCAGACATGTTTACACATTAAAATATTCACAAGAGGTCAAAGAGCTGTATATTTATAGGACAGATCAGCTTAGTTTAGTTCTATACAATTTCTACATCTGTCGAATAACTAAAGAATAAAAGCATTGTGTTACTAGAAACGTCTCTCATGTATTTAAAGAATATTACATGGTGGCAACGGTAGGATTGAAATATATAATAAAGTCAATCGATAAGCTATACTAGGCTAGAAGAATAAATAGGCTAGCGTACACGCCGCCGCACGAATAGATTAGTAAAACCTGTTGTTGAGAGTACACACGTGCGGAGAGAACTGAATTTGATTTTGTATTCGGATAGCAGAAGGCAAAAAATAGCCCATACACATTTTGTTACAACTGTATACAACAACTGACAATATTAAAAATTAATATTGATCATGGCGAACCTAAATCAGCCAGAACCATTAAATATATCGACAGGCAACATATCAGAGAATTGGAAGAGATTCAAACAGAGATTTGAACTATATAACATTGCCAGTGGAATGTCACGAAAACCAAGTGAAACGCAAACGTCATTACTACTCCATACTATTGGGCAACAAGGCTTAGATGTATATAACGCATTTAAATTTGAAAATGAAGCTGGGAAGATGAGATTAAACACAGTTATGCACAAATTTGAGGAATATTGCAACCCCAAGAAAAACATTACATTTGAACGACACACTTTCTTTTCACGAAACCAGATACCAGGTGAGAAGATAGACCAATATGTGACCGACCTAAAGAACAAGAGCAAGACATGTGAGTTTGGTGAAATTGAGGAATCCCTCATCAGGGATAGAATTGTTTGTGGACTATTGGACAATCAATTGCGTGAACGATTGCTTAGAGAAGATGATTTAAATTTAGATAAGTGCATGAAAATATGTAAGGCATCAGAAGCGTCGAGAAATTTAGGGAAAGAGCTCAAAGCTGATCACCAAGTAGCGGTAGATCAATTAGGTATGTCTAATAATTATAAACATGATAGAACCAAAGATAGAGATAAAAGTAAACCATGCTCAAGATGCACTAGATCACATGAATATGGTAAATGTCCAGCTTTTGGCATGTCCTGCAATAATTGTGGTAGGAAAAATCATTTTAGTAGAGCATGTAGGTCAAAACGTAATGACAAACAAAAGGGCAAATATACAAATGCACCTAACAGAAGTAAGAGAAACGTGCATGGTATAAACAAAAGCAATGATAGCGATTGCGACAGTGAAGATGAATCTAATATTACATTTGAAGCAATTAAAATAAGCCAGATAAACGCTAAAGATGGTGACACAGAAGTGTTCACAAATGTCAAAATTGAAATAAACCGTAACAAACCAACTTTCCTGAAAGTAAAAGTAGATACAGGTGCAGAGGGTAATATATTACCACTGAGAATGTATAGAGCTATGTTTCCTAAAAACATGAGCAATAATGTACCTAATGATAGATATGTTAACAAATCTAATGTAAAAGTCACAGCGTATAACGGAGCACAAATCAAACATTATGGTTACATACACATCCCATGTTACTTCAATAACTTACACACAAATGCAAAGTTTTATATTGCAGAGGTACAGGGACCAGCTATAATGGGACTACCGACGCTAAAGACTCTGAAGATAATACAGATAAACTGTGCAGTCGAAGTAAATGACAAAATCAAGGATGTAGAGGACATAAAAAGACTCTATCCAGACAGATTTGAAGGCATTGGCAAGTTTGAGGGTACGTACAAAATAGTTATAGACGAAACGGTACCACCTGTCATACACGCACCAAGGTCATGTCCATTAGCGATAAAAAATGACATAAAGGCTGAGTTGGATGAAATGATGAGATTAAATGTCATACAGAAAGTAGAGAAACCAGTGGATTGGGTTTCAAGTTTGGCCTACTCACAGAAACCAAATGGGAGATGGCGGATATGTTTAGATCCTAAGGACTTAAACAAAGCTATAAAACGCACATACCATCACACACCAACCCTAGATGAGATAACACATAAATTTAGTGGGGCAAAGTTTTTCTCTAAACTAGATGCACGACATGGATATTGGTCCATAAGACTTGACAAAGAATCCAGTTATCTTACCACATTTAACACTCCAGGGTTTGGAAGATTCAGATTCCTAAGATTACCATTTGGACTGAATGTCAGCCAAGACGTTTTTCAACATAAGATGGATCAAATATTGGAGAAATGCATCGGAGCCACAGGCATCGTAGATGACGTTGCTGTATTTGGGAAAACAGAAGAACAACATGATCGAAACTTAATGGACCTGATGGAAACCGCTAGAGAATATGGGCTTGTATTCAATGCAGAGAAATGTGAAATAAAGCGACCGCAAATAAATTTCTTTGGTATGATATATGATAAAGATGGAGTACATGCTGACCCAAAGCGCATTGAAGCCATCAGCAAAATAAAACCACCAACGAATGTTAAAGAGTCACAAAGTTTCCTAGGCATCGCCACGTATATGAGTCCCTTCTGTCCCAAGCTGTCAGACAAAACAGCACCCCTCCGAGAACTTCTGAAAAAAGATAATGTATTTGAATGGAATGGCTCACAACAAAAAGCATTCGAAGAGATAAAGTCAACCATCATCAAAGCTCAGCACAACAACACAGATGTTGATAAAGCTTTACTATACATGCGAGCAACTCCAGTTGACTCAAAACTTGCCTCACCCGGAATGATGATATTTCACAGAGGACTAAAAACAGAACTTCCAACAAACAATGAAAAAATGCCAACCAGAAAAGAAATAAGAAATCGACTAAAAAACCGACAAGACAAACAGAAGCAATATCATGATGAAAATACAAAACCACTTCAACAAATAAAGAGAGGAGAAAGCGTGAGAATCAGACACTCTGACAAAAACCCACAGTGGATCCCAGCGAAGATACTAAACAAAACAAGTCCATATTCGTACAGAGTACTGACAGAAAACCAGAAAACACTAAGAAGAAACCGAACACACATCCGCAAAACAAACGAACACTTTACACACATAATACTAGAAACACCACTTACTCATTACAAGACTATAGAACACAAACCATCATCATGCTCTAGCAGTGGCAGAAAAATTAAGAAACCAAATAGATTAGATTTGTAAATAAAACTTATAATTGTTTTATTATGATTGTAATATGATTGATAAATGAGACCCACAGTTTAATTATATTTGTACACCATTATGAGTAATTAAAGAAGAGGGATGTTATATGATGGCACCATATATTATGATGTCGCCCTCTATAGTATGTAGGATACCCAAAGGGAACATAGCGCTAAAACATGGCTTCAGTATAGAAGACCTCACGAATGATTGTGATAACAATGATGTCGAATAACTAAAGAATAAAAGCATTGTGTTACTAGAAACGTCTCTCATGTATTTAAAGAATATTACACATCCGGCCTCATGAGGGCAGGCATCCATGCTTTGTTATAATTTTCCAATTCAAAATCACAAATTGCTCATTCTTCGATATTTACTGTCACTTAGCATTTTACCTTGAAATGGTCAATAGTTACAAAGTCTGGAAAGAATGGAAGTATATCTTCAATCTTCAACAGTTCACTTTCTTGTAAGAATTCCATGGCTCGCTTTATGTTGTTCTCTTTCTCTACGACGTGCCGTGCGATGCGTAACCACAGTTTCTTCTTCAATTCCTCGTCATCTTCAGGCTTGTTCGCATTGAGTTTTGCAAGGTCAACATCAACCTACAATAAAGAAAATAGTTTTTGAATTATAATCATTTAATGGTCAACATTTTATTCAATCAATGTATTACTACAGTGTCAAAAACTAGGAATTACCCAAAAGTATAGGAAATGTCCAAAAGTGTAGGGAATGGCCAAAAGTGTAGGAAATGGCCAAAACTAGGAAATGCCAAAAAACTAGGAAATGCCCAAAAGTGTAGGAAATACCCAAAATTATAGGAAAGTACAAAACTAGGAAATGCCAAAAACAAGGAAATGGCCAAATGTAGGGAATGCCCAAAAGTGTAGGAAATGGCCAAATGTAGGGAATGCCCAAAAGTGTAGGAAATGGCCAAATGTAGGGAATGCCCAAAAGTGTAGGAAATGGCCAAATGTAGGGAATGCCCAAAAGTGTAGGAAATGGCCAAATGTAGGGAATGCCCAAAAGTGTAGGAAATGGCCAAATGTAGGGAATGCCCAAAAGTGTAGGAAATGTCCAAATGTAGGAAATGCCAAAAACTAGGAAATGGCCAAATGTAGGGAATGCCCAAAAGTGTAGGAAATGGCCAAATGTAGGGAATGCCCAAAAGTGTAGGAAATGGCCAAATGTAGGGAATGCCCAAAAGTGTAGGAAATGGCCAAGTGTAGGAAATGGCCAAATGTAGGGAATGCCCAAAAGTGTAGGAAATGGCCAAATGTAGGGAATGCCCAAAAGTGTAGGAAATGGCCAAATGTAGGGAATGCCCAAAAGTGTAGGAAATGTCCAAATGTAGGAAATGCCAAAAACTAGGAAATGGCCAAATGTAGGGAATGCCCAAAAGTGTAGGAAATGGCCAAATGTAGGGAATGCCCAAAAGTGTAGGAAATGGCCAAATGTAGGGAATGCCCAAAAGTGTAGGAAATGGCCAAATGTAGGGAATGGCCAAATGTAGGGAATGCCCAAAAGTGTAGGAAATGGCCAAATGTAGGGAATGCCCAAAAGTGTAGGAAATGGCCAAATGTAGGGAATGACCAAAAGTGTAGGAAATGGCCAAATGTAGGGAATGCCAAAAAGTGTAGGAAATGTCCAAATGTAGGGAATTCCCAAAAGTGTAGGAAATGACCAAATGTAGGGAATGCCCAAAAGTGTAGGAAATGGCCAAATGTAGGGAATGCCCAAAAGTGTAGGAAATGTCCAAATGTAGGGAATTCCCAAAAGTGTAGGAAATGACCAAATGTAGGGAATGACCAAAAGTGTAGGAAATGGCCAAATGTAGGGAATGCCCAAAAGTGTAGGAAATGTCCAAATGTAGGGAATTCCCAAAAGTGTAGGAAATGTCCAAATGTAGGGAATGCCCAAAAGTGTAGGAAATGGCCAAATGTAGGGAATGCCCAAAAGTGTAGGAAATGTCCAAATGTAGGGAATTCCCAAAAGTGTAGGAAATGACCAAATGTAGGGAATGACCAAAAGTGTAGGAAATGGCAAAATGTAGGGAATGCCCAAAAGTGTAGGAAATGTCCAAATGTAGGGAATTCCCAAAAGTGTAGGAAATGTCCAAATGTAGGGAATGCCCAAATGTGTAGGAAATGTCCAAATGTAGGGAATGCCCGAAAGTAAGAAGTGGCAACAAGTGAAATGGCTAAAGGCGGAAACTCTCTATTTGACTCTTCCTTCCCATTTCTGTGAACTAACCTCTAGTGCTAGTTCCACAGCCTCCTCATACAGTCCCATCGTTGTGTATATATGTACACACGCCCTCTTGTGGTTATGCTCGGCACATAAACGTAGAGCGTACTTCAGATCATATGGAACGTTCTCTGCAATCTAGAAAGAAGAAACGAAAAGAAATAGAGAAACGAATGAGTGAAAAAATAACGTCGTTTTCAACTGCAAAGAAAAACAACCTTAACAAACAAACAAAACAAACTTACATCTCCTTGTCTGCTGAGATAGTTCATGAGTTGGTTTGGTTGATATTTAGCGTACAGTGATAACAGATAATTATGAATTGCAGGCTCTTGGTTGACCAGTTCAACAATACAGAACTCCAAGTAACGTATTGCTTCATTTGTCTGTAAAACAAACAATAAATGCATTTTTCCAAACACAGTTCACACCTGAACACTGGAGAGAAGTTGGTGACGAGTGAGAGAGATGTTGATCTTGATGAGGCAAGCCGAGTGAAAGATTTGGCTTTGTATGCCAACTTTTAATGCCAATCAAAGTATACACAAATAGTTCAACTGTAATTTATAAATTGTTGGATGGTGGACAAGAAAAAAAGAATAATAATGGTCACCTAATACAATGTTTGTAAGATCGCAGCAAAAGACCAAAAGGAAGACTGAAAGCCAACATCAAAAAGGAAACAGAACTTTTCACATGCGGACCTACTATATACACCTGCTTGCTCAAAAACTTTCAGAGTGGTGAACACAAGAGAGACACGCAATGTCTAACGACGAGTAGCATTTAAGATGATGATATTGTATTTTACCTGGTTAGTTTGTACACTGTGGTCATACTGTACAAGTGATGGTATCAGTTTCTTAGGGTCAAGTTTTTTCTTCATCAGAATCCATGCATCTACCAATGCTTTTGGAATGTGCTGCATGAGTACTGGAGAGAACTTGTAAAAGAGTTGGTCATCTTGAGGTTTGTTGAGCACATCAAGGGCAGATTTGTAATCATTATGTTGTATGTGGTGCGATACCACTCTATCATAATCTATCAGTTGCAGAAATAGTAACATACTTTAATTAAAATCAATGATTATTATTGTATTTATAAGTACAGAAATGGTGTGCGATACCACTCTATCATAATCTATCAGTTGCAGAAATAGTAACATACTTTAATTAAAATCAATGATTATTATTGTATAAGTACAGAAATGGTGTGCGATACCACTATCATAATCTATCAGTTGCAGAAATAGTAACATTATTAACATTAATTAAAATCAATGATTATTATTGTATAAGTAAATATTTCTGTTAGTTCTTTTAAAACCAAATTACTTAATTATCTCAATATTTATTTTTTAAATAATTTTGATATTGAAAATGTGTGTAGTTGGTCGCTTTCTTGTCGATGCTTTTATTGTAGAACGTAATTTATTTATTTTTCTCTGTTCTGGGTTGACCAACTAGCATAGGTGTTTAGTACCTGTTTGGTCTTTCCGTGCCTCCTTTTATAATTGTTTTGTCTTCTTATGTTTATGGCAGAAATTGAATAAATAAATAAATAAATAAATAAAGTACAGAAATGGTGTGCGATACCACTCTATCGTAATCTACCAGTTACAGAATTAGTAATATATCTTTATCAACATATTATTGTTGTATAACAACAGAAATGGTGCAACTACTGTATGTAAAACCATACTTTACTAACATTTTTTTCAATTAATTTAACTGGGGTCCTTGCTAGACATACATTAGGGTAACAATTCTTTTACAATATATTTAAGTTGACAAGAGTGTACGACAGTTGTACTGTATAGCAAAAATCTTTTATAATAAAGCTTTACTCTATGGAATGCTTATGGAATAGTTTGTCAAGCCCTACCCTGCATCAGCATGGCAAAGAACACCATATCTTCAATATCTCCATGACTTGCTATTAGATCATACACAGTAGTCTTGTTGTTTGATAAACAGTCCTAAAATTAAATTGAATTATTTTAAGTAATAATATTAAACAATTTTAGAAAAATATTGTTGGGATTTTTTTGTATTGCACTTCTTTTAGGTAATTAGGTATAGGGGAAGTTATTTATAGATTTTGTTTATACTTACCATGACTCTACTTTGAGCAAGGAATTTCTGAAAGTATTCATGGACCTCATTGTATCGGTCCTCGTTTGTATCCTTTAGTTCACCAAGTTGATTTAGATAAAGTTCAATTAGCCACGTTATCAACATTGTCATCTGTGTCTTGTCCTATAGATTTAACAACAGACAGATGATTTACAATTTACATTCTTTTAATATTTTACCAGCTTTTAATATACGGCTTTACCACATTGAAAACACCGGTTCTCGTCAGATCACCGAAGTTAAGCGATGCTGGGCCTAGTTAGAGCTTGGATGGGAGACCATCTGGGAATAACGGGTGCTGTATACGGATCTGGGGTCCCGTTAGGTATTTGAAATCAGCATTGCTGACTCTTATGGCAGCCCCTGCATCTAGTATCTGCCTCAGACCTCTGGTCAAGGTGGGCACTGGACGAGAGAAGCCCTTGATCAATGTTAGGACCAATCAAGGTGCTTTAAACAGTCCTGGCTTTGTTTGTATCAAACCTGTTAGTGGGGGTGGTTATCGCTGTTGGTTTCGATTAAATAAAAATAAATAAAATAAAACTCATAGGTGATTTTTGTGGAGAATGAATCAATACACAGTCAAATACACATGCTGTACAATAAATTTTAATTTCTTTCATTTTACCTGACTTTTAAATGAACTAAGTTTCTTTTCAAGAAATGATTTCAGAGCATCGGTTTGTTTTGACCCGATAAACTTGAGAGCTATTTCTTCAAATGAACGCTCCGTTAGTGCGAAGTACATTGCACTCTTTTCAAAACTGAAATAAAAAATACCATTTTTCTATCTATGTTTATATTACTTATTAATTCATTTAAGTTAAAATTTAAGAACGTTTTAGTAACATTAATCATAGATAGATTGTTCAGTATTATTTGAAATTATGAGGAAAATAAATAAGATTTATTATCGCAAATAGCGTGCGCGACGCATAGTGGGTGTGGTTTGGGAGCAAATGTCATGTACGTACGCCTTGTGACGTTCGTTTCCAAACCCTTCCCATCATGCTTTGTGCAATGACGTTCCTCACGAAGTCGAGCTATTTGCTATAAACCTTATTGTTCAGTATTAAGCCAAGAAGAAATTCAAATTAAAAACGTTGCTTACTTTCCATTCTCAAAGAAGAACTGTGCCTGTTTGGTCAAAACTTGGTCCAAATTAGCTCGATTGTCTTTGCAGTATTCCTTAGCAAGATCAAACTCTCCTTTGTCAAGATACATCCGCCAAACGTCCCTAGATTCCCTCGTAACTTTGTATTTAAAAACCGATTGATTTGTGTAAGACCAGATAGTTCCCTTGATACGATCCTTGCAAACTCCTAATAGTTTCCCAAATCTCTGACGACAAAATCATTATAAATAATTATTTTCTGGCATTATCTATTGAAAAATTGTTTATTCTTACATAATGAAATTGAAATATATAAAAAGTAAAATACAGATTGAAGTTGAACAATATTGCACGAATATCAATTATCATTTACAATCAGTTCATCTATCAAGTTATTATTCCTTTGATTATTAGATAAAAATAAACAAGATAAAAGTTATTTATAAACAAATTTTAAAATTCAAAAACGAATAAACTTCTCCTAGCCTCAACTAGCCTGTTTCAGATTCTTCCAGATGGTCATGATTATTGATACCAATTATTGATTAATATCGATTACTTACTGGTTGGTATACATCTTCATCCACAAGCTGCTCATTCAACGCACACATAACACGTAACCTGTGAATGTATATCACAAAATTACTGTAGTTATTCTTTCTTTGAAATTGCACTGTTTTACCTATGATACAATAGTCTCCAAATACGCATATACGCGACAATGCATATTGGTATAATGCTTGTAAAGTATACCAATTATCAAAGATGATGCTAAAGATTGTTTAATTAGCACCCTCTATGTTTGGATTTATTTTATCTATGAGGATGATGCGCAAGATTGTTTTAAATAGCGCCCTCTATGTTTATATTTATTTTATTTTTTAACTATATCCCCCTCTATAGTTTTGTCATGGTTTTATAAAGTGTCCTGATATTTAATTTTCAAAGTTAGAAACTCTGAAACATTACCTATCTGGAAAAAGTAGTAAAATATGAAACTCTGTCAATATAACTGCTAATGGCTTCACTGATGATTCACTTTCTTCCAACGGCAACAAGCTGGCGTTTTTTGTAATGTTGTCTTTAGATTGTAAGGTATAGTCAAACGATCCATAATAGACTCCTGGACCTAGAATTAAAGTTAAACAAATTATAATTAACATTCCTAAGAAATTGTATCCCTTGATAAATTTTATTTCATAAATTTTTTATATGAAATTAATATAAGATTTTTAAAAAAGATCTAAAAAGAAGAAAAACTATTACCAGTCATCCAAGCAAATGTTTTAGGTGGCGATCTGAATTTGGGATGAAAGAACACCAAGTCACTGTAACCAAAACTGCCTGGTAATTCTAAAAAACTTGGAGCTGTGAAAAAAATAAAAATTCTTTTTTGATATCTTGTGATTTTTATGAATTCAAGAGTAGATATGACTGAATACAATCCCATATTCAAATATAATCCCACCCCTTAATTTAAGATAAGTATGGCCACAAGACTTTAGTTAATTCCATTGCATGCAATCTGAGTATAATCCTATCTCTGATTTTCACCAAATTCTGTATCTATTCTGCCTGAAACCATGAAGTTCATCCAACATTTTTTTAAATTTTTTTTTCTGTTGATTGTTCAGTGCTTAGAGGCATCCTGCATTTTGTACTATATTAAATTTAACATCATTATTATGACTGTAAAATCACAAACTTACCTAAGGTATCTTCATAATTTTGGAAGACGTGTTGAAAGACTGGCGATTCGGCTGAACTAGGGATAGTACCAATAAATTGATACATGCGTCTACAAAATATAATGTAAATCATATGTAAATTACCAAGTTAGATTATATGTAAATTACCCAGGTGTTGTTAGATTATTATGTAAATTACATAGGTGTTGTTAGATATATTGTAATATCCAGGTGTTGTTAGCTTATATGTAAATTACCTAGTTAAATTATATGTAATTTATCCAGGTGTTATGTAAATTACATAAGTGTTAGATATATTGTAATATCCAGGTGTTTTTATATTATATGTAAATTGCCCAGTTAGTTTATATGTAATTTATCCAGGTGTTATGTAAATTACATAGGTGAACTAGACAAAATTGTAATATCCAGGTGTTGTTATACTATATGTAAATTACCCAGGTGTTGTTGCCATAATGAAATATCTTCTCTCATTGTGTACAGTTGATGGAATTCTCTCAACCTCCAGACCAGTTACTGATACAGGACCATCTTTTCCCAGATCAAAAACCTAAAAAAAATTAAAACCCATGGAAGAATTATTTAATTTTCTAAATAGTAAATACTTCTTGATCTGACAAATATATGGTACACAGCTTGTCAAACATAATACATCTAAACTAACTAACTAAACAAAGATTTCAAATCCTCATATGTTTGATATTTCTTGGAACCAACCTGTTTCCAATATTGTTCCACGCTCTGTAAAAAAAATCTGCTATCTTCTCCTGACTGGAGTTCAGTCTCGAAAATTAAACCTGTAACAAGTATTAAAGAAAATGAGTCATTTGAAAGTATGCAAGACTACCTTACTTCTAACTGCAACATATGGCTTTTTAGGTGGAAGAAAAGTAACAGATAAAGTTAAGGGTTAAGCGGCTTGGAACTAATTGTGTTGCAGCCACAGCTAAACACTTTGATCTTTGGAGCTAAGAATCCTGTTGTTAGATTGCCTTACTAACCTCTACTGGTTCCCATCAGTATCTCTCCTGTTTGATTGTCACTTGAATTTGCTTTATTCCATCCAACAGAATCAATGAGATAACCCTGAAAGTATAGTAACTTTACAGTATACAGTGTTTAACTTTTATGCAAATTAGTTTTATATTCATATCCTTATTAGGATCCTTGTTTTATATTCATATTATTAGGATCCTTACATTATGCAAATTAGACTAAGTTTATGTTCATGTTCATTTTTTTTGTTAAAGTTTTATTTTGTTCATTTATATTTTCTTTTATTACACAATTTTTTCAATGTTTCAATTTTAACACCTATTCATGGTGAAGTAATCCTTATGTATATCAAGTTTTCTTTGAAATAAATGATCAAATGTTTCATATGGTATTGCTGAGAAGTGAACGTACTTGAGTACTACTACAGTGGTGATGGTGACATCATAAAAGGTAGGAGTTATCTGGAAACTGAATCCTGATTCTAGATGAGCAGTCTTGTCGGAAGACCCATGACAGGAGTAGCTAAAGTGGAGAACCTGACAAGATCTTTGGAATCACAGCGACACCAAAGAAGGTATCAACCAGAATTATCACTCTGGATGACCCTGTTAAAACTGAAACTGCTGAATGAATTATCTCCAGATTTCTGTGATGGTTTGTTTAAAATTGAAATAAGCAACTGTGATGATAACAGTTGCAAAGAGAGATGTGAAGCCTTTGATGATATTGTATCATAAAGCTCTGTCTACACTATCAAATGTCATACATGGACATGATGATTAAGAGTCATATTACTACCATATTTAAGTATATCACTACCATATTTGGGCATGTCATACTTTTCTTTGTTAAACTAGTTTGATAGTGTAGACAGACCTTTTACATAAAGCAATTCGTAACTTCATTGAATACTGCAACCTTTGTCTATTTATGCATTACCTTCATCTTCTGGATGGGTTTTGCTTTTTTTGAGTTCTTTGACAGGTAGAAGACATCTTGAGAAGTTTTCATACTGACAACAAGATGGCGACCATTTGGATCCAGAAATATCTTATGCACCTGATCATCACTATTCTTGGTCACATCAATGTCTACAAAAAATAGAATTTGATTCACAAAATGTTACCATATTACTCGAAATGTGTTCATAATTATACACATAAGTTTACCCACTTACCACAGATATAATTAATAACTTTTTACTTACCATCCGGTTGGTCAGGATGCTCTAGGTCAATACGTAGCAACTTGTTATTTGTCATGGCCATCACAAGAATGTTGTTGTTAACGGTTAACATTGTTATTGGTTTTTCAGGCCTGTAAATAAAATTCAGATATAGCTATAAAAAAGTGATTTTTTTTTTTGTGAGGTTATCAAGAGATGTTGTGTAGCTAGGTGCTGCAGTTGATTATTTAGGATAAACTCGCTAGTTCTAGAAAAATATGGAGCTCTTTTAATTTATGAGATAGCATAAAGTAGTTCTAGGGTGCAAATTGAAAGTTTTTTTTAAATCTTACTTGAAATTGACTCGCTGTTTATTAAAGATTCGCACTTCTTCTGGCTCAAGTCGTGCTGTCACAAAACCTGATGATATCTACGAAATAGTAAATAATATTAAAATAATAGAAAATTTGTTAATGGTGCATATTTTATTGTATTTATATCAAGTAAAAGATTAACCCCTTACTAATATTATTATAGTTTTGAGGTAATTAATATATTAGTGTGTTTATTTGCCCAACACGCAGTGGACTGGAGTTTTAAGGGTTTGTGTAAAACTGTTTTTGACAATGTGTTGCGACGAATCGATGGTGTAAAAATAATGTTATTTAATTCTGAGCTTACAGGTTCATTACTAGTCTTGTTCGCGCGTACAGGCACCGAGGAGGCTGCCCTCGCAGTTGCTTGTTCATATTGTTCAAGTAACGATGCCATTGTTTCTTTCTTGGTGCATTCCTCTGCAAAATAAATTACAAATCAATTTGTTGAGAATCAATACCTGTAGGCTGTACAGCATAAGTTGTAATTGTAATATTTATTATTAGTGAGATTGATTAGGCCGGCCCAGAGTAGTAGTTAGACTGCATAGTAGGCCTAGATAGTTTCTTGCCCTCTAAGCTAGCAATATCCTACTAGACCTAGCTAGGTGGACAGGCGCATTGAATGCACTGGTTGCTTCTTGGGCTAGTTCTTTTCTACTCCCACCTTGGCCTACTCTGCTGCCTAGCTGCCAAGGCCTAACTTTATAAAATGAATTACAGCCTAGGCCTACACCAAATCGGTAGTTGGACTCTTGCAAAAGTGTCCAAATAACTTTTGAATATTATGAGTAGGTTTAATATTTATGCATTTTCTTCCGCTTGTTCTATTTAGGCTACCAAATATTGTAAACAACTCACCGTTTTAATTACAGAATCAACCAAAAACTTCCATTTCCTCTGCAACTATTGAGGGCGTCTTCCAAGTCACATGAAAACGAAACTCTGGATCTGGAACAATAACATAAAAACGACAGGCTAAAGTTTGGGGGACAAAAGTGAGGAAAGGTAAGGTTGTAAGGCGTTTACGAAAGCAATAAATGTGGATTTAGAATAATAAGATTTCAACAGCTTACATTGAGTTGTGTTATCAAGATACATGGCCGCACGATTCAGTTGATGTCTGTAAGTGTAGGCCTTACCCACCTATGCCTAGTTAGGCATTCAGTATTGTCAAAGAATTTTGGTGTGTGGTATGAACAGTATTTTTGCTATCTACATGATAAAGAGTCGTTTTGTCCCAGTAATTTGATATATACATAAACAAATGTATATATCAATTAAATAAGATTAATCAAGAAATTTATAAAGTATTATTATTATTACATTTATTTACCCAGGGTAGCCCAAACAGTTAAAAACTGGTTTCCATTGGGGCCCTGCATTTTACGTTATTTTTTTTTTTTTTTTTTTATTACGGTATATAAAATAAAATGTACAAAAGCAATAGCACACAGTTATGATCTTTAATCATTTTTAAAAGGTGTTATTTTTAATTATTTCCTTTTTCAAAAGTCATTTCCTTACATTAAACCACATCCTTCCTTGAGTATGTCACACTACAGTATATCTACCTTAATAAATTATATTTCTCAGCAGTAGCGAAACATAAGACAGAATCATTCAAGAGAGGCATGTCATAGAATGGATCCACTGGGGACATCTACCAATACTGTTGATGTATCCAACCTACTAGAATGGTCCGACACAGATGTTCCTGTTTACAAGACAACATGTCAGAGGTCGTCCAAATTTCCCTGCAGACCTGATATAAATAAGAAAGTTGTACTTTGGTATGAATTATCAAAATTTAAATTAGTATGTTATTACAGTATTGTAGTTTGAATCTTTCCTTTGGGACACCCCCATGTGTCTTTTTTATAGGCGTATTTCAGATTTAGTTTTTTTGGTTTATAATCTTGCATTTTAGAATTCGAAAATGTCACTAATTCATTCCTACTAATCTATTGAAATTGAATTTAGATAAAATTTAAAACTGTATATTGTCCAATATTCATAAAACACAGTAAATGTGTTGTTTGATACACTACTAATATAACACAAGTACAGAATAAAAACAAATTTTAAAAATACATATTAAACAAGAATATTTCTTACAAAAAACGCTGCTCGCTTATTGTTATTGCTAAGGTCAAGTCTGGGGGTCACTTCATCACGCCTAGATACTTCAAGTATCCTATTACAAACAAAAACTTCAATGGACTGTTTTGATAATAATTCAATGATTATCTGACAGCGAATTATAGTAATATCATGGGACTCATAAATACCAGAAATGCTTTGGGATTTGTCGTTGGACTCTTTTCCCAGACGTTTTTTTGATTCAACAGGTGGTACCTATAAATTATAGTCGAGAATCATTTTTTGCAAAAATGTCAGTGTCTAGTACTATAACTGCTGCTTGCTTTATATCTGAATGATTTATCTCTTCTGACGTAGCGGGCTAGAGCAGCAGCGTGAAAAACATATACTGTATACATTAACAGTACCCACTTGAAGGACAGATAACACTGGCTTTCATATACCATTTCTTAACAATGAGAGAGTCGGATAGCATTGTTTTTCCCATATATTTTTTAACAATGAGTGCTGTTTTATCTTGCAGGGAAGGCAACATATGCAGGTTGAACTCCATTGCAATAGTGAATTCAACCAATGAGACACTAAATGACAAAAATCCCATTAGTCAAGAAATATTTGACAAGGCAGGCCCAGATCTACAAAAAGAATTATGCGAACAATTAAGAGGTATGAAAAAAAAAGCACTTGCATAATTAACTAAAGCTCTGTCTATCAAACTTTATGTGACAAAAAAATTTGATGTGCCAATAAATGGACATGATGATGTCATATCACTACCATATTTGGGCACATTATACTAGTTTCATAGTGTAGACAGGGCTTAAGAGTCTGAAGCCGATTTAGAAGAATGCATTATTGTGTTGATGCGCTAAACACTCGGACATCGTAGTGTATGATTTCATATTGGCATATCGATTTGGCCGATTCATGCAGCCATACATCATTCGTTAATTAAAGCGTCTGTTTCCGTAATTTTTAGGTTGTCGAACTGGAGATGCTAAAATAACCAAGGGATATCATCTGCCAGCTCGCTATATTATACACACAGTTGGACCACGATTCAATATTCGATACAAATCTGCAGCAGAGAGCGCCCTCTATAATTGCTATAGAAATGTATTAATGGTTTGCAAGTATGTTGAAATATGTATTGCCTTTAGTGTTAAAAAGATATTGCTCTTTTTTTTATTTCAAAGCATGGTGTCTCCTTAATAGTGGTGTTCCCTAGAATAGGAATTTCCCTATAATAGGAATTTCCCTAGAATATGGATTTTCCTAGAATAGGGATTTCCCTAGAATGGGGATTTCTCAATGAAGGGGTCCTACACTGTGCACTCTACAATTCTACAATCACCATGAAATTAAATTTAATAACTGCCAGTAGAACAAATATGTATAACAAATTATTAATTTGCATTCTAATAGATTAAATGATTCTTTGTATGTTTTGTAGAGAAAACCATGTATCAAGTTTAGCATTAACATCCATCCACTCACTGAAACGAGGTTACCCACCAGAAGATGGAACACACATTGCCCTAAGTATGCAAAAGCATAGTATTAAGCTCTGTCTACACTATCAAACTGGTTGATGTGCCCAAATATGGTAGTGGTATGACATCACTATGTCCATATAATGGGCACATCACAATTTTTTTGTCACATGAAGTTTGATAGTGTAGACAGAGATTTAGTCATTTCAATGATGTTTGTGCTGTTGGTGTATAGTGATGTTGTGGTTGTATGTTTTCAATTGTAAATTTGATTGCCAACATTTTTTAGGGATTGTAAGGCGATTCCTTGAATTCTACGGAAGAGAGTTTGAAAGAATAATCTTTGTCATCAGCGGAATGAATGAAGTAAGTATTGAAATTAACTCTTTCTGCATTGAATATGTAGACTGTTTGTATTCCAACAAATTCAACAGCAAAACTTGTCAATTACAGGGCGGATAAACTATATTATGTTTGTAAACAAAGTCTTATTTGAGGCTTAGAGTAGTGGAGAAAACATGTGTGAATTTAAGCTAAAATACTGACACTAACTAGGTCAGGATCGAACTTTGTGGAAGCAAAGAGCATTAACCACATATCTACAGCTCCAATAATATCATTTATCTGGAAATTATGTGGTTTTTTTTGTCACCCTTTGTGATAGGGAATCTTTAGTTGAATCTTTTAGAAGAATCAGTAAGAAAAATAGGCTACCATGCACCCTGCAGGGTTGTTAAGTACGATATTTTGTGATTTGTTTCTCTTTGGTAGGATTCTTACGCAGAACTAATGCCGTTGTATTTTCCCCGGAATGAGAATGAGGAATCCTGGGCTTGTGATCTACTGCCAGAAAATGTTGGGAATGAATACGGGGAACCGGTTATTGCCGAGAGGAAAATACGCATCATGGACAATCCAGCCAAAATGAACTTTGGTATGTTAATTGAAGATAAAATATTAGATAAATTGTTGCTACTTTGATATTTGTAAATAAAGTTAAACTCTGTCTACACTATCAAACTAGTTTTGACCAAAAAAGTGTGATGTGCCCAAAAATATGATAGTGATATCATGTCCATATATGGGCACCTAAAATGTTGTTGTTACATAAAGTTTGATAGTGTAGACATAGCTTTAAAACTTTTTAAAGCAGATTATGAGATGTTTTTTTTTTTTTTGGTTTTTTTTTTTTCAGAAAATGGTGATTGTAATGAAGAACTGGATGTCAATATTGATGACATGCATGTTGGTAGGCATGCTTTTGCTGCTATGGAAACACATCCTGATTCTGCACGTAAACAAGGTCAAAAGTCACAGAGTCCAGAAGAAACATTCGCTGATCAAAGAAGAAGGTAAGCATATGTGTAAAGTTTTTTTTGGATACATAAAATAAATATGATATTTTCACTAAAGTCTTGCATACACTATCAGACTTTATGTAACAAAAAAATGTGATGTGCTCATATATGGACAGGATGATGTCCTATCACTACCATATTTGGGTATATCACTACCATTATTTGGGAACATCACACTTTTTTTGGCGGGGAGCTTAAATGTGGACAAATACGTTTTAATTAATTTTTATAAATAAATATATTAATAAATAATACATTTTTTATAGATATGAGCGTTTATTACGCAAAGCACGTAGTGATGATTTGTCAGAACTAGCAGCGTATCGGTTTATCTACCAGACCGGAGTGGATATATTTGGTCGTCCAATCGTCGTAATTGTCGGAAAAAACTTTCCAGCTGGAAATGTAGACAGGGATAAGGTAATATAGATTGTAAAAAGTTGTACACTTCCCAATATATTGAATGCACCTATCAGCAGTTAGATGCTCTAAGCTCTAAGTTGTATATGTACGTGTTTGTCTGTGTTCCCTCCTGTAAGTGGTGAACCATGAGCTCACTGTTGGTTGGGAAATGAATAAATAAAGATATATATTGTCCCCTGAAAAATAATTTTAAAAAACAATTTTTGTTGAATATGTCATTTGAATGTCACATATAAATAGTGGATCGAAAAAAAATATATATATATTTACCTTAGAAAAAATGTAATTTAAAAACAAAAAATATTTCATTGTTTTTCAGACAATGATTTTTTGGTTAAAATTAACTGTTTATTTTGCCTTTATTTATAAGTGAATAACTTTATTAAAACTCCAAAATGGCCTGTTAAAAGTCTGATTTTATTAATCTTTAATTTTTAAGTTTTTTGGGGGAGAATACATCTTTAACATTATTAGAAAATATATGGATGATAGTTTTTTTCCCTACAAATAACATATTTGTTTTGTTTTGTAGGTTCTTTTATATCTCATCCATGTACTGGATCCAATAGTTAGTAGGGATTATATCGTAGTTTATTTTCACACGCAAAGTACTTCCGAAAACCAGCCGGAGATGAGCTGGTTGAGACAGGTGTATCAATTAGTGGACAACAGATATCGTAAACACCTCAAATCATTTTTTATAGTACATCCTACTTTCTGGTCAAAGGTCAGTATCAGGGACATGAGTAAATTTATTTTTAAGGCTCTGAATGTGTTGTGAAAGTGGTGTATTTTTTTACAGAGTTTTTGATAACTTTGCATTATTTTGGGCATGTGTTGTGATGGTGCCATGTTTTGGGCAATAATGTGCTATTAGGTGCCAGACTTTTGACAATATGTGTTGTGAGGGTGCTATATACTTCGGGGCACTATGTGCAATGAGGGAGCCAGACTTTTGACAATATGTGTTGTGAGGGTGCTATATACTTCGGGGCACTATGTGCAATGAGGGAGCCAGACTTTTGACAATATGTGTTGTGAGGGTGCTATATACTTCGGGGCACTATGTGCAATGAGGGAGCCAGACTTTTGACAATATGTGTTGTGAGGGTGCTATACTTTGGGGCACTATGTGCAATGAGGGAGCCAGACTTTTGACAATATGTGTTGTGAGGGTGCTATACTTTGGGGCACTATGTGCAATGAGGGAGCCAGACTTTTATGTAGTATGTGATTACCTTTGCACTCTCTTGGAGATAACTCTTAATTATCCTTTCAGCTAGTAACTTGGTATTTTACGACGTTTACTGCATCTAGTATCAAGGACAAGATACATAGTCTTCCCGGAGTTCACTTACTCTACCACAATATCAATCCAGACCAGCTAGACATTCCGCCATTTGTCCTTGAGTACGACTTAAAGGTATGTGTACTTTGTGTTGGCTCGCATGCAGCCAGACTAGATTGAAAAAATGTCTGTATATACACAGTAGAAAACCTGTTAATGGACCCAAGGAAATGCGTCCTCTTAAAAAGTGTTAGCTGTAGTGTTATATATATTTTCCCACATTCTTCTCATGGGAAAATGACCCTTCCTTTGATAGTGGTGTCCCCTGAATAGGGTGTCCCAAATTTTACTGTTTTAATGAGGTGTGACCTGGAAAAAAATAGGAAAATAAATTGACCTATAAGCATAGGCGGATTCAAATTGTAATGAAAAAGATAGGATACTTATTTCTAAAATTTGCCATTTTTAGGATGATGCATAAACATCATTTATTTATTATAATTTTTTTTTTTTTTTTAATTCGGATTGTTACAGATAAATGGACCAAACTATTACCAATCTGTAGAAGAAGGTGCAAACCCTGAAGGATTGTAAACTTCAACCCGATTGGCTGATTTAAATTCAACTTCAACCTCATTGGCTGATTGAAATTCAACTAAAACCGCTGATTGGAGTTCAACTTCAAACTGATTGGTTGATTGAAATTTAACTTCAAACCGATTGGTTGATTGATATTTAACTTCAAACTGATTGGCTGGACAATAATGCTGTAATTAACAACTTGGTAATAAACTAGATGAGATGCAACAATTAAGCAAGAAAATAAAAATAGTCACAATTTTTAAAAAATAATCAAGACTTTACAAAATTTGAAAAATATAATTTTTTGGTTTACGTTTAAATCCATTTTTGTTATACCAAAATAATGTATGCAAACAAATAGATGTAGGAGCTAAGTATCAATTGTCGTATTCGATTTAGACTTTCACCGTTGAGTAGTTTTTCCGTTGAGTACTTCTTTAACGAAGTATTTTGAGCGTTGAGATTGTTCTCAACGAAAACCTTTCATTGTCAACGTTTTCTATTCGAATGACTTTCTGTTGAGCACAAATTTACAAATCTTTACGTTGACAACGAAAGTTCCCAATCGAATACGACAAATAACTATAAATTATGCGTGCCTCTCTATCGACAATAGCGTGCGGTTGAGGGCAGCATTGAGTTGTATCACAAGTCTTCCCCGAAAAAAGGATAAATCTGTATATCCCTTCTTGCCAATGGTGTTCCATTTCGTCTGATTATTTATTTTTTTATTAAATCGAAAACAAACAACAATAATTACCACCACTATAGTATACATATTATCAAGTGCTACAGAAATTTAAAAAATAGCTCTGAAAAACTGATTAAAAAGATTGTGCAATAGATATGAGATTAATTTAAACCATGGCAAGTAGTATTCCTTAATTTAATATGTAATATTATGTAATACCAGTATGCAAATTACATATACCTGCAAATTGCATATCATTTTCTAATAACTCATTTTGTTTAATTATTTTCGACATGGAAAACCCATTCCATAACTTTGGCCTATGTTTTGATAGCTCGGCTTTGGTACTGTGTTTATTAATAATTGAATTTTTGTTTAATGCGAGACATGGAGAAAATTTGTTTATTTAAAAAATGTTAAACTTTTATAATTTTCTACTGGTGGTACAAACACTATGTTGATACTATTCTATCTACTTAAAAGTAGACAACCGTAATATATTTGAAACAGTTAAAAGTTAATACATTAAATCAAACTTTAGTTATAAATGTCAACAATCTCGGTACATCTAGGGCTGAATTTTGGGCCTATGTACATTGGGCCTATTGGGTACATAAACACATTAGGTATTGGGTTTGTGTCTACAATAAATGAAGGATGAATCAAAACAAACTTGGTGGATGGGTTTTAAGCTTGGTACCCACCCACTGACCAATCACACGCAACGGTTTGGATGATACATCGTGTTGTGATTGGTCAAATTACTTGTGGCATGTCCTAGTAAGATACATGTGATCAATAAAACTTTAGACATTAAAAAGTTTTACAAAATAATATGTTGCCTAACAAACAAGTGATTATGGATTCTTTATATTATTACTGGTAGTTAAGAAAGACAAATCGAAAAATAAATATTTTTTAAAGTCAATACTTGCTGTTTTTTTGTCTAAAATAGTATTTGTAATAAAATAGTGATTTTGTTTAGTCATAGTCATATATACTTTATTGTCCATTTAAAAAAAACAGAAATGTGATTTGAAAACTGGCAAAATACAAAAATATAAAATACAATTTACAAAAACACACACAAAAAGTTAAGAGGCTAAAAATTGTTAAAATTAGAGAAAAATTATCGGTTACATTTTACCTTTGTACTCTGGAGTTATATAAGTGTATAGCATTAGGTACAAACGAGCACCTAAACCGTTTTGTTTTGGTATTAAGTGCACGTAGTCTTATGCCAGAATTCATGAGAGCAAATTGTTTGTGAAGAGGATGTGTTTCATCATCAATGATACTTTTTACTTTTTTTAACACATTTTCTTTATACAAGGATTCAACATCAGGTAAGTGCTCTCCTACTAGTCTAATTGCTCTATTTCCTATTCGATTAAGTTTAATTTTATCTTTTTGCATTGTATTACCATAAAAACAAACATTACAAAAAAGTATTACACTGAGAATTACAGAGTTATAAAACAATTTAAGTATAGTTTTGTCAATTTGTAGGTACTTCATTTTTCTTAAAATAAACATCCTTTGGTTGGCTTTGCATGTGATTTTGTTTAAATGTATTCTGAATATTGTGCACACAGCCAAATTGTCAGATTTTTACTCTTTGTTTGCAAAGATAAAAAGTCCAAATCAATGGTGGTAGACCATTTCTGCCTTTTTGGGACTGGGGAGGTGACCATGTGAATGGTGTGCTGTCACTTTTAAGCTTCCGTAGTTATGATTGGTTAGAAATTGAGCTACCAGACCGCCTTTCTACCACCACCAGGCGGTCTGTCCGCTAGGTGTACACAATTTCGACGATACTACTTTCTAAAAGGATAAATCCATCTACATTACTTTTACACCTGTCTTCAATTCAAATAATGTACATTTAACGTTCTCTGTTTTATTATTTACCAAACTAAAATTATTCAATATAATTTTCTCTCTTTCCCCGAGACAAAATATAATAAGTATTACGTGTTACAGAAAAGTAAATATCTAAAATGGTATCGCCGGCCTGTTGTAACGACAAGATTGGCTACCGCCTGACAGAACAATCTGCAACAGCGGCTTGCAGTTTGCATCGATATTATAGAGGGCCTGTTTTTGTGTACACAGTGTATATAAAAAGAGAGTGATGTAGAAACTGACACGTTGACCGAGCCTAGCTAGAAATCGGCTTTGAAATTAAAACATTAATAATTATTATTTAACTGTCATTATTTAAGAAAGGTTTTAATATTTATATAATGGGTAAGTGTTTTTATTAGCTTGTGATGTTTTTTGATATTATAATAACCTAAAACTGGAAGAAAAGACAGCAAATTTAAGTGGTGTTTCGTAGATTTCCAGCCTAAAGTAGGCTATAAATTGGCCGGCTCGGCGCGTAGTAGACAGCAGACTGTTCACTTACAACCGGCCTAACATCTAGGCCTAGCTTTGTTAATGTCTTTGTATGTCTTTATTCTCTATTTGTATGACTTAAAACTAGTACTAGGCCTTGGTATGTATGTTTATTGAAACTATTATGTTCCCTAATAAAGAGAAGTATTTTAGTAGCAGCTATTACTAGCTAGCTTGTTTGTTGTGAGTGTGATTGGCTGACTAAAAAATTTCCACCACCGTGAGTGGGGTTGTGCAGATGGGATCCATTCAATCAGCCTAGCTTTAAAAAAATAACCTGCTTCTTGGCCATAAAATACAGTAATTTATATTAATCACTGTCCAAAATGTTTCCGATTTTGGTCTATAAATAAAATGGATTAAATAATCATACTTTTCTTTTATTTTCTAGGTGGTTTTTTCTCATCCCTTTTTTCAAATCTCTTTGGCTCGAAAGAGATGAGAATTCTAATCTTAGGTTTAGATGGTGCCGGCAAAACTACTATATTATACAGACTACAAGTTGGGGAGGTTGTAACAACGATACCGAGTAAGTACTGTAGTACCAGAAAATAAACCAAAATTAATAAGTTCCTATGCCTATAAATAAGCATGAATTTGAAATGAGCTTTGGACTCACTGGGAAGAGTTTAAAAGTGTGGCCCTGCCCAGGTTTGCCCAGCACAATGTTGGTATCTCTATGGCTCTATGAGTTGATTGGAAAATGATTTTTTTAATGTTTTTGTTTTATTATTATTATTACTGTGTTGGGTTTTTTTTTCTAGCTTCTATAACTTTCTCAATTTCTTTTCTTATAGCAATTGGGTTCAATGTTGAGTCAGTTACATATAAAAATCTAAAATTCCAGGTTTGGGATTTAGGCGGCCAAACTAGTATCAGGTAAGGTTACTGAGCACCTAAATTCGCCAACATAAACTTATTGTCCCCAAAAAACATGAAAAATGAAGATTAATGAAATCCAACTTTGAATAGGCCATTTTGCAGTTTAATAAAGTTAATCACTTCTGTAGGAAAAAAATCATCAAAAATAATTACCGTATTTCACTTATAAAAAGACAAGATTTACAGTTAAATTTAACCAAAACCCATTGTCTGACAGACAATTTGACTTGTTTTGCTTTGAATTACAGTTTTTCCAGGTAAATAGATTTTGTTTAGATCCAATTTGTGGTCAAAGTGAATAACTATTATGTGACATAAAAATGGCATATACAACAAAAAGATGTTAAATTATTTTTCCAGGGGGCAATATAGCTTTATATCTTATATCTTTACACTTATGTAAATTTAAAACATTTTGGCAAGATGTATAGAAATCAAAAGAACAATCAATTTTATCATTTGTAAATCATTAAAAGGTTGCTGCCACAACAGATTAATGTCTTGTACTGTGTATGCTGCAAGACCAATAACGTTTTCTGTATTCTGTAAGGTTTTAATGATATATAATGATCAATACACTCAGAATTGTTGACAGTCAAGAAGGGAAAGCGAGAACTAAGATCTAGCCATCAGGTGCTACTGTACATTCCGAGGAGCAAACATAGTTGGGGAGATCGGACTTTCGGTGTTGCTGGACCTAGGCTCTGGAACCACCTACCCTTGAACATTAAACACACATCATTATTGAGTCACTCTAAGTCACTACTCAAAACTAACCTTTTCTGATTTTTTCTACAGCGCCATGAGCAATGAATGTTGGAATGGCGCTATATAAATCGAACGATTGATTGATTGATTGAATACGAGTATTATTTTGTTTGTATTTCAGACCATATTGGAGATGTTATTATTCTAACACAGACGCTATTATATATGTGGTAGATAGCTGTGATAAAGATAGAATAGGAATCTCTAAGTCAGAATTAGTTGCAATGTTAGAGGTAAATTTGTTTGTAATTTTGCTTTCACATCTTAAGCTCTGTCCGCACTATCAAACTTTATGTGACATCATCAAGTCCATATATGGGCACATCACATGTTGTTGTCACATAAAGTTTGATAGTGTAGACAGAGCTTTACACTCTGTCGCTGCTGTGTCCAAGTTGGTAATAATACTAATATGATATTTTTTTTGGTTTTCCTCCAAATTTAGGAAGAAGAATTGAGTAAATCATTATTATTAGTGTTTGCAAACAAACAAGATATGGAAGGCTGTATGACGCCATCAGAGGTAGCCAGCTCACTAGGACTTCCAGCACTACGAACGAGAAAATGGCAAATATTTAAAACGTCTGCTATCAAAGGCGAAGGATTAGACGAAGCAATGGAATGGTGAGTGACATTTACTTTTGTTTGTTTTATAAATTACAATAACCTCTATTAAGGGGACATCTTAGGGACCCTATAAAGTATCCCCTTTATACAGGTGTCCTCCGAATAGGAATTGTTTGTAGTACTGTGTGTGTATATTTCTTTTCAAAAATTGGTAGCTACATTTTGTGGAATTGTACTGTAATTGTCTTATTTGTGTAGCGTGGTTTAAATACTCAGCTACTGTACTTATTTTAAGGCTGTTAAGTTGGTCTATATGTTTGTTAATATATGTTTGTTTATTTTTATTATTTATTTTTTAACAATTATTACCTTAACTAGGTCTCCTATTTAAACACTAAATTTGTTAATATCTTCTAAAATCCCAGATGTTTGTGTAGAAAATTTAAAATTAAATTTTAATTTTAAAAAATATATATATAATAATTTTAATAAATAATACTTATTTAAGGTTGGTGCAAGAATTAAAAACGAAGCAGTAGGTGAGTTAACACTAGCAGCGCCCTCTACTTGATCTAACGTGCAACTCTAAGGATAGAGTCTAACGAATCTCAGTGACTATGACATTCTACGACAACTGCAGCGTTCAACGACTCACGAAACCAAGAACAGATTGTAACAATGTGATACGTCTAAGTATACAATGCGTTCTGTTTAAAGGGAAAAAACGTGTGAATTTTATAGAAATATCTTTTCTATAAAAACACATGACACGAGAGGTACGGTTTCTCGTTTTAACTTATTTTCACTCGTAACTGTAAAATATCGATTTGAATTTTTATGTTTATGTAAATTATAATTCACAAAGACTTCCTGATGAAATTTAAATAAATTGTATTGTAGTGCATTATGGGAAAACTGCCTTATGGGATACAATTACCAGTAATGTGTTGTTATTATTACAAGTATATAATGTGTTATTCACAAAAATTGTTTGACCAAAATGTCTGAAATACAGTAAGATATTCATGGCACATTTCGTACACCCTCTTCTGTACTTTTTCAATCATAATTAGCTGTATATTTCTAAATACAAAATACTATAAATTGATCAGCTCATGGACGCACAGGATGGTTCATCCGTAGGTACAGTGGTATAATGGCTATGAGCGCTCACTGGCTAAACGCAAGGGTCCCTAGAGCCTGAACAGACCAACACAACTACCCAGCATTGGAGGGCCCTTTAAGAATGCTATTTCCCACTGCATAACACCACTGTGTACTTGCACCCGTTTCGTGCCACTTTTGACAATTTTCACAAGCCTGTGGTTAGTCACTCAAAAGCCTCCATTTTTTCCTGAAGTGCCCTTTCCAAACTAGGTATCAGCAGTGGCCTAACTAGCCTAGTTCATGACGATTTTTTCTCATTATATGGAAAAATAAACCACCCTGTGTAAAACTAATGGCTGAATTCAGGTATTATAATAATGTCAACTGGAAATCTAACTGTTCGTTTAACTGTGAGGTTATTTAAATTGTTTGTCTATTCTAATTCATTAAATATAAAAGTCCATTGATATTGATATAATTTATATAAATTATAGATAATTTGTGTGTTACTAGTTAAACAATGTGAAAGACTTGTATATAGATAATAGTATACTGTACATTTTGAAGAAATAATACAAGTCTGGAGTATTTAGAAATACAACTTTGTCACGGTATTATTCTTTTTTTGTTACCCAGACGCCTTTTATATAAGCGATACTTCTAAAAAAATTGTTTTTTCTTAAGATGCATTTTTATTCAGTCGATTGATTCATTTTGAGATTTCAAAGGTGGTGGATGTCGAATTTTAGGTTTAAATTTTAAAATATGCTTTTTTTCACCATTTTATACACCTTTGTAAATTGTTTTGCCAACTGCCCATAATTTATGTAGTTTGGTATCGTTGTAAATTAGTACAATCTAAAACTTTTGCAGTATGCCAGTCTTTAATTGGCAAAAACATAGCGAACAAACAAAAACAACAAAGTTCACAAAGTAAGATGGCAGGAAATACCCATGGGGACTGAATCTCTTAAGCTCTGTCTACACTATCAAACTTTATGTGACACAACAAATGTGATGTGCCCATATATGGACTTGATGATGTCATATCATTACAATATTTGGACATATCACTGCCATATTTGGGCACATCAAACTTTTTTGGTCAAACTAGTTTGGTAGTATAGACAGGGCTTTAGATTAAGAGTCTGTGTTCCCCTCCTACCCAGATAAGCATATCAAATTTTAAATATAAATATCAGAGGCATATCCAGGATTTTCAAACAGGGAAGCGCTAACATATAATATTTTAGCAGTAAAAATGGGGCAGTAAAAATGGGGCAGCAAGCCCCAAGCTTAACCCCCCTGGATCCACCCCTGTCAATATAAGAGCTATTGTCCGTTTCTTTTCTCAAATTTTCTAAATTATTTTGAGTGCCAATATAATATTGTATGTCTCTTAATTTTAAAATTTGATCTGCAAGGTGCTCTCTGTTGCTCAGTAAATGTTCTGGCGCCCTCTATTTAATTTGGTTTGGACCAACTATATACAATTATAACTATACAAAATAGAATTAAGAAATTTCTAATTCCTAATTTTGGTATTATACACTAAAATAGATCAAAATAGTTTTCATAATCTCTATTTGAATATTCTTATGAAAAATACTACTTTTTGGAGCAATTTTGAAAGAATAATATTCAGTACAAATGTTATTTAACTTAAGCCTTTTAAAAATGTCAATGGTTTTATGTCTGATAATCACATTATGTATATCTCAATATAAAAATAAATTGTTAAGGTTCAATTTTTAATGGTGAATTTATTTAGTATTTTTTTCTGCACAAAGCACACATTCAATTCAATAAATTACCTAAAAATTTAAATTTCAAGCAAAAAAAAAGTCAACAGGAGTCGATTGTCTGGAAGTCAATGGGTTTTGCTACGGAGATGGATTACTTTATTAAAATTGAAAAATAACTTAATTTTCAATGATTTTGTCTACGGAGATGAATAACTTTATTAAAATTGTAAAATGGCCTATTCAAAATTAAATTTTATCAATCTTCAATTTTTCATGTTTTGGAGGATACATCTTTAAAGAATAATATTAAGTTATTGAATATATTATGTTTTATTTGCAATACATTCATTTGCAGTTGATTTATAATTGAATTATAACAAGTAGATCAGGAAAGGTAGTCAAACATTTATTTACAATTTAAAGTGCATGTTACCGTAATATATAATTTATCTGATTTAAGTTGATAAATTGGGTGTAAATAAATACAAATTGTTTAGATATATTTAGCGGCCTCTATTATTAAAATGTAAACGTGTTTAAGTTGTAAATGTGACGTCATTATAGAATCGAGAAACTTGTTTCGTTATATCACCCTCTACAATCCAAATTAGGTGTTTAAGTTTTAAATGTCTGAACAATTTATTTTCGAACAACTTATAGAGCCATAATACATAGTTTTGTCGAAAAATAAAAGTTGAAGAATCCCTGTAGAGGGAAATTTCCGAAAATAGGCCGATTTTCGACACTTTTGTTTTTTGACATAAATGGTTAATATAGCATAATAAACATGCGCAGAGTCGACTAATGGGCTCTGCGCATGTCAATTGTGCTATAGTAACCAGTTTTATCGAAAAATAAAGAGGTCGAAAATTGGCCATTTTTTTGAAAAAATCCCTGTACTATAGTACAGGGAAATTTCCGACAAATTGCCGATTTTCGACCCTTTTATTTTTTGACAAATGGTTACTATAGCATAATAAACATGCGCAGAGCCGAATAATGGGTTCTACGCATGTTAATTGTCCTATAGTAACAAGTTTTGACATAAATGGTTACTATAGCATAATAAACATGCGCAGAGCCGAATAATGGGTTCTGCGCATGTCAATTGTGCTATAGTAACAAGTTTTATCGAAAAATAAAAAGGTCGAAAATTGGCAATTTTTTTGAAAAATCCCTGTACTATAGTACAGGGAAATTTCCGAAAATAGGCTGATTTTCGACCCTTTTATTTTTTGACATAAATGGTTACTATAGCATAATAAACATGCGCAGAGCCGAATAATGGGTTCTGCGCATGTCAATTGTGCTATAGTAACCAGTTTTATCGAAAAATAAAAAGGTCAAAAATTTGTCATTTTTTGAAAAATCCCTGTACAGGGAAATTTCCGAAAAATGGCCGATTTCGACCCTTTTATTTTTTGACATAAATGGTTACTATACCATAATAAACATGCGCAGAGCCGAATAATGGGTTCTGCGCATGTCAATTGTGCTATAGTAACCAATTTTGACATAAATGGTTACTATAGCATAATAAACATGCGCAGAGCCGAATAATGGGTCTGCGCATGTCAATTGTGCTATAGTAACCAGTTCTATCGAAAAATAAAAAGGTCAAAAATTTGCCATTTTTTGAAAAATCCCTGTACTATAGGACAGGGAAATTTCCGAAAAATGGCCGATTTTCGACCCTTTTATTTTTTGACATAAATGGTTACTATAGCATAATAAACATGCGCAGAGCCGAATAATGGGTTCTGCGCATGTCAATTGTGCTATAGTAACCAGTTTTATCGAAAAATAAAAAGGTCAAAAATTTGCCATTTTTTGAAAAATCCCTGTACTATAGTATAGGGAAATTTCCGAAAAATGGCCGATTTTCGACCCTTTTATTTTTTGACATAAATGGTTACTATAGCATAATAAACATGCGCAGAGCTGAATAATGGGTTCTGCGCATGTCAATTGTGCTATAGTAACCAGTTTTATCGAAAAATAAAAAGGTCAAAAATTTGCCATTTTTTTTTTTGAAAAATCCCTGTACTATAGTACAGGGAAATTTCCGAAAAATGGCCGATTTTCAACCCTTTTATTTTTTGACATAAATGGTTACTATTGCATAATAAACATGCGCAAAGACAAATAATGGGTTCTGCGCATGTCAATTGGGCTATAGTAACCAATTTTGACATAAATGGTTACTATAGCATAATAAACATGCGCAGAGCCGAATAATGGGTTCTGCGCATGTCAATTGTGCTATAGTAACCAGTTCTATCGAAGAATAAAAAGGTCAAAAATTTGCCATTTTTTGAAAAATCCCTGTACTATAGTACAGGGAAATTTCCGAAAAATGGCCGATTTTCAACCCTTTTATTTTTTGACATAAATGGTTACTATTGCATAATAAACATGCGCAGAGCCGAATAATGGGTTCTGCGCATGTCAATTGTGCTATAGTAACCAGTTTTATCGAAAAATAAAAAGGTCAAAAATTTGCCATTTTTTGAAAAATCCCTGTACTATAGGACAGGGAAATTTCCGAAAAATGGCCGATTTTCGACCCTTTTATTTTTTGACATAAATGGTTACTATAGCATAATAAACATGCGCAGAGCCGAATAATGGGTTCTGCACATGTCAATTGTGCTATAGTAACCAGTTTTATCGAAAAATAAAAAGGTCAAAAATTTGCCATTTTTTGAAAAATCCCTGTACTATAGTATAGGGAAATTTCCGAAAAATGGCCGATTTTCGACCCTTTTATTTTTTGACATAAATGGTTACTATAGCATAATAAACATGCGCAGAGTCGACTAATGGGCTCTGCGCATGTCAATTGTGCTATAGTAACCAGTTTTATCGAAAAATAAAGAGGTCGAAAATTGGCCATTTTTTTGAAAAAATCCCTGTACTATAGTACAGGGAAATTTCCGACAAATTGCCGATTTTCGACCCTTTTATTTTTTGACAAATGGTTACTATAGCATAATAAACATGCGCAGAGCCGAATAATGGGTTCTGCGCATGTCAATTGTGCTATAGTAACCAATTTTGACATAAATGGTTACTATAGCATAATAAACATGCGCAGAGCCGAATAATGGGTTCTGCGCATGTCAATTGTGCTATAGTAACCAGTTTTATCGAAAAATAAAAAGGTCAAAAATTTGCCATTTTTTGGAAAAATCCCTGTACTATAGTACAGGGAAATTTCCGAAAAATGGCCGATTTTCGACCCTTTTATTTTTTGACATAAATGGTTACTATTGCATACTAAACATGCGCAGAGCCGAATAATGGGTTCTGTGCATGTCAATTGTGCGATAGTAACCAGTTTTATTGAAAAATAAAAAGGTCAAAAATTTGCCATTTTTTTGAAAAATCCATGTACTATAGTATAGGGAAATTTCCGAAAAATGGCCGATTTTCGACCCTTTTATTTTTTGACATAAATGATTACTATAGCATAATAAACATGCGCAGAGCTGAATAATGGGTTCTGCGCATGTCAATTGTGCTATAGTAACCAGTTTTATCGAAAAATAAAAAGGTCAAAAATTTGCCATTTTTTTTAAAAAATCCCTGTACTATAGTACAGGGAAATTTCCGAAAAATGGCCGATTTTCAACCCTTTTATTTTTTGACATAAATGGTTACTATTGCATAATAAACATGCGGAGAGCCCAATAATGGGTTCTGCGCATGTCAATTGTGCTATAGTTACCAGTTTTATCGAAAAATAAAAAGGTCGAAAATTGGCCGTATTTTTGAAAAATCCCTGTACAGGGAAATTTCCTAAAAATGGCCGATTTTCGACCCTTTTATTTTTTGACATAAATGGTTACTATAGCCTAATAAACATGCGCAGAGCCGAATAATGGGTTCTGCGCATGTCAATTGTGCTATAGTAACCAGTTTTATCGAAAAATAAAAAGGTCAAAAATTTGCCATTTTTTTTAAAAATCCCTGTACTATAGTACAGGGAAATTTCCGAAAAATGGCCGATTTTCAACCCTTTTATTTTTTGACATAAATGGTTACTATTGCATAATAAACATGCGCAAAGACAAATAATGGGTTCTGCGCATGTCAATTGTGCTATAGTAACCAATTTTGACATAAATGGTTACTATAGCATAATAAACATGCGCAGAGCCGAATAATGGGTTCTGCGCATGTCAATTGTGCTATAGTAACCAGTTCTATCGAAAAATAAAAAGGTCAAAAATTTGCCATTTTTTGAAAAATCCCTTTACTATAGTACAGGGAAATTTCCGAAAAATGGCCGATTTTCGACCCTTTTATTTTTTGACATAAATGGTTATATAGCATAATAAACATGCGCAGAGCCGAATAATGGGTTCTGCGCATGTCAATTGTGCTATAGTAACCAGTTTTATCGAAAAATAAAAAAGTCAAAAATTTGCCATTTTTTGAAAAATCCCTGTACTATAGTATAGGGAAATTTCCGAAAAATGGCCGATTTTCGACCCTGTTATTTTTTGACATAAATGGTTACTATAGCATAATAAACATGCGCAGAGCTGAATAATGGGTTCTGCGCATGTCAATTGTGCTATAGTTACCAGTTTTATCGAAAAATAAAAAGGTCAAAAATTTGCCATTTTTTTTTTTAAAAATCCCTGTACTATAGTACAGGGAAATTTCCGAAAAATGGCCGATTTTCAACCCTTTTATTTTTTGACATAAATGGTTACTATTGCATAATAAACATGCGCAAAGACAAATAATGGGTTCTGCGCATGTCAATTGGGCTATAGTAACCAATTTTGACATAAATGGTTACTATAGCATAATAAACATGCGCAGAGCCGAATAATGGGTTCTGCGCATGTCAATTGTGCTATAGTAACCAGTTCTATCGAAGAATAAAAAGGTCAAAAATTTGCCATTTTTTGAAAAATCCCTGTACTATAGTACAGGGAAATTTCCGAAAAATGGCCGATTTTCAACCCTTTTATTTTTTGACATAAATGGTTACTATTGCATAATAAACATGCGCAGAGCCCAATAATGGGTTCTGCGCATGTCAATTGTGCTATAGTTACCAGTTTTATCGAAAAATAAAAAGGTCGAAAATTGGCCATATTTTTGAAAAATCCCTGTACAGGGAAATTTCCTAAAAATGGCCGATTTTCGACCCTTTTATTTTTTGACATAAATGGTTACTATAGCATAATAAACATGCGCAGAGCCGAATAATGGGTTCTGCGCATGTCAATTGTGCTATAGTAACCAATTTTGACATAAATGGTTACTATAGCATAATAAACATGCGCAGAGCCGAATAATGGGTTCTGCGCATGTCAATTGTGCTATAGTAACCAGTTTTATCGAAAAATAAAAAGGTCAAAAATTTGCCATTTTTTGAAAAATCCCTGTACTATAGTATAGGGAAATTTCCGAAAAATGGCTGATTTTCGACCCTTTTATTTTTTGACATAAATGGTTACTATTGCATACTAAACATGCGCAGAGCCGAATAATGGGTTCTGTGCATGTCAATTGTGCGATAGTAACCAGTTTTATTGAAAAATAAAAAGGTCAAAAATTTGCCATTTTTTGAAAAATCCATGTACTATAGTATAGGGAAATTTCCGAAAAATGGCCGATTTTCGACCCTTTTATTTTTTGACATAAATGATTACTATAGCATAATAAACATGCGCAGAGCTGAATAATGGGTTCTGCGCATGTCAATTGTGCTATAGTAACCAGTTTTATCGAAAAATAAAAAGGTCAAAAATTTGCCATTTTTTAAAAAAAATCCCTGTACTATAGTACAGGGAAATTTCCGAAAAATGGCCGATTTTCAACCCTTTTATTTTTTGACATAAATGGTTACTATTGCATAATAAACATGCGGAGAGCCCAATAATGGGTTCTGCGCATGTCAATTGTGCTATAGTTACCAGTTTTATCGAAAAATAAAAAGGTCGAAAATTGGCCGTATTTTTGAAAAATCCCTGTACAGGGAAATTTCCTAAAAATGGCCGATTTTCGACCCTTTTATTTTTTGACATAAATGGTTACTATAGCATAATAAACATGCGCAGAGCCAAATAATGGGTTCTGCGCATGTCAATTGTGCTATAGTAACCAGTTTTATCGAAAAATAAAAAGGTCAAAAATTTGCCATTTTTTTGAAAAATCCCTGTACTATAGTACAGGGAAATTTCCGAAAAATGGCCGATTTTCAACCCTTTTATTTTTTGACATAAATGGTTACTATTGCATAATAAACATGCGCAGAGCCCAATAATGGGTTCTGCGCATGTCAATTGTGCTATAGTAACCAGTTTTATCGAAAAATAAAAAGGTCAAAAATTTGCCATTTTTTTGAAAAATCCCTGTACTATAGTACAGGGAAATTTCCGAAAAATGGCCGATTTTCAACCCTTTTATTTTTTGACATAAATGGTTACTATTGCATAATAAACATGTGCAAAGACAAATAATGGGTTCTGCGCATGTCAATTGTGCTATAGTAACCAATTTTGACATAAATGGTTACCATAGCATAATAAACATGCGCAGAGCCGAATAATGGGTTCTGCGCATGTCAATTGTGCTATAGTAACCAGTTCTATCGAAAAATAAAAAGGTCAAAAATTTTCCATTTTTTGAAAAATCCCTGTACTATAGGACAGGGAAATTTCCGAAAAATGGCCGATTTTCGACCCTTTTATTTTTTGACATAAATGGTTACTATAGCATAATAAACATGCGCAGAGCCGAATAATGGGTTCTGCGCATGTCAATTGTGCTATAGTAACCAGTTTTATCGAAAAATAAAAAAGTCAAAAATTTGCCATTTTTTGAAAAATCCCTGTACTATAGTATAGGGAAATTTCCGAAAAATGGCCGATTTTCGACCCTGTTATTTTTTGACATAAATGGTTACTATAGCATAATAAACATGCGCAGAGCTGAATAATGGGTTCTGCGCATGTCAATTGTGCTATAGTTACCAGTTTTATCGAAAAATAAAAAGGTCGAAAATTGGCCATATTTTTGAAAAATGGCCGATTTTCGACCCTTTTATTTTTTGACATAAATGGTTACTATTGCATAATAAACATGCGCAGAGAGTTCTACGCATGTAAATTGTGCTATAGAAACCAGTTTTGACATAAATTGTTACTATAGCATAATATTAAAACATGCGCAGAGGCGAATAATGGGTTCTGTGCATGTCAATTGTGCCATAGTAACCACTTTTGACATAAATGGTTACTATAGCATAATAACCATGCGCAGAGTCGACTAATGGGTTCTGCGCATGTTAATTGTGCTATAGTAACCAGTTTTACCAAAAAACTATATGTGCGCATATATTGCTTTGCAAACAACTTATAGAACCATAATACAGTTTTGTCGAAAAATAAAAGGGATTTTTTTGAAAAATGAACAAAATATCGACTTTTTAAAATTCAATAATTAGGCCTATGCGCTTATATCGCTATATGTGCGCATATATTTCTTTAATATATTGATATGATGTTTTCTGCTTTTAAAGCTCTGTTTAGTGTAAACACTATCAAACACTATCAACTATAGTAGTGATATGCACCAATAAGGTAGTGATATGACATCATGTCCATATATGGTCACATCACAGTTTTTTGTCACATAAAAGTGTTATAGTGTCAACAGAGCTTATCTTTTAAGCTCCCATTTCTATCGTATTTCTTGTAATCTTGTTCTCGCAAATTGTTCTTGTATTTTATTGTTTTCAACCAATGAATGAGTGGTGTATCAACATATTGATTTCCGCCATGCAAACCGTCAAACAGTAGATACATATAATGTACGAAAGCCACAGAGGTATTACTATAACGACTAGAGAGTGAACTCAACAAGTGATTCACCGATCAGATACAGCAGTTTGAATCGCAGTCCGCGACTTTTTTTTCCGTACCGGAGTTTCTCCATCGCTTCATTTCCGGCTCAATCAACTCTTCTGTAAGACTGCTCATCAATTCACTCTCATTTGCTAAAGCTTACAACAGTACATAACTGACATACCATCGCCCTAACATGGCATATAAAAAGCATACTTTAATCAATATTCTTGGTCAAATGTCAACTTCAATAACGGTGCGATGGTAGCCTAACACCACGGGTTTCCAAAAATAAAAATAAGGGCCAACTTACCTACACACTTATAGCCTAAATATTATAAAATATATTACGATAATTATATTACAATTTATATACAGTATGCATGCCACATTTTGTTTAAAAAAAAAAGCATTTCAAAGTTCTACAAAGCTATAAGTCCGAAATGGTACTAGATTACTCTAGAATGATATTGTGTTTATTTTCATTTCATATTCGTTCTATTTACCAGTCAATATACTCAATATTTATTCTTGACTGGCGTATTACTAAGTAATTGTGATTGTTCTAGGCCCACGCAATTGAATGACTTGTTTTTGGACAATTGTATTAGATTTAAGTGAATTGATAATAATTTCAAATCAAGCATGGAATATTATTATTTTTCTTTCTTATTTCGAATTAAAAAAACTCATTTTTGTCAGTATTATTTAAAAACATTTTTTAGTCCGTATTTTACAGTGTTGAACCCGTTTTCTCCTCCTCTATACCGAATGATTACCCAATGAATATTTTTTTCTTATTTTTCCATATTTTTAAGAGAATGAGGACTAATTTACTCAGCGTATGTATTTTGCATATTCAACTGAAGAATATGAGCTTTCAATACACTTTGATGCGCAACAACAATTACTCTTGCGCTTTCAATATACGCGTTGTGATAGCAAACGATCAACTAAATTGAGAGGTACCGATGGTGGTTGTGGAGGCCTAGCCCATCATACTCCAAACACCCACCCTCATGAACTCAGCTGACATACCTCAAGCAGCAACAATGTATAAAGATCTTTCTACACAGTATCAAACTTTATATGTGACCAAAAATGTGGTGTGCCTATATATGGACATGATAATGTCATATCACTATCATATTTGGGTATATCACAGTTTTTGTGTCAAACTAGTTTGATAGTGTAGATAGAGTTTTAAGCAAAGCTTTAAGTTTGGTTCCCACTTGGACACAACGCATGACGTATGAAAGCGCCCGGATGTATCATTCAAACTGTCGCTTGTGATTGGTCAACAGCTACTAATATCTGTCATTGCTGGTGGTAGAAAAGATCTCCTTCTGTTTTTAAACGAGTTACTTCCACGTGTCCCTCTGGCGTCACCTGTAATTCCTGAAATCAAAATAAACAGTATATTATTATAAAATAGTGCGTACTATTGCACGCCATGTGACCCACAATCGTCAAATCAAATGACAGAAATGTATTTAGGTGTTATATAATAAACAATACTTAACGGATAGTTAATGAATAATGTATTTGATTCAGTTCAATGACACAGTCATAATAATAACTCCTTATATGTAATGCCACATTCCCACTAGAGACGCAACACAATGACGTAAGTGCAACTTAAGCTTGGTTCCCACTAGAACGTAACGCAAGGACGTTAACGAAACGCAAGCGTTTTAACCAATGACAAGCGAAGTTATAGATAGTTAGCAATCACAAGCGAATAAGCCATCGCTTGTGATTGGTCAATTCACTTGCGTTGCGTTACGTCATTGCGTTGCGTCACTAGTAGGAACCACGCTTTAAAGGATTTTACCAAACACAGGCAATTGCGTTTATTCGAACTATCACTGTCATCGATCAACTCGCTTGCGTCGCGTCCACCATCTTTGCGTTGCGTTACGATCATTGCGTTTCGTCTACCATCTTTGCGTTTCGTCTACCATCTTTGGTAGTGGTTTTTTTCTTTTTTTGGGAGATTTGTTTGCGAGATGACATTATAATATAACCTTATAATTAATCGCACGCGTACGTCGATATCTAATTTATACAACAAAACAGTTTGTGAGGACTTTGTCTTGGGCAGATGGTGACCGCTTATTAGGCGCCAAACAAGATGTTTTCTTCGAATACGTTTACCAATTTGTCACGGTTCGATCTTCTCACAACCTCACTATTTTCAATAGATTTACTATTGCAATTTTAACAACCTGATTTTCAAACTCGTTTCGTTTCCTGACGAGCGGTACGGTAAGCGGAAAACCGCGTAGCTTGTCCTACGTAGAATCTGTATGAGGCGTAATATTACTTACCATTTGTTGCGAGGCTAGGCCTTGGTAGAATGCTTGCCCGCTTTCCAACCCCAGGCTTCTTTATTGACTTCGTTCTATCGGGACTGCTACTCTTGTAGCTTAACTCGTCCATAAATTGAACTGTGATATTTGTCTTTTCACCAGAGACCGGTATTGATGCTGAAACTGTATTGTAATGTAAGAAAAATAAGAAAGTGGAACAAACGTTGTAAAATAAGGTCTTTTTTGTAAGTGGGGCTAATATAGACAGGACTTTTTCGTAATCTCAATGGTTTCCAGTCGTTAACCGGGTAATGTGTCTGTGTGTAAAATTAATTAATTAGTTTGTTGTATTTCACCTGGTGCTCCAGTTATGCAAATTGGGCTTGCATGGCATGCTCATTTGGCTTAGTAGGCTGTGGGCCTCGCTATGGTGTAGAGCGCTATTAGGGTTAGGGTTAGACTATTATGTAAAATGAATTGTTCTTTTATATTTATATAAATTTAAAAAATGCATCAAATTTACAAAATAAATAAGTTCATTTCAACACTAGGAAAAGGTCCTGTATAGTACCACTTTTACAAAAGGGATTTATTTCACGACGCTTGGTCCGCTTTCTGAAAATAAGTGAGGTTATTATAACATAATTATATTACATTTTATAATAAGTTTTAAAAAAACGGGCTCTGTTTCAATCATTTTTAATACAATGCATACATTGCGTAGCTGTTCATATAGAATAATTTTGATTCAATCCAGGGAAGAGTGAAATTACACTCCTTTCGGATTCAATCCAGGAAAGAGTGAAATTACACTCCTTTCGGATTCAATCCAGGGAAGAGTGAAATTACACTCCTTTCGGATTCAATCCAGGAAAGAGTGAAATTACACTCTTTTCGGATTCAATCCAGTGAAGAGTGAAATTACACTCTTTTCGGATTCAATGCCAGTGAATGAAATTCGACAGGCTAAAAACCCTTACCTGTTTTTAGGTTGCACCTGTCATTCCCAATACGGTCACTGTGTACGCTTGAATTATCCAGTTCATTCATGTCGTTTGTGGATTGAGTTGAGTACCCACTTATGCTCGAGGACATGTTCTGTATGGTGTGACCCTTCAACGCGTCAGGGACGTCCACCAGAACGCGCTTACGTTTTTTGGGTAACTTTAATCGAGCCTGCGCATGCGAGTAATACAGCGCAAAATTGTTGACAATAACGGGGACGGGCAAAGCGATCATTAGAACGCCAAACACGCCCGTCACTGAGCCAATCAGCTTGCCGATAGGTTTCAACGGGCAAACGTCTCCATACCCGACCGTCGTCATGGTAACCACGGCCCACCAGAATCCTACAGGGATGTTATTGATACGTTGGCACCCTCCTCCAGAATCATCATCATCTGTTTTTTCTGCATAGTATAACAGACTTCCAAAAGTTAAGACACCAATTCCTAAAAACATACTGAGCAGCATCAGTTCTTTGGCGCTAGATCGAATAGTCTGTATCAAAATTTGCAATCCGCTAAAATGCCGCGTCATTTTGAAGACGCGGAAGATTCGCACTATACGTATAAATCCAAAAAACTCCGCAACGGCATCGTTTATTTGCGAGTCCGTCAACCTAACAATACAGTCAACGAAAAACGGCACGCAACCAATGAAGTCTATGATATGAAACGGATTGACAAAGTATTTTTTCTTGTTCGGACAGAAGATAAAACGAATTATTAACTCAGAAACGAACCACATGACGCAAACGCCTTCTACATAAAACAATGTGTTCATTGCGGTTTTCTCATCACTGGTAAACGTGGTTTCCAGACAGAATGTTGTGATAGACAACACAACTGCCACCGTTGAAATAATTGCAAAAACCTGCAATTAAAAAAGAATAGAGGATTTAACCCAAAAAAAAGAATGTTAAGAAGTAAATACTTTGTAGTAATGTTTAGTAATTCAGAAAACAAAATACTAACTGATGAGTTTACTAATGATGATACTAAGGTTAAAGTTATGATATTAATGAGGGGAAAAACAGAAAATAATTTAAAAAGGTAGAAAATGTTTAGAAATTATGTAATGAAACATTGAATGAATAAAGTGAACCACAAAAAAAATTTAAAAACACATACGAAAACATTCGCCGCCACATTTTCAAGAAACTACACATTTTCTAACCCGATGTCGACTTTTTTTACTCGATGACGAACTTTTTTACCAGATTACGAATTGTTTTAACCCGATGACGAATTTTTTGACCCGATGTCGACTTTTTTTGACCCGATGTGGACTATTTTTACACGAGGTTGACTTTTTTTACCCGAGGTCGACTTTTCTGACCAGACCTCATGCATTGTGCCTATCCATCTCCGTTTCTAATATATATCACAAATTGTAAAACCAATACTAATTTCACAATTTAAACTAGTTTTTTGATCACAATGAAAATTAGCAATTCGATTGATTGATTAGACATCAGAAACTATCTATTATCTATCAATTGGTTTTTATATTATGAATGTACAGCTTTACACATTATATCTAGTTATTACTATTACCGTATTAGATTAAATAAATAATTATTTAAATAAGAATGCGTATTGACCTATTTATTTTTATAACATTTCAATCTGTAATTAATGTTTTTAATAAAAAAAATTTAATTGTGACTGCTTGATGTGTTTTTAGACTGTAATTAAAATCAATATATTTTGTGATCACATTTAAAATAACGAGAACGAAATTCGCGAATAAGCCCTTTTGAAATGCTACAGGAATTTTTCTAGTGATATCAAGTGATAGCCTTTAATATAAAATTCGCGAATAAGCCCTTTAAAATGTAACAAGCATGTATTTGTTTACGTTTATGCGTCAACAATTGAAATTGCATAACAGTTTTAAACCTTATTTATATCTTGTATGATTTTAAGCATTATATCTCAATTTAATTAGTTTACTAATGATAATTATCAAAATAATTATGTTCGATCACGTCCAAAGTAAATATTGTATTACAAATTTGAAACAGATATGTAATTAGTTGAGTTGAATAAGACATTTTAATTGCCTTTAAAATATTATATACGTATGTTATTCGACATTGTCACCCAGTCTCCTCCTTTAAAAGAAATACATACATATCTTTACTTCTATTGAATTATATATATTATATATAAATTTATAAATGACGTCATACATAGTTACTGTGTAGATTAGTTTGTTTATGAAAACACCTGCAATGTGGTAGCTGTTTCCATGTTATCAAAATTTAGTTATATGCCTTTTGTGATATGGTAATCCTTATAGGAAATACACTATACGTTTAGAGATGATATTGAAAATCATTGAAAATGTTAAGCTAGTTTGACAAAAAAAGTGTGATGTGCCTAAACATGTTAGTGATATGCCTAAATATGGTAGTGACATAGCTAAATATGGTAGTGATATGACATCATATGGGCACATCAAACATTTTGTCACACAAAGTTTGATAGTGTGACAGAGCTTTAGATTGCGTAGTCTGTGTAAATACAAGAACGTGATTAGTAGAAATGGCATTACGTGATTAGCCCTCCGAGAACCGAAAATATTATATCATCTTGGAGAAAATTATTATTTTATAATGACCGAAAGAAAAGTACTCCCAGTGTACACACTTTGTGAATTCATTCGTTAAAATTAAACTACAAGGCTTTTGTATGGGTGTAATATAACATTTGATATATCCCCTTCAGGAAAATATAGTCCCTCGTCCAATATAATTCCATCGGAAGATAAACCTCTAAGCAGGCAATATCTGTATTACCATAATGATCACTCATTCTTCTTTGCTAATAATGTTTACTGTTTTTAAACATTTGAAATTTAGTGATGTTTAGGGGGTTTGTAGACCTAAACAATTAAATGCATACCACTCTTTTTTTTAAATTCTCATTTTAGGAAAATTGCCAAGGACAACCACTCAAGGAATTCATTCACTATCCTTCTCAAAGGTGACAATCCCGTTCACAAGACAAACAAGATGTTCTACATAAACAAAGACTTATTATTACAAGTCTTTTGGAGTGGAGTTGCAAATTGTCATGAGGAGGAAAAATCCTGACATGACAGGACTTGAACCCAGGACCCTTAGATTGGTAGCCAAGCATCATAACCACCAAGCAACAACTCCACTCCAAACACGACACGTGCAGTAGGCCCACTACTATTTGCCACAATTTAATAACTAGGAGAATATTATTTGAACAGCCCTAATGGACTGGTAACGAGCAGTGATATTGTGTAAAACGCGCACTTTTGTTATCGTTCGCTGCTGGGCAGACGACACTAATTAGCAACGTTTTCTTGCTTGTATGTACATTGTTATTAAATACAAGATACGTTTAATGATGTTTAAACAACATGGTCATTATTGAAACAGTACTCGTGGTCACTTAAATTCAACACAAACATTAACAAAAGCATTTGAATTCCGATACGATTCAAAGGATACAGGCCATTAACAAACGCTACTTACACCTCAAGAGTTTGTGTCGTCTAAACGAGACAGTTAAAGGTATCTGTTGCACTCACACGATACTTGTGTGCAATAACCAATTTTACAATGTTCCGCACTTGATGTAATAGATTAAACGCCACGAATTAAATTAAGTTATATAAAACATTGTTTTAAGTAGAAAAATGGTTGCTGTTTATTTTAAACTCTTCATATTGGTTGCTACAAATGTGGCAAAAACACAATATTGTAGGAAAAAATAGAAACATAGACCTCTGTAAGGAGTATGGGAGGTCATAACGACGCCCAAAAAAATGGAATAACCCATTCAAAACGAAATTGGCAAACTTTGTACTGTACCTAACGGAACGACTATCTTGAAATGGAATAGAACCAAACATTTGTAAGTGCTATTTTGAGATTACATTTCTTAAATTGTTTGACACAGAAAATTAAAAAATCATAACAATTAACGTACAATATAACGTTGTGCTTTTCAACTTGTTTCTGTAGTAGCACTTATGACCCGAGATAGATTTCCAAAATCAATAAAAGGATGGAAACACCTTGGTTAAGCGTGGTTCCCACTAGCGACGCAACACAAGGACGTAACGCAACGCAAGTGAATTGACCAATCACAAGCGATGGCTTATTCGCTTGTGATTGCTAACTGTCTATAACTTCGCTTGTAATTGGTTAAAACGCTTGCGTTGCGTTTACGTCCTTGCGTTACGTTCTAGTGGGAACCAAGCTTAAGGTACACAAGTGCGTGTATTAAATATGGTTGTTAAGGTACAAAATGTTTATTGATCTGAACAAAAAATGACGTGCTCACGTGACTGCGTATTTTTTGCAGAAATGACGTCACGTATAAATAGTAGTCTTTAAATTTGTTGGACAGGACAACAATGCCGTGACGTGAACAATAGTTAATTATATCAATTAACTAGAGTTTAGTTTAATTAAAAACCTGTTACAATATTAAGTTTAGAATTACTATATATACAGTATTAATATTAGTATATTATTACGATTATTTATTACGAATGAAGCGTTTTCCCGAAAGCTTGTGTTTCACTCGGACTGTTAATTTCATGCAACTATTAATTTACATCCGTAACGCTATCCTTAACGAATCCCGTAACGCATCAAGTTTTTGGTCAATCCGACCGGGAACAAGATATTGAAACAGTTAAATTGGAACTTCTTTAGTTGGGCAAACTTAAGAATGAAGACGAATAGGCGTATGTGTCGACTTTTCGATTAAAATGCCTTGACTGTCAACCAAGCGGTAACGGTAAGCGGAAAACCGCGTAGCTTGTCCACGACGTAACAACTTATCTCTTTCCTTAGCGGGTTTCCGCTCAACCGTCCGTCCGCTTTGCGACATACATTTTTGTTTACCGTTTACCGCCTTTGACAATCTCCTTACCAATGTAATATTATTTTACTTACTGCTGCGCCTTTCGACGAATAAGGATCTTCTAGAAACGTCCAAACTTTTGGTCTTAATAATTGCCACCTTGCCGGCGCTTCTTCTCTGTCTTCTGCGATGTCAAAATATGACGCAACATCAGGTTCATCAATATCGTCATCACTTTCAAATTCCGGTCCTGTAAGTTTAGCTAACGTTTCTTGTGCGTCTCGATGTTGGGTATAACTTGACCAGCAGCAAGGCTCGATCTGTTTTTCATCAATCCCCCAAAATTGTAACTCTTGCTCAAACGCAGGGCCACAGACGTCACTCGGTGCGTGTAGATTTCCTGTTCTGTAAAAGTTCAAAATTGCATCAAAAATTCTTGGATGACGATCAAAATAAAATTCTTTATTAACGGGATCATACTCGGAGTTGCTCATCGCAGAAGGTTGCGTAAGCCAGGCCAGGCGCGTATCTGGAATGTTAGCTAACGTCGATTTGTACGTTTCGTGCCGTACGCCGCCGATGTTAAGTCTGATTTTTCTAGCCTGGGCGTCTTTCAATGCTTGTAATTGTTCTAAGGCAGACATGTCAAGTGATTGCAGGTCTTCCTCCATATCTTCGGTTATTTTGCCTAAAAACCCACTCATTGTCATTTCAGCTGAAAAGAAAAACAAATTCATTTAACTTTAAATTTCATTAGAAAAATATATTCATTTATTTTTAAATAATTTCATCTGGATCCTAATATTTTAGAAGAGAAATGTTTCTTTTTGTTGATTCAATAGATTGAAAGTACTAAATATGGTACTTGAGAAAGCAAACTAAATGTTTGCGAAACGTTAGTGCACCATTTTTAGTATTTTCGATCTATTGAATAAAAAATAATTCTCTTCTTATTCATTTATTCTGATAAACATACAACTACTATGGTTTATTTTGTTTTGTTTGTCGTTTGTTTTGTGTCGTTTGTTTTGTATTGTCTGTTCAAACTGTATACAAGTTTTTTACTTGTTGGATTCAGTCTCTCTTTTCTCAAATTTCTTTTTTATATCTTGTAGGAACAAAAGATAATTGAAATTTATGTATGGATTGATTGTTTGAAAGTAAGTACATCATGCAAGAAATATTAGGAATAAAAATGAAACTTTGTTTGAAGAAATTTGGTAGAAAGTGTTGATGAAACAATTCGTGAAAAAGTTTTGCATTTTCCGCTTGTCCAACAGTTGTGGATGTTCACCTAACTATACCTACCTGTTTCAAACATTCATAATATATCTTCTTAAAAGTGGAAACAAAGCAAGTGGAATAATACAGTTATAATAATTTCTTTATACAGTACCAGCAAAACCAAATAGATAACATTTTAATGCAACAAAGAATGTATATGTTGGAAAAATTTCATCTGGTTTTACAATTAGGTAAAAACCCAAAATATTAAAACCGAAACGCTCTGTAAGTTCGCTTATAATTGTTTTGGTTGTTACAAAAAGAACTATTTGTAAAAAAGAAAGTAAGAAAGTAATATCATTTTATTTATCGATTCTATTTTTTAAAGATCTTTAAACCAAAAAGTTAAACTTTAAAACGAAGAATGTTAAACTTTTGAACATTTTACGCCTTTGTGAAGCCATAATATACTCAGCAACAATTTATATTGTGTACAAAATGCTTTCCACTTTCATGTAGTATCCTTATTATTTTTTTGTTTTTGGCTCATTATTCTTCTGAAATAATATCCATAATTCTAATTTTATATTTTGCAGTGAATTGATTTCGAGCGAAACAGTCTTTTTATGCGGAGGATCTCAATCATGTGCAGCGAAACAATCAGAAATGTCTAAGAAAGTGCATGGGGTTAGTAGCGTTCAAATGCTCCAAGCGAAGCAGTTTTGTCACCGCCGTGGCACACAAAGCAACCCACGCGGGTAATTTCCTGCCGCAAAACAATCAGACCATCAGTTACAATTATATACACATTTTCTTTCTTATCATACACACCAGCAAATGCTTTTTAAATGATAGTCGCAAGATTAATAAACAAAACAAAAATTGAAATCTCCACTAGAATGTTGTACCCTGTATTAATCTTTCCGAAATAAAAGATGAAATGAATGAAATTAGTTGAGTTGTTGAGGTGCAATAGATTGAAAAGTACTAATGGTACTTGAGAAAGCCTAAAATTGTAGTCTGTCTCGTGCATTACTGTTCTCTTAAGCGTGGTTCCCACTAGCGACGCAACACAAGGACGTAACGCAACGCAAGTGAATTGACCAATCACAAGCGATGGCTTATTCGCTTGTGATTGCTGTCTGTCTATAACTTCGCTAGTCATTGGTTAAAACGCTTGCGTTGCGTTTACGTCCTTGCGTTACGTTCTAGTGGGAACCAAGCTTTACCTGTCGATTCTAAACCTTCTCAAATAAGTTTAGTTTATAGTATCATACAATTTAGTAAGATCTTATTACATATTATACAAATAATGAATGTTTATGAGTGCAATGGTACAAATAATGGCACGAGGTGAATGATGAAAGGTTATATCAACGAGGCAAAGCCGAGTTGATATAACCTTTCATCATTCACCAAGTGCCATTATTTGTACCATTACACGAATACAAAACATTCATTATTTGTTTTATATAACATCTAAATAACAAACAAAAATGTTTCAAAAAGTACTATTTAACGATCGTTGAATAGTGCGTACTATTGCACGCCATGTGACCCACATTCGTCCAATCAAATGACAGGAATTTATATAGGTGTTATATAACATACACTGTTTTCAGAAAAATATAGAATACAGTAGGTATATATTATTATTACTGCCTTCCCGCTGAAAAGTCTGCCGACATTTCCGCTTGGGCTGCTCCGTAAATCTCTTTTACCAGCTTCTTCCAGTCTGATCTTTCATTGGCTAGTTCTTTAAGTTGTTTCATGTCTTTCTTGGTTTTCAATTATCCGGGATACATAATGTCTGTGTTATGCTTATAAAGGGTGAGTAGGTCGTTGCTGAGAGTTTTTAGTAGGGTGGTTCTCGGTCTTCCTCGAAATTTTATATTGGTAGTGTTGCTGAAATAATAGCTTATTGCTGTGTTGGCTGGTGTACATGGGTCTTGTCTAAGTATGTGACCTAGTCTTCATCTTGCGTCGACTATTTCTAATGAAATCGGTTTTGTTCCTGTCCTTCTGTATAAATTTATGTTCGATATCCTTTCTGGGAACCTGATACCTATGATTTTGCGAAGTTGCTATTGTGAAATGTGTCGAGTTTATGTGCTTCTTCTTTTGTGAGTCCCCATGTTTCAGAGTTGTAGAGTAATATACTTTTAACTAGTGAGTTGTACAGCTTGATACGTATTTTTAATTTGATTTTATCTTTTCGAAGCCACATCGAGTTCAGTTTGGTCATTGCTACACGCGCTAGTTGTTTTCTTGTAATTATGTCTTGTCTGTCCCCAAGGAGCGATCCTACTTTTTTCGTGTTTCTCCATTGTTCTTGTATGTCCTCTTTTTCTCGCCTATATTCCAATTAATACCAATAGGCCTACTGTATATACACTAAAATATTGTTATGATGAAATGAAAATTTAAATGAAAATGAAGGTTCTGGAAAATAATGTATTAGTGGCCTATTCCATGTCCGTCAGATAAAACCGGCTGCTTGTATTACAACAAATAATCAAATAATGTAAAATGTCAAAAACTTAACTATCGCGCTTACTTACAATTAAAATTTATTTTATTTCTATCTAACTAATATGAACTATTAACAAATTAGAAAAGAAAAAAGAAAAATTGGCAATAAATAAACGTCCATACAGATTTAACAGAAACAGAAAAACTAACAACAGTATATTAAAATAAGTGATAATTCGTGAATACAAAAAAGAAAGATTGACTTGGCCTAGTAATATTATAGTCTAATGGTTTAAACAATGTTAACGGAATAAAAGGAACTCAAAAAGGTGTATTTAAATAAATGATAATTTGTCAGTTAATATTCTCTTCAACAATCAAAAACTTACTTATATCCTAATTTGCATGTTTCTGCACCCCTTTTTCGGGTGTGTAAACCTGTTGAACAAAGTCAAAATCACCTCCTCAATCTAGTAATTTCTCCCCGGTTCACTTAAGTTATCGTGCCGCACTTTTAAAGAACAATCAATAGTGCCTGTAGTACTAGCTTACTCCTCGCTCCAATTCATAATGGCAAGTAGAATAGCGTACACTGTAGTTTATATGTAAGCTATTGTGACTACTCTGTCGTTGTCGGAGTCAGAGCTGACTTCAAATGCCGAAGTAGCATAAGAGATGGGTAGGAACTTGGACAGCTGGTTGGTATCGATTACCTGTTTGTCGTTTGTATGTATACGCAGTACTTAATCAGCTAATGCAGAGTCAAACCGGAAATGGATAATGCACGCGTTGCCATGGCACCATTGAGACGCGCTAAATGTTATTTTCTACAAAATGAATATCTAAGAACGATTTAAATCACTTCGTTCATCAGCTTCCAGTGATTATACAAAAAAACTCTCCGTTGTCAAAATATCACTCTGTTGAAAAGAGATTTGCGAAAGTACATTTAGATTTCCTATATTTAATAACTTTTATTATTACGGTCAGTCACCGCCTTTTTGTAATAATGCAACGTTATATCATCAAATTCATTCGATGTTAATGATCTCTTTTTCGCATTGCTGCACTCATACAGTAAACAATTAGAAGCGTCGACATGTATATGCACAATTGACGTAAACGCGTCGACGTGTTACAGAATGTGTAGACACAATCGACGTAAACGCGTCGACATGTTTATACAGAATGTGTAGGCACAATCGATGTAAACGCGTTGACATATTTATACGGAATATATTGTATGCATAATAGACATAAACGCGTCGACATGGTTATACAAGATATAGCTATACCCTAAGTAAACGCATTGACATGGTTATACAAGATATAGCTATACCCTAAGTAAACGCATTGACATGGTTATACAAGATATAGCTATACCCCAAGTAAACGCATTGACATGTTGTATACAAAGTGCAGGCATAATCAACGTACACGTACGTACACATGCTTATGCAAAATATATAGAATTACTGTGGTGTGGTGTACAGTTCCAATAATATGCCTAAATTACCATTTTGTTTATTAATGTTCGCAACGAGATTAAAACTGCATATCGTGGACAAAGGCATGGACACGATGCATTCGGAACACAACCACCCTATCATGCAACAGATACAGTACGGTGCTGTACCACTAATACGTATATGTTATATAAACAATACATAGGCCTACTACTAGTAGGCCTACATTACTAATGTTAGTCCACTACTTACTTCTTTTAAGTCTAGGTTTTGACTGGTCGTCTTTCTCCAAATTATTGTTGTTATACATATCGTTATTATAGGCCTACATCGTTGTTGATTCAAAAGTTTAAATTAATATCTTCATGATACCGGTAACTATTACAATAGCCTATTAAAGGGTCTTAGGTTACATCGTTTGTTTAATAACAGATAGGTAACATTAAAGTAAGGTGACCTTTGAAGTCGGTTCAATTACTATTTTTTAAAACATAATATCACATCAGATGATACTAATCTTATTAGTGGTCTGATATTTGTGGCTCGTAGTCAGACCCTGTGTTGACAGGGTGTTAATATGTGTGAAGAAAAGTAATACACTCTGCAGGCATACATTGATTATACTCTTTTTAAAGTTTTTTTCTTGGTGGAAACCAGTTTTAAAACCCTTTCGGCCTATTTGGTCTCTCTAGACAAAACGGCAAAACTACTGCATTATGTTTTTCATACCTCAAATTTTGCTTTGTATCTGAATAAGAATGAACTTGAACTGATTGCAGTTAAGTACTATTACTACATTTACATAGCGCAATAGAGTATGTGTTTGACTAATATATAGTTATATTTGTACAGTAAAGCATGCAAGCGAATTAACCAATCAAAAGCTAAAAAGCGATAGATATTCGAACTGTCGCTTGTCATTGGTCAATCCACTTATGCGCTGCGTCCTAGGTGGGAACTGGTAAGACGTGGACGTTTGATAAAACAGGAGAGAATCAAGAAATTGGATAATTAGTGAAGTGCATGATATTGTTAGACATATGTTGAATTATATTCTATTCAAAAGTCGCTTCCCCAAGCTGCTGGAAGTTGGAAAAGTTAGTCATTATGCAAACATTCAATTCCGAAGAACTGATGGATAAAATGTGATGTTGATAAATATTGATGATGATAATTAACTTTCTATGACAATGTTAATGATGTCATGATTTGTTGTTGATTATGATGATGACGTCATAACAGGGATTTGCGTTCTTCAGCAATAAAATATCAATCGTCAAATCAGGTAGGCCTATGTTAAGCTTGTTTATTTGCTCACAATATTTAGTAAACATAGGTGGAACCTCGATGTTGGAAGTGAAAAAGGATAGGGTGAAAGATTCTGTTTTACCTTTTAAAAAAGGCTAGAGCCCGACCGGGTCGCGATATTTCTTTTCGTACATAAGTTGGGGACCCCTCGTGAAACGTCACAAAATACACACATGAATATTCATTATTCATATCAATAAGGTGTGGCGTAAGAATTAAGCTAACTACAATTCGCTAATGCAAACGATTTCTGTCGAGCCGTCTGTGTAGTCGAGTGGATAAGACTATGGACTTTACAGGTCGATGTATGGGGTTCGATTCCCATGAGCTACTTGTTTTACTTTATAGTGAGAGAGAGATTATTAAGAGGGTTAGGTTTAGTTATATTTAGGAAGTAGTTCGGCTATCTTTCGGCTATCTTTCACATGTGGTCCCCAACTTATGTACGAAAAAAAAAATCGCGACCGGGTCATTCCCTGGACTCGCATCTGAAAATCTAATGGAATAAACTAAAGCCTGTTTTCCTGTCGACGTTATTAGACGCTATCGTTAACAATAATCGGCGATCTTCTACGTAAACATTGAAATGTTAACGATTTACAGGAAAAGGTACTCGCTAACGATCGTCGTTGAACTGTTAACGATCAACGACGAAAGCGTCGACAGGAAAACATGCTTAAGGGAATAATAAATACTACCTTAAAACAGTTTTTAAAAATAAATAATTATTACGATGATAATAAATACACTTTTCACATAAAATGAATTATAGAAAGTTCAATAAATGCTTAAAAGAATATTTAAAAAAAATCTTAATCCGAACCCTGTTAAATGCGCAACCAATGCTAATATACCGTATTCACGAGAATGAGTCCTGATTCAGTGATTGGTTGCACAACTTTTTCGCGTCACAAAACGTAGTAAAAATAGTGATACGCATGCGCATATGATGACGCTTGTGTTTCTTTAAATCAAAATTAATTAGCTTTTTATTTAAGTAATATTAATTTATTCACCGCAAATCAACCAAACGTGAACAAATGTTAAGAGAGTAACTTAAACAATGTGCAATACCAAACCTGATTATAAAAACTTAACCCTGAGCAAATACATTACATTTACTTATAAAATTAAGTTTATTTTTCCAAAATAACTAAATATGGCAAGTACATAACTATTTCTGTAAACTTATTTGTAGTCAAAGTAGTTGTTAGATTATTAAATATACTTAATAACTATACTTAATTCGATACGGCTTAATTTATATAAAAATGCGGGTGTTTTAAAAGACATCAACCTTTATTACTCTATTAAAAAAATAAGCTAGATATATCTACAATTAATCATTTGCAATTTACAATCACATTTGTTGCTTCATGCTACAACAGGAGTAGCAGAGGTATTTTGGCGGGAAGGCACTATCCAGAGTACAGGGTTTCATTTACTTAGACATGCACGGATGAAAGCAGACAATAAAAGGAATGTTTGATCGATACAAATATATGGCTGTGAAAGCAAACTTATTAATTTAGACACAAACATTGTGGAGAAAAAAAATTAAATCACACTTGAGGAAAGAGAATAGCCACACTCGAGGAAAGGGTACAGCCACACTCGAGGAAAGGTATAGCCATGCTCAAGGAAAGGGTACACCCACACTCAAGGAAAGGGTACAGCCACACTCAAGGAAAGGGTACAGCAACACTCAAGGAAAGGGTACAGCCACACTCAAGGAAAGGGTACAGTCACACTCAAGGAAAGGGTACAGTCACACTCAAGGAAAGGGTACAGCCACACTCAAGGAAAGGGTACAGCCACACTCAAGGAAAGGGTACAGTCACACTCAAGGAAAGGGTACAGCCACACTCAAGGAAAGGGTACAGTCACACTCAAGGAAAGGGTACAGTCACACTCAAGGAAAGGGTACAGCCACACTCAAGGAAAGGGTACAGTCACACTCAAGGAAAGGGTACAGTCACACTCAAGGAAAGGGTACAGTCACACTCAAGGAAAGGGTACAGTCACACTCAAGGAAAGGGTACAGCCACACTCAAGGAAAGGGTACAGCCACACTCAAGGAAAGGGTACAGTCACACTCAAGGAAAGGGTACAGTCACACTCAAGGAAAGGGTACAGCCACACTCAAGGAAAGGGTACAGTCACACTCAAGGAAAGGGTACAGTCACACTCAAGGAAAGGGTACACCCACACTCAAGGAAAGGGTACAGTCACACTCAAGGAAAGGGTACAGCCACACTCAAGGAAAGGGTACAGCCACACTCAAGGAAAGGGTACAGCCACACTCAAGGAAAGGGTACAGCCACACTCAAGGAAAGGGTACAGCCACACTCAAGGAAAGGGTACAGTCACACTCAAGGAAAGGGTACAGCCACACTCAAGGAAAGGGTACAGCCACACTCAAGGAAAGGGTACAGCCACACTCAAGGAAAGGGTACAGCCACACTCAAGGAAAGGGTACAGCCACACTCAAGGAAAGGGTACAGCTACAGCCAGCACTAGATGCAAAGGAAAACTCCTTAAATAGATAAAATAATCATTATTAATATAATATAAATACTGTATTTAATGTACCTTGTATAGTATATATACCTGAATAAACCAACAATGCGAGTGACTGTGGCTTGACCTCAGTAGATTCAAAATAAATAAGCAAAACGCTAAATCAAAACACAAATTAAACAGCCACCCCTTCATTTCTCGGGAGTAATAATATAGTATAATACTGTACATATGATATAAAGTATATTTGTTTAAATACATTGTAATCTGGCATGGAATTCACCTATCTCCTGCAATGGAATACTCCATAAATATAATATTTAATAACATTGACTTCAAGAGGAATGGAATGTACCATTCATTTCTGGGGGAACACTAGCTGCTGACCTTGGCTGCCATTGCATCATATTCGCTGTCTATGTCATAAACCCATGGACTTGGAATTTTACCATACTGTGAAGAAAGAAAAAATTACCAGATTTAAAAAAAATTAATTTCAGATTTGTTTATTTTATGAGAATATAATACTAATGAAATAAACTATTTATATTTTATCAATATACCTGAATATCAAGGAGTGTGTCGAAAAAACGAGTGGCATAGGGGGCGCCGTTTTCCATCGTTGGTATATTTAAAGTTTCATCCTTGTAGAGTATTGATCCCACAGGACATACAACACAAGCTGTTCCTGCTCCAAATATTTCCAATACCTAAAAAAAATTACCATTTAATAAATTAACACTTGTTGGTCAAAATAAATTATGTTTAAATGTATGCTATATCATAATTAATTCAAAAATCCTTTCTAAGCCTACGCTAAATGTTGTGACATCACTATTTCATTTTCCAATCACATGACATTATTTTCTCTCTAAAGCTCTGTCTACACTATCAAACTTTATGTGACAAAAAAATGTGATGTGCCCATATATAGACATGATGATGTCATATCACTACCATATTTTGGCATATCACTACCCTATTTGGTTTTTAAACATTTTCTGAACCTAAAATTTTCATTTAAAAACTGTCTTACCCGGTTTTCTTTTACAGCTTTTACCACTTCGTCCATTTTAAACGGTCGCTCTGTCACTTTAAATTCTTCCTGTAGAATAAGAAACACATTTTTTTCAAAGGTCCAGTCACAACTTGGGTGCTTCAAGAGGTTGAAGGTCAAAGTAAGCCGTCAAAAAAATCATAAACTTTGTCTTCTCGTTCTGATGTCCAAAAAATGATGCAGCGTGCGTATAGCAGCTTCCCGAACAAAAATTTGTTCTACAAGCGTTCGTCGTCATTCATAGAAGTACTGATGGCAAAAGTCTGTCGGGTGGGAACTCTAGAATTGACCCATGACCTGACTTTGATCATTCGTTCATTTCAATTTATATTTCAATAATATATTTATTTTATAAATATGGGTATAGATAAAAGAAAAGTGGAGTAGCTTTTGCAAAATATACATATCATAAAAATGATTGTTAAGTTTAAATGAATTACAGGCAGTCTTTTCAAAAGTAAAATTCTCAACTTTTTGATTCTCACTGTAAATTCTCCTACATAGCACCCTCTATCCTTTTCCCAATGCCCAAACTTTAAATCATTTATTTTCTTATCCATTTTTTACATTCCAATTTGTTATCGGATCCTTTTCACTATTCTGTCTTAATTACAAACAAAACTTAGGAAGAAAAAAATTTAAATTTATTCTTCCCTGATAACACAAATATAAATAATTTTAAAAAGTAAATGATATATACTACAGCCAATATTCCAAATACCGGACACTTTTGGGCTGGCCAAATATGTCTGGTTTTCAAGGAAGTATGGAAATCGGAATGTGTTTTTAATGGTAAAAATGAATTTAGGACTGTTGAATTTGAAATGGTATTTGGAGAGTTGACTTATGTAAACATTGTTGCTAGCTCCCCGGGTTTGATAATTGTGTTTTTTCGTTATTTACTTACCCAACCACGAGCTAGTTCCAACAGAGCTTTCCTGGTCACTCCTGGTAATATTGTGCCATCTAATGGCGGGGTAATCAACTCTAGATCTGCAACCAAACAAAAACATTTGATATTTTATGGAATATAAAATTAATAAGTTTAAACGCAAATGCTGAGAAAGATGATTAAAACATCCTGTGTGTGGAAAGATATAAAGAATGAATTGATAATAAATATACCAACCTCCATCATCATTATGCCACATCATCATGAGGTTCATGGTACCAACTTCTGTGACATAGTCCTCATTACCATACAGCCACAGTATCTGTTGGCAGCCTAGCTTCTCTGCATCCAGTTGAGGTTTGATTGTTGGACCATAATTCCTACATCCAAATAATTATTAAAAAATTCATCTGATGATACGCATTTGTAATACTGTAATACTTTACATTAGAACTCTTCCAAAGAACACCTCTATTAAGGGGACACTTTTCCGTGAACAAGATGCAATATGTTTTAATACTAAAACTAACCCCTGTTTCAGGGACACCTCTATTAAGGGGACACTTAGCCGTGTCTAGTACCAATCCCTGTTTCAGGGACACCTCTATTAAGGGGACACTTAGCCGTGTCTAGTACCAACCCCTGTTTCAGGGACACCTCTATTAAGGGGACACTTAGCCGTGTCTAGTACCAACCCCTGTTTCAGGGACACCTCTATTAAGGGGACACTTAGCCGTGTCTAGTACCAACCCCTGTTTCAGGGACACCTCTATTAAGGGGACACTTAGCCGTGTCTAGTACCAACCCCTGTTTCAGGGACACCTCTATTAAGGGGACACTTAGCCGTGTCTAGTAGGTGACCATTCATAGGGGTTCTTCTGTATCTAAATGTTACTTCTAAATTACAGTCAATCATTTTTTTTTTTATTTAAACTTTATTATAATTAAAAACATAGATCTCATGATAATCTGCCCAAAGAAAAATAACTATGCATGCCCATATATGGTATGATTTCTATATTTGGGTCAATATATATGAATACTGTCCAATCTCAACTTGGTATCCTACTTTTAAAACAGGAAATAATCTAGACTATATAAAATGAACTTTAATAATTCTGATTTGTCTCCACAAATGAGTACGTCTCGTAAGCCATTTGTTTTTAATGTTAGCTAAATCAAAAATTTGATGAGCGTTAAATTCTGGGTTAAAAAAAGATGATCTTATTGAACCATTTGATAATTCAACAATTTGACAGTAGCGACAAGCTGTTACGTTACAAATATTTTGTTTTTCTCTTTCGTGGGGTAATACACTTTATTTTAGTTTCTGTCGATTTCTTCATAACAGTATTTAAAATCTATCAGAAAATGTTGATTTAGAGTGCGATACAAAACACATGAAGATAAGATAAAATAACAGCATTGGATATTTTGGACAGGTGTTAATATGCAAATGAGCTTTACTATAGCGCCCTCTATAAATCCAACATATTCCAAATGTGCAAAACAAAAGAATACCTTCCCATTCCCAAGCATTTAAAAAAAATAAAATTATCTCTAATAAAAGTAAAAGCGTACCCTCCAACTTTGGAGTCACCAGCGCCCCCTTTCCACGCTCTGACATTCTTGGGATCGGCATATAAGGATACTGGATTGAAGGAACCAGTTCTGAAGTATGGACCAACAGGGCACATGATGACGTACAGTAACGCCTTACCTGGCACAGACACGCCTATCGTGGGCTACAAAAATAAACATTACATTATAATATATATTTAATCATTATTGAAATTGTATAACTGATTTATAAATTACAACTACATCCACCTGTTGGTGCAGTACCCATTGCTTCCATTGCTTGAATTCAACTCTAACCATCAACGCAAGCTCGGTGGTCTAGAGGTACAGTATGATTACCAGGAAAGTGATCCGGAGGTTGTAGGTTTGAGAGAATTACTTGTAACTTTTCTCAAATGCATTTAGCAGTACAAAAGTACAAATTACGTCAGAGTAGGACAAACATCTGACCATGTGCAATAAATTACTGTACTTTAATGGTTTTATTTTATTTTTATTTTATTTTCAAACCCAAACCAACAGGAGGGTTAGGCATGTTGTTTAAGTTATTGAAGGAATAATGAAAAAAATGATCTAAATTTCAATGAAGGGTAAATTTAGAATAAGAATAATTTTGTTTATAATATGTACTTTGTAATGCCGCCCTCTACCATCATAACAATTGATCTTCAAAAACATTGAAAACAATTCTTTTGAATCTTGTCACCAATGCCAAGTTTTGTTCCGGCTGGAAATATGTCATTAAATCCCCGAGGATGCGCTCCTCCACAATGGTTAATTGGGATGTAACGAGCGATACGCTTCGCTGGAAACAATTGCTATTAACGGTCTCCACCTTAGTCCAAAATCTTAACTGACAATATCGCAATCTTCTAGCAAACATCAATAAGAGCTTTTGAATCACAGGAAAAACAATTCATTACGATAATTGGAAAACACAGACAGACTTCTTTTAAGCAGAGAGATAAAGACACCTATATCTGTCCAGTAGTTGATCTCAATACATGCCACATGTAATGATTAGAACAAACAGAATTACGCAGACACGCTTTGAGGCAAATAGTCTTGACATTGAAAGGGCTCCCTCTAGGCTCTTCTCTCAGGCATGGTCATGTACATTGTATTTTTAGTAAGCAGCGACTCATATGGTAGATCTAATAATATCTTGGTTCGTAGGAAACAGACATCCTAACTGAAATTACTTAGGATACTATTAAAATAAAAGCTAAAATAAAGTAATTGTTTAATTAATGGGGAAAAGACAGGTTATTGACAAATGTCATACAGAAGGGAAATAAATTAATAAATTGTTTATTATGTTTTTTTCTTTGCATTTGTTAGGTACCTTCTTTTATTAATAGTACATACAATATATTTTAGTTAGGTTGGATTAGGGTTATGGCATACTGTATGATACAGAATCACATGCGATCGATGTGTCAGTGTATTACAGCATTTGCCTATGATATTGCACAAATTATAGATACAGTATTTCAGAATCAGCTGAAATTTCAAGACATTATGAAAACTTTGTTTCTGCTTCATGCATTTGAAATGTTACATTTATTTATTTTTTATTGAATTATGTTACATTAATTACTCTTGTCAGCGTAGAACTGAATAAATCCAATCAAATCATACTCAATTAAACATCAATTAACAGTAAAGTTGATAAATTAGACCAATTACCACGCTATATCATGAACTTAGCGCTATCAACAGATCCAATATGAAGTCTTTTATAACAAAGTGAAAATCATTGTCAGATGTAAGGAATGTAAGGGTACAGAAATTGGGTTAGCAGTTGATATTTTGTAATTTATTGTGATCTTTCAGAAACTATTGGCCTGAATACAGAACTTTGTATCATCAGAAGGGGCCAAGTTTGTTTAATTATATTAAAGAACCAAAATGTATGATGTTATTATTTTGTATTCATCCTTGTAATTTGTCTATAATAAGATAAAACTTTATTGTCATGACCACAACAAGGCGAACATAAAATTTGTTTTCCTTGATGCTAAAATTGCACACACAATACAGTAAAAATATAACACGTAACGGTAATAAATTTCAATACAATATATAATTATATAAAGACTAATCCATTGTGTACAATTAAGCATTGTCACATGTTAGGATTTTTTCTAAGGACAAAATTACCATTACACTCCCAAAGACTTGTAATAAGACTTTGTTTATGTAGAGCATCTTGTGTATATGTTTGTCTTGTGAACCTATGATCAGCAATTGCTGGATGGATCACCCTCATTAAATATGGTCAAAAAAACAAAAAAACAAAAAAAAATAATAGTTCATTCTTATATAGCGCATATAAGCAAGCTTTCAATGCGCTGTAAAGGTAAAGGTGAGTCCCGTGTTCTCTGAACGTAGGGGAATGAGCTGTTAGGAGCTCATTGTACTAAGCCTCGGCATTATGTGGTAGGGTGGCCAGTTCCTTTCCACGCCGCCTTTTTTCTCCCTAGTATTTTCAACCAGGTACTCATTTACAGCTGAGTGGACTGGGAGTTGTTGGGAATTGAACCCGGGTCTATCTGTATGACAGTCAAGTGTCCTAACCACTCGGCTATCAACAACTCCGTTGTACATAAATTAAAATAGACGAAAATATATGAATAAACATAAGGAATACAGTATTTACTGGTAAGCCAAATTTAAAACTTACCTCTGTACTTATAAAAGTTGGTCGAATATATAATGAGCACGGTTTGGTCTTAGGAACCCAGTCACGGTCGACACGAATAAGTTGAGCAATGCACCTCACTAGCTCATCTCCATCAAAATCCTAGAAAAAAAAATGTAAAAAAGTTCCAAACACAACCATAACTTTTGCTTGGTAGTATTTTTTTTTTTATTATTTAAAATAAATCTATTTACGAATATCAAATTAAAAATCTACACTACTATTTGTTCCATGCCTATACACTTTTACACAATTTTATGGAAAAATATGACAAAATGGGGGAGGGGATTTGAGGTGGCATAAATCAGAAATTAACTGTGATGTACTACTAATGTGTTTAATGCTAATTAATTATAATTCTCAAGAAATATGAAAAATAATGTAATTTACAAAAATAAAGTAAAATTTAAAAAAAAGGAAACAAACTGTCAATTTTTAAATTTAATAATTGTTAAATAATTAAAAATACAATGAATTTGTTGCAAGGGCTTATGATAGCGATATGGGACATTTATGATAGAGGATGTTTTGATTATAATGAGGAAATTAGCATAAAGAGAAAGCATAAATTATAAAAGAAAAAACATCAAAACAATATAAAAACATGTCGTTTTTGTGTATGACATTTGTTTCAGAATTTGTTTGAATTAATATCATATAATTGGTCGTTTTTAATTTATACAGTACAGCCCTTATTTGGGACAAGTCCCTTATTTGGGACAAATCACTTATTTTGGACAAATCCCAAATTTTGGACAAATCCCATATTTGGGACAAATGCCTTATTTGGGACAAATTCCTTATTTGGGACAAATGCCTTATTTGGGACAAATGCCTTATTTTTAACAAATGCCCTGCTTGATAAATAGTAAGGCACCTCTATTCAGGGGACACTTTTCTTGTACACAAATGAGGGGAAATATTTTTTTACACTATGGACAGGCCTTATTCAGGGAACAACTTTGTTAGGTTCTGAATGCGTCCCTTTAATAATAATGATGATTTAAAGAATGACAAAAAATAACATTTAATTTTATGTGCCAAGCATTATTCAAAGAAATACATAATGCAGCTTTAATGTGGCCGACCTTCAAGAATGACATAAGACTTAGTAAATCAAAAGGTGTCTTGAAAATCATTAACATTTTTTCCCAAGATTCTTATCCACGTCACGCAACTCATTCTGACCCTGACCCTCATTAGCATAATGCAACCTGATGAAGTCAACCCATTCACAAATTGTGAGTCACCTGATCAAAATTAACCATTCAGTGAAGCTGCTCAAAATAGAAACATTGAATTGGAAGCGCGCCAAGATCATGAACTCTGGCTGAACGCGAGTGTAGCAACCGCCCGCGGTATGATTCAGTAATACCACTCGTTCGGTCACGTAAGGCAATTGTCATTGATTCAACAATGTGGATATCCCGCCTACGATTCAGCTGGTTTAGTCGCGGTTCATTAAGAGGGGCAGGCAGTACCTATTCCCCCGAGGGCTTAAGATGACTTACTGTGTTTACCTACTGGGAGTAGCGCGGAGCCATGCTGGCGAGTCGTACGTCCACAATGTTTCACTTTTGTAAATTGGAAGCTTAAAGAAATTGTTTGAATTTGTGGTCATGTTATAAAAATAACCAATGTTTCTGAGACAAGCCGTCACCTTAATCCAAACGACTAATCTGCACATTTTCCAGTCGAAAACAATCTTATCAGACAAACACAAAAATTACACACAAGATACGCATCATTTACATTGTGACAGTACGTGATTACTCCGCCATGTGCATGACATTCGGTGACATTTAAATATCTGGTTCTTCTACAATTTCTTTTTTGTGTTTCACTTTAACGATGTCGACAAAAATCAGACAGTATCGTTGTCTAGGATTTTATTATACTAATAAAAAATTATTGTAACAAGTTATATTTTGATTTAAACAGCATCTTGGATTAATAAATTAATTTATCCGATTTTTACAACTTTAGGTAAAATAATCTTGACATTAAAAGGGCTCCCTTTAGACTATATTATTGTTAAATAATTCATAAAAAAACATTACTGTTTTGCATTGAAGACGTACATGTATTTAGATAACTCAGTCTAGTGGGTAGTGAATGGACCAAGGGTCAATTTGTATCTTCTGATGATGTAGTCTAATATAACCTTAGCGTCACAATACTGGACTCTAAAGGTCCAACAGGTCAACAAATCTTTACCATTAAAAAGACATTTGGAATACCAGACTTTCCAGAAAACCACATATCAGACAAGCCTAAAGGCCAATTTACACATACGAGCGGTAACGGTAATAACAATTATAGAATTTATGTTATTCCTAATGAACATGAGTGGACGGGCGGTTTCCGCTCAGGATAGATACTGATTCTACCGTTGGACAAGCAACACGGTTTCCGCTTACTGTTGCTTGTCTGTGTAAATTGGCCTTTAGGGTTTTTGGTATTGACTTTAGCAAAAATTCAATTCAACCAAAAAAAGGCGGTACGGTACTGATAACGATATTTTCTATTGTAACATGCGAGGTAAGACAACCTACTGCATGAATTAAGCAGGATTACACCAGCAGGCCACATGTCCCGTTGAAATCATCAAACGACAGCTAACATCAGCCTGTAATACTTCCTCGCAATCAACACGTCCTCCTTCACTCAACGACCTTCCAAAGCTCACGAAGCCCGTAGTAAATTATTGTACCGATGACAAATATAATTCATTATCATCTGATAAAAGGTTAGAATATATGCTATGGTCGTGTATATGTCGCCGTTTAAATTGTACACAGGAAACTATCACTTGATTTATAGGGATATCAAACTTTTAATCTCTATCAAGAAAGTAAATATATCCTGTTGTTTCATAACAATTTTAGTAATAATAATCAATTTTATTATAAAAAAAGATTTGTTGGTATGGCTGAAGTTTAATACGTTTAATCACAGATGTTGATCACAGATAAAATCATTAATCAATTTTAAATTTCATACATTTTATCTAAATTTTCTAATAAAACACATTTGAATACAGTAAAAAGACACAAATTTTTCATAAAAACAAACGATAAAAATAATATCAAATAATTTATTTTTTGTTTGGTTAAAGATGTATTGTCCTCTAAAAACATGAAAAATGAAGATTAATTAAATCAGACTTTGAATAGGTTATTTTGTAGTTTTGATAAAGTTAATCACTTCCTTACATAGAAAAAAACCAAAATAAATTACATTTTTTCCAGGTAAATCATTTTTTTTCAGATCCAGTTTTCGGTAAAAGTGGATAATTATTATGTGACATTAAAATGGCATATTAAAAAAAAAATGAAAAAGAATTCTTTTTTGAGGGGGACAATACATCTTTAATATTCATAAAAATCAATTTTTAAATCTTACTTGCCAGATTGGAACAGGATTTTTCCTCTGCGAATTTGTTTTTTTTTTTTTTGGTATTGTATTTTTTTTTTGTGCCAAAATTGAAACATTAAAATGGCCAACTTTGGATGTAAGTAAACAATATTAGGAGTAGACAGACATTAAAACTAAAGACGGACCAGTAAAACTGAATGGAAACAGATGTGACAACCGTGCTCCATTAGCAAAGTTTTAACTACGAAATGAATACATCCAGCTTCTTACTTTAAACTTCATAATAAATGGTGATTTTAAGAATAAAAGTGGAGCTGTATCTTGTAGTGCAGCTGTAGCTTTGTGGTGGTAGTGGAGTTGTAGCTTGGTGGTTAACATGCTTGCCTTCCAATCCCAAGGTCCAAGGTTCAATCCTGACCTAGTGCCACAGTTGTAACTCACAACTCTTTCAACTCCACTCCCTTAGCCTCAAATGGAACTTAGTTTATAAGCACGACAATTTCTAAAATAGTTTATCCATCCTGCAATTGGTGAGTTACTCGCTGTTGGGTGCGTATGAAATAAATAAATAAATACAGTATTCTACAAAAGTAAGTGCGTCAAGATTTATAAGAACCTGCTATTTCAGACTGACATTCTTTGTGGGTCAAGTGGGCGAGTCTGTGGGTGGTAGAGGGCGATAAATACACCCTTCAGGGGTAGAAGAAATTAGGATGAATGATATCCACATTCTGTTATCTCTGTTTAGTGTTCAATTATTTTCTCACCCCACCTGCCAAATTCCTCTTATTGTTGTTCAATTGACTGAATCCTATGTTAGCAGGTGTAACCTCTCTTTCAACTGAAACATACACGTTCACAGCGTTCATATCCTATTAGCGTTAAGGAAGAGCATCCACCGATCTAGAAGCTGCTTGGCGCCTTGCGGTTACAAACAATCCAATTACTACATTGTCATTCTCATAACTATTATCGTCTTAACACATTCGATAACATTTCAAAGCAAACTTCACAACCATAATAACATGTCACTATTAATTAATTAGGCCATAGTAATAGAGTTCGCTATAACATTAGTGGTTGAATGTTATAATGATATAGTATATGATATGTGATATTAGGTCCTTGGGTATCCAGACTGCGACCCTTGAGTATATGTGTCATTTATTTTTAAGTGAATGTCTCCATAAGATAGATCAAGTATGAACATTTGGGTTAACATAGGACGCTGGTGGATTGGCAAACATACCCCATGGGCGTAATATTTAACTGTGCCGATCAGAAATTTATTTTCATCATTAATTGTAGTCTGTAGTGGAGCTGTAGCTTGTTTTTCAATCCATGGTCCATGGTTCAATCCTGAGTTCCTTACTAAAACCAGTTTAAGAAACTACAGTTTAACAAACTAATCAGTTCAATAAATTAACCAGTTTAAAATGGACCTGAAATGGATTTTAAGAAAATACAGTTTTAGAAACTAAACAGTTTAATACACTAGTCAGTTTAACAAACTAACCAGTTTAACAACTAACCAGTTTAACAAACTAACCAGTTCGACAAACTGACCAGTTTAACAAACTAACCAGTTCGACAAACTGACCAGTTTAACAAACTAACCAGTTTAACAAACTAACCAGTTTAACAAACTAACCAGTTTAACAAACTAACCAGTTTAACAAACTAACCAGTTTAACAAACTAACCAGTTGAACAAACTAACCAGTTTAACAAACTGATCAGTTTAGCACACTTTCCAGTTTAACCAAATAGTCAGTTTAACCAACTAGTCAGTTTAACAAACTTTAACTAGTTTAACAAAAACTAACCAGTTTAATAAACTAACCAGTTCAAAAAAATAGTTGACAAACTAACCAGTTTTACAAAAAACTAACCAGTTAACAAACTAACCAGTTTAACTGAGTTAAACACTGCTTTCTTTTTCTACCACTGTACAAATACATTTCAATAAAGTAGAGTACAATAAAAAAAACAATTGATCGTAATTATGAAATGCTAATTATAACTTTCGTTTTCTAAGTATGGATCTTCTCAAAATGGTTGAAACTAATAATTGTTTAAGCAGCACCTGTCAGTAATTAGCTTCCTGATTCTAACCCTAATTTCCTTTGTGTGTCAGGACAGTGGCCTAGTTGACTGCACTATGTTACACAATAAATTGTTTAACAGATGCTGAAGACACGATGGCCATTAGAAATCTTTACATACGCACGCAAAGACGGTATTGTAGGAAGGTGAAACCAAAAACTTGGCACCGATTATGAAAATGCATTTAGCGAGAGCCTAACTAAACTTGATGTGTTGGTCGTCGTCGAAAACAAAATATCTTTCCATTTTTAAACCCTGAATGCTCCTCAGTTATTTATAGCATGCCTTGGTTAAACTAATAAACTTTTGTTATATCATGACAGTGTTGACCTCTAGTATTAATACACTAGTTGACCTCTGACATATTTAAATTACTACAGAAAATTAATAGGTAATAAAATAGAATATCAAAGTTGCTTTGTCCCGGGTTCGTATATACAAAAGGGAGATAAACAATTTGCAGATGAAATGCAAATGAAACATAAGACTGGTCAGTGATAAACAGATTATTATTATTTTATAGTCAAAATTAAAATATGTTAAATAAAATTATAAAAACGGATTACAAATTTTGTTTAATTTTAAAATACTCACTGGAAGAGAAACTTTATTGGCACTATACTTCATTCGAGTCATGTTGTCCCACGGACGAAACATCCGGACCTTGTCGTCTACACCGGCATATGCCTTCATACCCTCAAATAACTAAAAATATAAGGATGATCCGAAGGAAAAAATAATAAAAATGATTATGGTTATAAAATAAGAGAGATATTTATGGATTTAATAATAATAATTGTCTTTTGTATAGCGCTTAACCAAAATAAATTTTCTCTAAAGCGCTACGACCACAAGGCTCGAAACAAGGTGGAAATTATGTCATTTCATATGCTATGCTAAAGAGATGGGTTTTCAGCAATTGTTTGAAGATGTCAATAGAATTGCCATTCTTGATTGATTGTGGAAGAGTATTCAATAAAGATGGAGCTGTGCAAGAGACAGTGACCGGTCAGCAAAGGATGGAGCTGTGCAAGAGAAAGTGACCGGTCAGCAAAGGATGGAGCTGTGCAAGAGAAAGTGACCGGTCAGCAAAGGATGGAGCTGTGCAAGAGACAGTGACCGGTCAGCAAAGGATGGAGCTGTGCAAGAGACAGTGACCGGTCAGCAAAGGATGGAGCTGTGCAAGAGACAGTGACCGGTCAGCAAAGGATGGAGCTGTGCAAGAGAGTGACCGGTCAGCAAATGTATGTCTATGTGTTCTTATAATGTAATGTGCTAAACAGAATATTAATGATGGAAACTTAATGTACTTTTGTCCTTCATATACTTTAAAAAATTGAAATAAATTGTCCACAAGGGGCAGCTCTTAGATTTCAGAAACCATAGTGAATCATTAATAATTTATAGGGAGAGGCACCACCATTTTACACATAGCGAATAATTAAAAACAAACTTATATATAAAAAGTTTATAATTCATTTTGTTGACAATTTTGAGGAATCTTTGATATTGAAAAATTTGTAATTACAAACAAAAATGTAAAAAAACAAACAATCTGCTTATCCGAACGAAGTTTAAATTTTCATCCTGGGTTATTCCAGCATGCCTCACCTCGAGTCCGTAGTGAAATACTGAACAAGCTGGATGCATGGAGAGGTTTCCAAACGGTTGAATGCACGGGGCTTGCCATCCGGCATTCTTTGACCATTCAATGGTCAGCATATGGTCAGTAAACGTATGGCCAAATAGAAGCGTGTCCGAGTCTGGTTTTTTTTCTGTGATGTTATTAGAATATTTAATTTGAAGATCAGCAGCCTAAAAAAAAGAGTAAAATAAAGAAAGCCAAAAAAAGATTGAAATTGGTTTAATTTAATGGAAATTGGGTATGTGTATGAGATGTGTACAGATCAGGTATATTGGGAATAAATGTGGATAGGTGGGGTATATTGTGAATAAATGTGGGTGTGGGGGTATATTGGGAATAAATGTGGGTGGGTGGGGATATATTGGGAATAAATGTGGGTGGGTGGGGATATATTGGGAATAAATGTGGGTGGGTGGGGTATATTGGGAATAAATGTGGATAGGTGGGATATATTGTGAATAAATGTGGGTGGGTGGGGGTATATTGGGAATAAATGTGGGTGGGTGGGATATATTGGGAATAAATGTGGGTGGGTGGGGGTATATTGGGAATAAATGTGGGTGTTGTTGGGGTTTATTTTTGCTAAATGTGGGTGGGTTATAATGGATGCAGGATACGAGTGAAGTTGTTGATCATCAAGTGGGAGCACGTTAGTGATTATTTTTGGAAAGAGGGCGTGCTTTGGTGGATGGATGAGAAGTATTTCATTACACCATGAGAGCCTAAATTGCATTGAGAGGAAAATATCTTTATTCGATGGTATTGAATATCAATAAACCTTTGGTCGTCACGGTTCACTAAACATGCAATATGTTTATAAATAGACCTAATTAATGCTCTCATGTTAAATGATGCATAGAGGTACTGTATGCGATGGATGATGCAATAATTATTTAAAATATGTTCCTGTTTCAACAAGTGTACGATACCTTGAATGATGCAACACTGGATGTCATCCGTTGGTGGCCACTTAGAAACTTGGACCATCTGCATGATGTTTTCTGTAAATTAAACAATGAATCAGGATCAAAGAACTACAGCTTAGGGTCAGGTTGTTAATGCCATATTTACTTTAATGTTCTCATGTCCTGGTAACTGTCTAAATGTTTCCAGTCGTATGCAGTTAACAGTACACATGCTCCAGTGTCAAGCTTCATCTTTAACACATTACCTCCCACAAACACATCATAGAACCAAGCGTTCTTATTACTGTTATCTTTTAGAGTATCAATATAAAAGTTACTCATTTTTATCTTCAACAGTTAAAGTGTCAATGTATAAGTCATTAGGATCACTTACACCTTCGGCAACAATATACTGTTCAACCATTGTATGTACAGTTCTTTCAACTATTCTGACACCATATTACAAGTGTGACAGACTCGTCAACATGGTTCTTTTAATTCAACTGTTTTATTAATTAACCGAGGGTAACATAGTTTGCATAATTAGCAAATAAAACAAATATAATTAGCATATTAGGGAGGTTTCGCAACCTTACGAATAGGATAACGAAAACGGATACGTCACACATTTGTGAAACTTTTGAGCTGATCCCCATTTTATATTCGTAACGCATATTTGTGTTGACGAATATCACCAGTCATATTCGTAACTACAAAACGAGTATAGTTTTTGATCTATTTTGCACATTTTGCATTTGAATCAGGAATGATTCAGGATTATAATATAATTATATATTTATTGAATGCCAGGCCAATTTTGATAAATGGCAGTTTTTAAAATCCTCACTCGCTTTGATGTTACACTAGGCCTAGGCAGCCAACCACCAAGCAACACGTACATGCGCTTCGCTCAAATTTACCGTTATTTTGGACGACGCCCTTAATATTTCGTTGCAATGCTAAACAGATTTTTACTGGCTTACAAAAACGTATACGTGTGCGTGACGTATCCGTTTTCGTATTCGTAAGATTGCGAAACCTCTCTACTAACACAACATATGTGACAGTAATAATTTATCATTAATGCCATATTTGGGAATATTTTATCAGAAAAGTCATATTAAAAATGTAAGAAACGAAGTTTAAAACATGCAGACAAAATGTACACATATGGATGAATGGTGTAGTATACTACATTGTTTAGTATGTAAACACACACACCTTTTATCTCATCCAATCACATGCTTTATATTGGAGGTGTGTCCCTTATCATTTTGTGGTCTACCAAAACAAACAATCCAATCTGTATCCAATGCTTATTATCAATTCAAATGTTTGGTTTCCTATCAATCTATTCAAACATCCTCTTTTTGTTTAAATTTACATAAAACGTAATTAAAAATATATGTTTATATAGTCCCTATTGGTCATGATAAATATTATTTTCATAACAATAATGTGTAATGTATATTGTTTATGTTTTTTATAGTAAGTAAAGTAGGTCTACATTCATTTATTGACACTTATACACCTTTAAATCAGTGCCAGATGTCATAAAACCATAATATATACAAACAAAACAGATAAATGTAAGTGGTAGGCCTAGTAGCCTAGGGCTAGTTAGTAGTAGCTAGGCTATAGATAGAGTGGTGGTGGTGGTGGTGGTAAACAAAACGTTAGCAAAAAAAACAGTAAAATAAAAAGAAAATGCCAGTAAAAGAAACTATAATTCAACTACCCAATATTTATCAAGCGCTATAGTCTAGATACAGTTTATATTCAATTCATAAAAATGAAAAACAATGAAAGATTCCCCAGACGGACTCTCCTTCCTTCCTTCCCGCCACCACATCATACACACACGGAGCAGGACTGTTTGCTGTCAACTCATCACACAAGATATGGGCCTAGGCCTAAGCACGATATGCCCATCAATGATTTAATTATATTACATTTACATCACATCTATTGACAACACCATTTGAGCGGCTACAATTTAAGATGAAAAATGTCAAAATATATTTAGCTTGAGATATGTTACCTGTCTAAAAAGTTGAGCAGAAACAGATCGTAACATGGTTGTTGAACACGCCATTTTCTAAAATGCACTCATCCAGAACAAGTTACGTCATCCTCCGGAGTTGAGTACAGTGTCTTTTGTTTTATGGCATATACCAGCATTGTTCTTGGTAACATCATAGATAGACAATACAATTTGTTTAATTAATGACAGGTAAACTAATAGGTAATTTATTATTAGTTGAAGGAAAATAGAATTATATATTTGAAGAATTATTATATTATAAGTATCTGTTGATTAACAAACACGGAACCGGACAATTGTAAAAACAAACCGTGTTTTTTACAATATCTTTCATTTTTTGGAAGTTGTTCCGCGCATTATCAACAATATTATTGTAATATAATGACTAAATTAATGTGAAATTTTTGTGTGTGAATATCATGAATACAAATATTTAATGTCTTAATAAATAAAATCATATGTGGTGTCCACCAATGCAGAGAGGTTTCTTTCTTTTAATTTTTTGTTCATGGACCCACCTAAAATCATTCCCTGATAAACAAACAATTAAACACTTTCTTTAAGATATATTGTCTCCCTAAAACATTTTTTTTCTTCTAATTTTTTTAATTTGCTATTTCAATGTCACGTAATAGTTATTCACTTTGACCAAAAACTGTTTCGAAAAAAAATTATTTACCTGAAAAAAAATTTATTTAAAGTCAAAAATACTTAAATTATCAATATTGTTTTTGAAGAAGTGAATAACTTTATTAAAACTACAAAATGGCCTCTTTAAAGTCTGATTTTATTAATCTTCATTTTTCATGTTTTTGGGGGACAATACAGTTTTTATTGGAATGAGTGGGGAAGGGGTGCTCGGATGATTGCTCATTCTTTTATATATAATATTTACGATATAATTTAGTTTTCAAGAGTTATTAAAATCAGTGATGTGACAACATTCTCCTCCAAAGATCAGATCGTACAATGTGATAACGAGAGAACCATGTCTGCTGCCACCACCTGTTTTTTTTCTTTCGTCAGCAACAAATCATCTTTTTTAAATTTAGATATTTAATCCGTACTTTTATGCAAAACTAACTTGAAATTTAATTAGTATTGTCGGACAATTTTTTACAATGAAATGTTTTGTAAGCTTAGGCCTCCTATTTTATGATTTTTAACCGGAAAACAATTATTATATGCAGACGTTTATTTTAAACAACAAATGTTGGGTAACAGTTGTCATAATTTGAACAAAACAAGTGCAAATTGAGCATTTCATACAAAGCACAGCTTTTGACAAAGACGAGGACAAGAAACTTTTCAATCGTAATTCATAAAACTTGTTTCCAACTAATTCCACACTGGCTTTCATCCAATCAGAACGCGTTACGCCTTCGAACGGAAAACAATAAGCCAAGCAAATCTGAACCACACAACCACGTGTCCAATTACAAAAAACAGCCGTAATCGACGTCATGTTTTAAAATATCAAAACTGAAATTAAAAATCTACAATTATGTTTTTCTTCACGAAAATTGGATTTCCCGAACAGACGCCAGTGAGTCGATGATTTGACTTCGTTTTCCCACTTCAGCTCCAAGGAAATTGTTCTGGAATCTGAAGGCCCACATTGGGACGTTATCATTCAAAAAGCGATATAAACTGATCAAAACGTGTTTTTAAACGAAATTTGTAATCCGTTTTTATAATTTTATTTAACTTATCTTTGATTTTACTAGGTCAAATTAAAGATGTAGACATATCATACAATGCAGAATTATAAGTTTATACATTGAGTTTATCATATTTTGAAGGCCTAACATAAATTTAATTAATTTAAACTTTGCGTTGTCTCAGTGTAAAAAACCAAAGACAACTTAATGTAGGCCTATAAAACGTATTGTAATAAAAACGAAACGTGAAACGTTAAAATAATATTGGGGAGTGTTCGGGTTGTTACGTCCATGATGTACAGAGAGAAGGGCACGTGTACACGGTACGCGCTGTCATCTGATGATAATGACGTCATAAAAGTACAAAAACTTTAAATTACAATGATGTCATAAAAGTATATAATGCTTTAAATTGCAATGACGTCATAAACTACAAAGCACAGTCAATCTATTATCACACACAGAACACACATCAGAGTGACATCATAAAGTTTACGCACACGCGCCTTTCCTCCTCGTAAGACGGCGTGTTTCAAATGTAATTTTTGTGGAAACTATGGGAAACATTAAGCTATGCAACCACCACAAATACACATTAAAACATTCCTAAGAAATATTTTAATTAACAAAGCCATATTTCACATCAAATTGTAGTATTGGCTTATTCGGTTAATGTTAAAATGTCTCACAATTATCAAGTGAAATTTATATCACTATTTGTGTTCAATGACACTAAAATGTTTTCGGGAAAATTAAGAACTATTAAGCCAAATAAGTTCAATCTTTTATATCTGGGACAATCTCTCTTTTGAAACTTAAAAAATGATAAGTAAATCATATAAACTCACAGCCACATTTTATTTAAAGTGACGTATAAGTGCGTATACTTTATGTGCGCGAGCGCGCGCTTCAGTTCAGAATTCAGCGCCTAATTGGTGTCAGTAGACAATTTTGAAGTACCGCAAATCGGTAATTTGGATAGATTCGGTAGTTCCGGTAAAACATTTTTATTTTTTTTAAATATGTATATGGTGTCTAAATATTGAGAGAGGGAATTTTTACATTTTTTTAACATTTCATATTGAGAGAGGGTTTGGTTCATCTAGGCCTATGTAAACAAAATATCCCAAATTAAATGTAGAACAGAAAGATTTAAGAAATCCACACTCCCATTCCTGATTAACAATGACCTTATAGTGCAATGATATATATATATGAAATTCTTAATTTTGATAGGCCTACGGATAATTAATAATTTTACTCGCAGTTTTTAAATTTGTAATTGTATATTCTTTATTTTTTTTTTTTATGAATTTATGTGTATATATATATTTTTATATTAGATGGTTGTGTAATTTTGCTCGTTTTTGATATATATCTTTGTAAGTTTGTAATTGTATATTCTTTTTTTTTTTTTAATGCATTTTGTATATATATATATATATATTTTTATATTGAATGTTTATGTTACTGGACGCAATTCAGTTTTGTACTGCCATGTCTTTGTTTTTAATAAACCAGAATAAATAAATAAATAAACACCTAATCCTAAATGGATTGGTTTTTTAAGAGACCCAGTGAACCGTGACTTGCAGAAGTACTGTGACAGAGGATGAATTGCAACCTGGGGTTAATACAAAAATGGTTCTTTGTTTATACCTCGCTCCGTCACTCACTTGTTGGCAAGAAAAAGGGTTGTTGAATCCTAAACATAAAACCTTTTTTTAACCATAGAAAAAAATTAAATCAACAAATTTAGTTTTTTTCTTCAAATCAATCATTATCGTAACTCTTTCATAAAAAGTTTAGTTGAGTCAGAACATTGATTTGATTAACAGAAAGACATTCAAATCGAAAAATATTTATTTCAAATTAATAAGTTTATCAATTAGTAGCTAGCATGCTGTCTTCCTTTCGTACCGGACGAAAACAAAAGTATCTCTTAAGGCAGTATTAGTAGCCGATTAAAATGGGCGTCAGGCTGGTCTAACTTTCTGATAGTTATCTTTAAAATTCATTTGTTTAAAATTTCTTACAGAAAAAAAAAGTTTCAATTGATCCATTTTTACTACTGCGGTATTCGCATTACTGCGGTATTCGCATTTTGATATAATTAGAATCGTGATTTATACTATAATATTTAAATAAGTAATAATATTATAATAAGTATCCCGGAACGCACGCGTGTCCCAGCGGATTGTCCATTCACAAGTTGATCTAACCTTGAACCAAGCACGTGACAACTTTCTATCGTCTGCTGGCCAATCGCAGCAGACTATCAACAAAAAAATGCGTTGCGAATGACTTCGGCTTAAACATACAGCTGGGTTTACTGATAGGAACTTCAACCAACGACAGATTGAATAAAGTTGGAGTGAAGAGCGAGTTAAATGTCTTTAGAGGGATGTAAACTTAATAATTGTTCGGTGCCACGGTACAGAATTACCCCACTACTGTGTATTTTTTTTTTCATTCGTTAGTAATAATTCAAAAAATAAATTTCGCTTTCGAAGGAGATTCTGCGATTCTAGGACTGCATAGACACGGGCCTACATTAAAAACACGCACTGGTATTCATCAGATCCTAGAGTACGAAAGTGAAAGGAATTTCTGCGAATGAAAAGCGACAATTATTCACAATTGTATACGGCAGACTAGCTTCTGTTTAGTTGAAATAAGTCTATCTTTCAACTTTAATTAAAAATGATTGAATTTAAGAGGAATTGAGAACGAGAAACTATGCAGTAGTCTGCTGTCATATAGACTGGATCGGAAAGTCACTTTAACTCCTAACAGCCTTGTTTAACTTCGATCAGGTTTCTTAATTCATAAAACGTGTTTGTTTTTAGTTTTGCCAATAAGCAAAGGGAGTATAACATCGGCTCTCAATCTCATTTAGTTAAACATTATTTTAATATGAATTATGGAATTAGAACAGAATAATAGTTAAATGATGACGTCAGAGCGTACAAGACACTTACTTAATAAGTTTAAGTATATGGAATATAATTCCATATTTATAAATGATTAAAAATGAAAAAAAGTAATAATATTTAGCGCGTTCATACACGCGCGCAATTAAAGTTATATTAATCTTTTAACGGTCACGCCCACAATAAGTCGCTACCCGCAGAAAGTATTCCAGTGTAGGAGTGCATACATAAAGCTTGGTTCCCACTAGGACGCAACGCAAGGACGTAACGCAACGTAAAGTGATTTGATCAATCTCAAGCGATGTATTATTCGTGTCACGTGTGATTGGTCAACTTTCTTGCGTTGCATCTGCTTTGCGTTGCGTCTCTAGTGGAAACCAAGCTTAACGCGGGGTTTTGCAGTTAATCTGTCTGGTCTTCACTTTTAGACGCAACGCAAACGAGCTAGTTGACCAATCATAACCGACAGTTCAGATGATCCTTCGTATTGTAATTGGTCACATTACTTGCGTTGCGCTTACGTCCTTATGTTGCGTTCAAGTCGGAACCCAAGCTTTTGCAGGGCCCTTACATTATTACTGATGATCCGAATGATAATATAGGCCTAAGCGTGCTGCTAATGCAAGATATGAAGAAATATGATATTTGTATTTTTGTTAAATACAACAGTACCCGTCCGTATATTAATATTGATGTATGGCCCTGACTTTGGCAAAACGTGTAAATAGGCCTTCTACTTAGTGTCAGTTTGCGCACTGAATCTGACACGATCTTAATACATTTCTCTATATTACATAAAAATGAAGCCATGTTCGTTTTCTAAAGTTATTTTTACAAAACGAATTCAAAAGTAAAGCCTAAATCAATAAAATGTTGAATTAGGTGAGAACATGGATCATATAACATGACAACATGTCATCACGAAGGCACTGACACGCGACGTGTCAAAAAACGTATTATTAAAATCTCTTTACAGTTTTCATAAGGATGTGATGATGTTAAAACACAAAATATAATATTTAGAATGGTGTACCTTAAAGATATATTGTCCCCCTGAAAAAATATTTTTTGTTGTTGTTGAATATGTCATTTTAATGCCACATAATAGTTAGTCACTTTTGCCAAAAATTGGATCGAAAAAAATATACATTTACTTTAAAAAACTAAAATTTAAAGCAAAAAAATAGTCAAATTAATGAAATGTCGTTTTTTTTAAAAAATATACTCTATTGTGAAAAGATAAATAAACCAAGTTTATAGGAAGACAATTATCTATTATTACTATGTATAAAAAATGTGTATTTATCTATTTATCGTCGATCGTTATCGTCCTAGTGTAAACGGGCCTTTAATATGGTCGTTACCTTTCCATTAAAATTGTTTAGTGTTTAACGCTATAAAGGGATAGATAGTATTGCGTATTTGGAACGTGTGACACGACGGCGGACGAGACTGGACGTCACGCAAGAGTTACATGAAAACACGCAGACATTCGGTTCAAGGTAAACCATCCGCAATTTAATAGTAGAAATGTGTGGTATACGTGTACCCACGTCCTACACGTGTTGTTACAAACAAATAAAGCGTCATTTAAAACTGTGGGTTTGATTACGAAACGCATTTCCGTCCCAATTTCACGATTATTGTCGCCAAAAAAAGGAATCAATAATTTAAAACAGCAGAAACAAATTTGAAAAGTTGGCTGTAGTTATTAGTATTATTTGTTGTCTGATTTAGAACTGTCCTACTGTTTGTGTTTCCTGCTTTGGGCAGCGATGGGCGTATCATGACGCCCCATGATCTACATTGCTAGGCCCCCTTTGGAATAAGAAGGGAATATGGTACATTAATACTTACAGCTTTTCAGCAAAACGAAACTGATTGATATCATGCCTAAACAAAGTGTTATGCCTATCTTCCTTCTAAGGCTAATAGTTACAGTTACTTACCGTTACAGTTAACGTACATGGGTAAGACTAAACTGCTGCATTCAACGTATTTGAAAGAAAAACAATACTGATAAACCGTTTGTTTTTAGTTTATGTAAATAGCAGAACAATTAAATACAAGAATGTCCAGATGACGTCGCGCGGTCAAACGTAAAAGTATGTCGAAACGTCGCGGTTCTCTACTCAACCGTCTTACGGCAAACGTAAAAGTATGTCGAAACGTCGCGGTTCTCTACTCAATCGTCTTACGGCAAACGTAAAAGTATGTCGAAACGTCGCGGTTCTCTACTCAACCGTCTTACGACAAACGTAAAAGTATGTCGAAAGTCCCGGTTTTCTACTCAACCGTCTTACGAAAAACGTAAAAGTATGTCGAAAGTCGCGGTTTTCTACTCAACCGTCTTACGGTAAACGTACAAGTATGTCGAAACGTCTCGGTTCTCTACTCAACCGTCTTACGGAAAACGTAAAAGTATGTCCATCTTAACGTCGAACGTAAAAGTATGTCGAAACTTCGCTGTTCTCTACTCAACCGTCTGGCAAACATAAACGTATGTTTAAACGTCGTGGTTCTCTACTCAACCGTCTTACGTCAAACGTAAAAGTATGTCGAAATGTCGCGGTTTTCTATTTAACCGTCTTACGTCAAACGTAAAAGTACGTCCAACGTCGCCGTTTCTACGCAACCGTCTTACGGCAAACGTAAAAGTATGTCCAAACGTCGCGGTTCTCTACTCAACCGTCAAACGTAAAAGTACGTCGAAGCGTCGCGGTTCTCTACTCAACCGTCTTACGTCAAACGTAAAAGTATGTCCAAACGTCGCGGTTCGCGGTTCTCTACCGAACCGTCTTACGTCAAACGTAAAAGTATGTCCAAACGTCGCGGTTCGCGGTTCTCTACTCAACCGTCTTACGTCAAACGTAAAAGTATGTCGAAACGTCAAAATGTAATGGACTGTAGTAAATGACATGTTAATATTTTGTGATATGAAAAAAGATTAATAAACAAAAACAATAGTTGAAATAAACTCCATAATAATACATTTATTTTACACAACTATACACAGTAAACTACGGGATATGATATACATGTATATGTACAAAATATAATGAAGACGACATTGCTGTATGCAGATTGAGGGCGCTGTCTATATGGAGGCTGATCAGCAGCAATTTTATTATACTTTTTTTAAACCACTATATTACACACACGCGCACACACATGCTTTTAAATGACAAGTCTGTATCCGAAACAGAACCCAATGATCAACTTAAATATAGTACGCACCCTAATTTGCATAAATACCCGTCCAGTAACTTCTAGTTACAAACTAGTTAGTCAACATTTTCTAATATCGACTGTCAAGGCTCATATATTAATAACAGAAAGAATATAATTGCTAAATTGGGATAATCAACAAATAGAAAAATTAATATAATATGTATAATATATACTATATAATTATATAAATGTATATTATATAATCATATAATATCTATTCCTAATACATACATGTATATATAATTATATACATACTATAGACTATATACGTTTTGTATATTTACATATGAATACAGGTGGATCGTCACGTGATGATGACGAAACAGGTAAAAAATACAATACCGAGATTTTATATATAAAAAGAAATAATACAATAATAGTTGAAAATCCTTGCACCAATACGTGGTCTACATTATCACTAGAGAATACATAACTTTAAATTTCTCCCATTTTAGAGTTTAAAAACATTATTATAATATTAGGAATGAGTTGTATAGCCACTTACATACAAAGGTTATTTTTGCTATTTTTTTTTAATGTAGTATATATTATACAGTAGTACAGAAGGCTAGGATTGAGAGACTCTAGCTAGCATGTGCATAGAATGACATTATATAAGTTAGACAAAGCTTGCTAGAATTGTCCATACTTTAGTTTTCAAAAGCTATAATCATGGTGTATCACTGTGGTTTAATGGTACAACTACCATGGTGTTACATGTGCAACCATGGTGTTACATATGCAACCATGGTGTTACATGTGCAACCATGGTGTTACATATGCAATCATGGTGTTACATGTGCAACCATGGTGTTACATGTGCAACCATGGTGTTACATATGCAACCATGGTGTTAAAGGTATAACCATCATGGTGTGAAGAATACAACAATGTGTTTTACATAAACAACCAGGACACTATGGGTACAGTTAATGGTGTTGAAAGTACAACCATGGTGTTACATATACAACCATGGTGCTACAGGTACAATTGATGGTGTTATTGTTCCAATCTGGTTTGAAATACACAACCATGATTTGAAGGGTACAGCCATGACATTATGGGTACAATCAATGGTGTTAAAGGTACAACCGTGGTGTTATATATACAACCATGGTTTAATGGGTACAATCATGATCTTACATTAATTACTTTGAGGCATAAACTAGTAAATTCCTTTTCAGGTAGTTTTACCAGTACCACTAATACCATGGTTACCATGGTTACGTCTAAAACTAAAAAGATGTTAATCTTTGCATTCAATTCTGGCGTACAGAGCAACTATAAGGTTACCATTATAGGCAATTTCTAGTATTAAACCTATTAGGTATTATGTATATCCTATTAAATATAAAAAAGATTAAATCCCGCAAACTTTTTTTTTCTTCTTTCAAATAACAATAATTGTCTTATGCTAGAATATTTATTAAAGATTTGAATCAATGAGTTTATATTATAACACACATGTTTTACAGCATTTTTTAAAGATTTCACAATACACAAAACAACGACAAAGTTGAAAATCTTTCCTAAACATTGACACTTTCCTAAGATACATCCTTCATATACATTTTGCGAAACTGATTTCAATCATCCATCAATATATTTCTCATCTTATATACCAAATATATTACATATATTTTCTCATACCAATCAGTTTCGCCAATTTCCCCGGTTCAACATTTTTTACTAGACACAGAAATCACAAACATGTTTTGTTATTTGTTACAACACACACGTGTACAAGCTAGAGTAGATAAGACTATGAGATTAATTCAATTGTTATTAGTACAAATCAGTTGATTCATATCTATTTAAACAAACTTAAAAGTTAAACCTCTCAGAGGTTTCAGTTAGCATGCAAGTAATTCGATTAAATTAAGCAACATAATGATGAATAAAAAATTCCTTTTAAACTCAAACAAATCTTTTGAAGTCTGTTTGTAAAATAAAATCATAGTTTGAATAAATTTAATCCACAAATTCTACCCTTTCTGTACATCAATCTCATTATTAGAAAATATTTATTGGTTTTAATGATATAGCTAGTTTGTGTAAATCATCAATGATATTCATTTATGTTGCCATCGTCGTACTGAAATACCTACGCAGTATAATCAGTTATAATTACATTAATTCACTTATTCAAATTAAATTAAACAATTAAATTAACTCAATTAACAATCCCATCTTGTTTTAAATCAGACTTTTGTCAAGAGAGCAGCAAATTGTAGTTCATCTTAAATTTTAGAGGTAGAAAATTATACTTTTTACAACAAAAAAACCCAAAATGTGTATCTTATAAACAAATTAATTAATAAATGTTCAAATTTACAATTATATTATTGTGTAAAGTCAGTTCTCCGAAAACAGGACGTCATCTCTCATGCTAGAATTTTCTTTTAATCAAAATTTGTTCTGATTCGTAAAAACCCAGATTTTTTTTTTAGACTGGAGGCTGTTGGTGAGCAAGAGTGTCCAGTTTACGTCTCCAGTTATCGAAGACTTGACAGTATATAATAACATATTATAAATATATACACGGTAGTATAAGATTTTTTTTATATAATTATACTGTTATCATGTCTGATAGTTTTTACAAGATTAAAATGATGGGAGTCATTGTAAGTAATCATTCTCTAAATCACTAAATCATTAAGATCATTATCACAGATCTTAGTGTCATGATTAAAACACCACCTGATTGGCTACCCAGACGTTTTAGGTTTACTAACACTTAGTAGCCAAAATTTTATTTTCTATAAAAATAAATGAAATATAATTAAGGTATAACTAAATTATATATAATATATGGATACATACTTAATTCATCGCTAATTGTTACATAACGGGACATACTCACTCTCAACTAAGACTTTAAATATGCCGATCGGGCAACAGTATAAAAATGCTATCTTTGTAACTCTAAGGCGAACATACTTTAATCTTCTATACATGTTGAGATACATCTCAATTCGAATATAATCATTATTGTATATAAGTAAATTATATATGTTAGTTTTTAAAATTAATATATAAATTTAACTGAATAAAATAGCAAATTATAGAAAATATAATGCTTGTCTAAAAAATGTAATATGTACCTATTAATAAATCCTGAAATTAGCAAAAGATATCAGTTATATGTTTTCTATTAAATTAGTCAAAAATTAAAATTCATTGGAATTAATATATAATTAAAATTTATGTATAAAACACACAAAAAAGTTTGTAATTTATTTTGTTGGACCTGATGCATCTACATGTCACAGGTCATATTTAGATGGCATAGGTCATTTCTAGATGTCATAGGTCATGTCTTTCAATATCTCCTTTCAAATCATCTACAATTGATAAGACTGCTATCAGATTAACGACTCACAACCATAATCACATAATAATCAAGGTAATTTGCATAATCTAGATCATTTGCATAACCAGGATCATTTGCATAACTATGATCATTTTCATAATCACAGCAGTCTAACTCAAAACACTTCGCATATAATAATGCCAACCTTTGCGACATGTTCGTTAGACTGGTTACGAGTCTAAATAATATTATTAAAGTAAATTGCGCAATAAACGAAGAACCTTGAGCCTATAGCGTTATCACGTTTTGGATACAATATTCAAAAACAATGTCACAAGCCATGTCTCATCTGTTTATAATTGCATAACATTGTCACTTTTAAATCATCATTTATATATAAAAAGTTAGAATGGTTGTACCTCATTACACAATACTTGTTTAATAAATGGGATCGTTAAGATGGCGGAGGACAAACTGATTTGACAATTCAATGTCGTACATGTCCACTAAATACCAGGTTCACTAGATTTATTTTAATACAAGTTGTTATCACTATATTAAAGGCAAGGCAATAGTTTCTGAAAATGACCATTTTTAGTAATTTACTTTGATATATTTAGGTTAGAATTTACAAAAAACATTGCAAATTTGCGGAGATTTATTTATAAATTTCGACAGACAGATATAAGGAGATTTATTAGTGGTATTTAAAACGTGTATTAAAACTTTGGACTGTTAATTGGATACATCATACAAACAGGGTAAAATTGTAAACACTTGGATTATTTCACAGACTTGAACCTTTTACATTTTTATCTCAGGCATGGCACTCATTTTTGGAAAGAATACTTGCATATTGCTAAACTCTAAACACTGAATCAAAAATAGTATTGCCACATATGGTATGATCATATGATATTAAAAATCAAATTAAAAGAAAAAAAAAAATTGCTAGGCTTGGTGTTTGTGGTGTTGTTTAATTTATAAATGTTAAAATTGTTAACCATAATGTTAAAACTGTATATAATACATTCAGTAATAAAATGTTTGCTTTTTATCTAACAATGCTCTACTTATTTAATTAATTATTAATTAATATTCTCTAGCTTTTATAAAATGTGGTTAAAACCTGCTACTGTTGACTACTTGCGTTGTCCTACACCCAGTACTTGTGATTAGATTTCAACTGCATAATGTCCACAGATTTACTGCATTTCCATTTCTTGCGGTTCCATCATTTCACGCGACTCCATCATCTCTCGTTGTCGATCCACCATTTCTTGATGCCGTTCGAATAACTCGTGATGACGATCAATATGATCGACCATCGTCGGTGGATGCAGTGAGTATGGACTCTCCAAACCGGCTAGACCCTGATTTGCCGCTGCCGTAGTTGCCGGGAATCTGATCATCCTCTCACCATCACGTGTGTAGAACACGTGCCGAACTTCGTGCCGTTTGGCTCGCATCATTGCTTTGTACTCTCCGATTTTTAATTTCTTTCCGTCAATGATGCACGTCCGTTTGGGGCGTGGTTTATATTTGTAGTCGGGGTATTTCTCTAGATGCGCCTTGCTTAGTCTCGCTTGCTCTTCATAATACGGTTGTTTTTCTGTATTAGACATGTTTTTCCATTTTGTACCTATGAAAAAAAATTATCATTATCAGTTTTACTTTCCTAAAAAAATATCAATAATTAAACTAATTGGTAAAAGCAATCTAAGTCAATAAAAAATGTCAATGAAATAAATTAATGAATGGACAAATAGATTGTTTTAATTAGTTAATTATACAGTCAACTCTTTAAATACCGGACTCGTTGAAAACCGTAAGCCGTTGTGTCCAGTTTTGGTACTTACTTTGAAATATCAAAATAATCTAATGTTACCAATTTATTGATGTATAATTAATTAGGAGGGCATTTAATTATCAATCATCGTATTAATTAATCAATCAGTAATTATTATCGTCATCACAATCAAATACTGCAAATGTAGCGAGCAGATCAACAACAGTGTCACATGACACCATAAGAACGTACCAAGTATTTTACTGATGTTTGAGTTATGCATGTCTGGATGCCTGGCTAGTATTTTGCGTCGTTCCTCCTTCGCCCATACCATAAATGCATTCATGGGCCGTTTGATGTGAGGTTTGTTTGGGTCGTTTTTACGAGTATCTCGATACATCCTGGCAATTGTTGCTGAAATATACAACCAAATTTTATTAGATCTGTTGTCACATTTGATTACGTTTGTTGTCCTATATTAAGATGTCCAAATATGGACACACAGCTTGTTCAACAATTATGCATTTTTTTGTCATTTTATATCATATTAATTATTAAATTTATTATGCCATTTAGTTCTTTAATTGAATAATTAATAGTCTATTAATAATTTCCATCTTCTTTCAAAATATCTTTTATATTAAATTTCTCATATTAAAAAATATGACTTAGTAATTAATAGCAGCAAATCTTCAATTAATATTTTTTTTTTGTTATAAATTTGATAATTTATATTGTAGCTTTTTACTGATCAAACTAGTTGGACAAAAAAATGTGATATGCCCAAATATGGTAGTGATATGCCCAAATATGGTAGTGATATGACATCACCATGTCCATATATGGGCACATCATATTTTTTTCACATAAAGTTTAATAGTGTAGACAAAGCTTTACTGGAAAAAACATTTAAAAAAAAAACAAAAACATAAAAAAATAAATAATAACTTACATGGGTCTACTTGTATGTCGACCTTTGGCCGCTCGTCTTCTTCGGTAAGGTCAATAACAATACTACTATTACTTTCATCCTAAAACAAATAAAGAAATTTATTTATCAAATTGATCCAATTTACATATTATTACATTATTAATTATATACTTCAATTTCTACTGAAATAAATATGATAAAAGAATTTCAAATATTTTACTGTTAAAACATTGCCATATATAATAACAACAATCAATAAGAAAAATATAAATAAAGTATATGTTTGTATAGTTATTTGTTTCTTTCATATATTTATATGTTTATTTGAGGGCCCCTTGATTGATTTAGGGTCACCCTCTATAAATAAGATTAAATTAAATAAAAATAAATATATTGCTCCTTGTTTGTTTCTTGTGGAAGTACATCCAAAAGGAGTCAGTATTTATTTATTTTAAATGTTCAATTTTAAGTTGCTAAATAGTAAAAAAAAAAAAATATAATCTTCTAAAACAAAACATAGTAATATAAAAATATAATGTAAAACAGATTATTTTTTAAAACATTTAATTATATCATTTCTTTTTCCAAATTTTGACTCATTATCAGACTTAGACACAAAAAACAAAAAACTGTTGTTTTAAACCAAATCTTGTTTTTATTAACGAAACTAAAGATAGAGTAGACACTTGCCAAACAAGGAAGGATATGTTAGTAAGTGTGGGCCGTCAGCACAGACAAACCGACAAAAGAAAACCAAAGAATAGGAAGATCCTATAAAAAACTGGCGACACAATGTCACAGCGATCGGCCAAAAGCAAGATGAGACACAACGTGCTGAACGACATCATTGCTTTTATACCGAAACAAACAATCATCAATAGGATATATACACAGAATAGTTCTGCGTTGAAAACGTGTTTATATCGGCCTACGCCATTGAGGCAATTAAACCTGCTATTAATGGGGTAACCTTCTGACTGACAAGCGTGGAAATAGGCCGCTTATATAATGCATTTTCTCGCAAAACAAAGCTTCATATACACTCAATAAATACATATTTAATTCTGTTAATAATTAATAATAATCATAACATAATATTGAATCCATTTTATGATTACGTACAGATCATTGGCTTATTTTTGTCAATATCTATAATGCTGTTTTTGTTCTATTCTATTTCAAAATAGGAAAAATTACAACACAATCTGACCTTGACTCTGCTAGATATATGTTGATATGTATTAATAAACGACCTACAAAATGATTACACTTTTTTTAAAACAAATGTACATCAACAACGATGTTAAATCCATGTTCTATCTTGTCATTTTTGCCTGATTAATTTCCATTAAAATCCTCCAATAGTTTTATAAAAGATCCTTCATCTATCGAACAAAATCCATTGTCATCTCCCCAATCCATAAGTTGATCTTACAAAATCTACTACTACTTAATCTAGCAGAATATCACGAACACATCTCAACAAAGTTTACTTATAGTAGAGCAGTTAACGCCATAAAAATAGCCAAGTTGTGCATTTTGTTATCAAAGCATGAAACTTTCCACAAAGTTTCTTTGATGTATATAGATTCAAAATATCGGGGGGTGCCAAGTGTCCAACGTCCGGTATGGCGGCCATCTTGATTTCAAAATGGCCACCATAAAAACAAAAAACAAAAATATCAAAGTTTCATAATGGATCATGTCTAAATTATTCTACTGCAGTAACTTGCAGAAAGTGCATTTTTTACTGAAATGTTTGTAATGTTTTTCAATGCACAAGTTTCTAAGCCAGTAACTGCAATAAACAGCATGTGTACGATCACACTATTAAAGCTCGGTCTACACTATTAAACTAGTTTGACAAGAAAAGTGTGATGTGTCCAAATATGGTAGTGATGTTCCCAAATATGGTAGTGATGTTCCCAAATATGGTAGTGATGTGCCCAAAAATGGTAGTGATGTGACATCATAATGTCCATATATGGGCACATCACATTTTGTTGTTACATAAAGTGTGATAGTGTAAACAAGGCTTAATACAAGCTTGTATATTATATTCAATTCAAAATAAATTATATTGTATAAAAAAAAAATGGTTTTTTTTTCAAAAGATAAGTTATTATTAAGAATATATTTTTCTTTAATATGCCATTTTAATATCATATAATAGTTATCCACTTTGACCAAAAATTGGATCGAAAAAAAAATTATGTACCTGAAAAAACTGCAATTTAAACCAAAAAAATAGTCAAATTGGCTGCCATCCAATGGATTGGATTTATTTTGTCATTTTTTTAGGTGATTAACTTGATTAAAACTACAAAATAACCTATTCAAAGTCTGATTTAATTAATCTTCATTTTTCATGTTTTTGGGGGACAATACATCTTTAAGAGACAATAGCATCTAGATTAATAGTTCATCTTTCCTATAGTATTATCCATAAACTATCTTACACAAAAGAGAAGGCGTAAAGCAAGCCAGTGCACGGAATCCGGTTTAATTTTGAGAGTTAATCAAGCGTGTAAAAGGCAATTTGCAGTGGGTCAATTCAAATCACATCACAAGTATTAGCAAAGTACATAATAACCAGAAAACAACAGAAATGATTCCGTGAGAAATTCCACAGCTGTACAAACTAATTTCTTTTCCCGGTTTTCATCTTTCACGCAATGCCAACTTATTTGAACTCGCTCCACGGTTTTTAAAATCTTCAAAGACAAGTGGATAGATACTCCCATTTAAAAATAACCCAAATGCTAATAAGGTGGCGCCAGAAATGAGGGCGACAGTTGCGATAAAAGATGCTAATGAGCTAGAAATGATGAATGGTTTATGGAGTTAAAAGTTCAGTTGTCTATTCATTTCTCGTAATAATCTTATTACTCTGGGGTCACAATGTAATTAAACTGCCTTATATACACTTATACACTTCAAAATGTATAATATGATGTTCTATTAAAATCACAGGAATACAGTTTTTTTTTTCCAATCCAAACCTAAAGCTCTGTCTACACTATCAAACTTTATGCGAAAATTGTGATGTGCCTAATGATGATGTCATATTACTACCATATTTGGCACACTTTAAAAAAAACTACTTTGATAGTGTAGACAGAGGTTAACACATTGAATGTTTTGTTAAAATAATATTACATTATCTATAAATTTACCCTATTAAAGGGACACCCTTATTAAAGGGACACCCCTATTAAAGGGACACCCCTATTAAAGGGACACCCCTATTAAAGGGACATCCCTTATTAAAGGGACACTCCTCCTATTAAGGGACACACTATTCAATGGACACCCCTATTCAATGGACACCCCTATTTAATGGACACCCTTATTTAATGGACACCCCTATTAAAGGGACACCCCTATTAAAGGGACATCCCTTATTAAAGGGACACCCTATTAAAGGGCACTCTTTCAATGGACACCCCTATTCAATGGATATCCCTATTAAAGGGACACCCTATTCAATGAACACCCCTATTAAAGAGATATTTCCTATTAAAGGGACACTCCTATTAAAAAGAAACATTTCTGTGAAACAAGGGGCAATATATTTTAACACTACAGCCAACCACTATTTAAAGGACACCTCTATTAAGGGAATACTGAAGTGAACGAGATACAATATATGTTTTGACACTACATCCAACCCCTATGCAGGGCCCTGAAGGTCTCTCATTAGGGGTTATACTTTGATAATAGAGAATATAGAATTATCATTTGAATTGGTTCTGATATAACAATTTCAAATTTTGTAACATTATTCTTCAAATTCCTAAAACTGTTCCTTAAAGCTAGAGTAGCTCTCATTGTTTAAAAATGTTTATTAAAAAAAAATCCTATCAATTTCAAAGCTTAAGAAAACTTACTATTGGGGTAAGCCTGCAGGAAAGAATATGATGTTCCCACCGGAAATAAAATTGTATATTTAATTGGTAAATGGAATTTCCACCTGTGATCATATACCAGAAGGTAAAAGTTTGATTTTAAATGCATTCCTGTAAAATCTCGCCCTGTTAAAGAACACAGGTGACTATTGTTGTTACAGCCACGCAAACTAGGTCATGGAGAACACACCTCCCAACACGCTGCTCAACGCCAGACAAGGGAGTGTTAAGAGGACCATATAAATCATACAAAATCATGTGACAATATTTGGTATTATAATCGTACTTTAGATGTTTTCAAGCTAGATATGAACCCCAGGCTTAAACACATTCCAATTTCATCCTATTTATAATCATCTCTGAACTCCAAAGGAAATATTTGAGGTATGAAATAACATGCGGAACGAAATGTATTATGTTTTAGAGCTAAAAAGTATATATATCTAATGGAATATAAAAAGCATGGTTGGCTCGGTTTAAAAAATAACAGAAAGTGACGAAGCTGAATCTATGTAAGTTACATACATCCAACAATGTTACTGTGCTAATCACATGTACCCGTTTATTCAAGGAGTAGCTGGCTCACTTTATAGAGACATATTTTGGTCAAGCTGCCAAGCATTTTCTATTGTTAATGTCATATATGTTGTATTGTATGTTGATACTATGCCGGTTTTTTTAACATTAATTTTAACAATTAAGTTACATTTTTTGGCAAAATAATGTGGCAAGTTTTAAACATTGGCACGTAATAACAAAAAGGCCATGTTGTCTTTTACTTGCGTTGTCTAGAGATTCAAGGTAAATAAGCCGACATTTATAAAGCCTAAACTAGATTTTAAGAAGAATTCAAAGCCGTATGTATTTAAGACAACAGGTGGAGGAAACAAAGATCATATATACACATTCCTCAACATTATACCAACAACCACATAAATACTTTTACAATATTTATATAAAGATTATCACTGGTATACAACAGGTGCAGAAAATATTCTGAACTTTTTCCAACAGATTTCATGAGTAGCAGTTTTAAATATTTATATAAAAATATTTGAATTTTATAATTGTTGTTCATTATTTGTTTGTTTTTTAAGAATTAATAAAAATATTGGTAACTAATGAGGATTGACTTTCGTAAAGAGGAACGCCATTTACAATTTAAAAATTCTCCAATACTTATGTGAACATTTATCAACTTAAGTGAATGCAATATCTCACTCAAGTGTGATTTGTGAATTCGGCCACATGTCAAAGATTTTGTATGTTTATAAATGTTCTAGTTCATTCTTGCCACTACAAAGGAGTGGATTGTTTTGTGTCAAATATGCGAGCCAACCTCTTTGGAAATTATTATTACAGAAAAACTTTGTATTTAAAATTGATCCAATATTTTTCTTTTAGTTAAGGAAGTTTGTAGAATTATGTTATGCCTACTGTATGTTTTCCTAAAGAAAAATCTACCCTGTAATCTTTGACAAAAAAATGTGATGTGCCCAAATATGGTAGTGATATTCCCAAATATGGTAATGATATGACATCATCATGTCCATACATGGGCACATCACATTATATAATATCACACTGAATACCTTGTTGTTAGTTATAAGAATATTTTATGGCCTTGCACACCCTTGACGAAAAACACCTTTTGGTGATCAAGTTCTCCGTGTTTAAATAAAGTATTTATTTTTATTATTATTATTTTTTTGTCACATAAAGTTTGATAGTGGTTCAGACAAGGTAGTTAATTCAGCACAAATAATTGTCTATCAAACCAGTTTGACAAAAAAAGTGTGACGTGTCCAAATATAGCAGTGATATGTCATCGTGTCCATATATTATGAGTACATCATATTTTTTTGTCACATAAAGTTTGATAGTGTAGACAGAGCTTCACAATCTGTACTACGAGTTTGCAAACACCAACCTGCAAGATTTGCTGACGTACATCATTTGTACTTGAGGTAACTGATGGTTCACCAATTCCTAACGGATGAGTTGGGAGATGACTTGACAGAGCTTCTAACGCTATCTTCTCCTTCTCACCCGTTATCACATCTTGATAATAAGATGGATCAGGAGGCGAACCTAAAAAAACAAAAATCAAATATTATAAGTATTATTACTATTTGCTCACAATATAATATTAAAGATATATTGTCCCCTTAAACAAATTTTTCAACAAACAAACAACAACAAATTTGTATATGCCATTTTAGTGTCACGTAAATAGTTATTCACTTTGACCAAAAACTTGATATAAAAAAAAAGTAATGTAAAGCAAAAAATACTTAAAATTGTTTTGGTTAAAATTAGCTAGAGAAATATATTAAAATAAACAATACAATGTAAAATAAAATAAATATTTGTTATAAATATCTATAGACTTTAATCTGATAATAAATATGAATTCATTAATTGATTAAATTCTGATACATAGAGTAATATTTTAGAGTGCGTTGTTACCCAACACAGATTACAGGCGAATAAAATAAAAATATTATGAATAAAAAATTAAACCATTCTAATATAAATAGTAATTCACTGATTACTCGGTGTTCTTTCACAATTTAATTAAAATATCATAATAGTTGGCAAGTTATTTGCGTAATGGAAAAATAGAAAGTAGCTTAAAGATCTATCTGTGAACCTCGAGTGTCAAGGTCAATTACAGCGTATTCTTCGAGAGGAAGCGCCCCGGCGTTCCAATTAATGGCGACAATATTGGTACAGGTTCTTTTTTGGGCAATTTTAGCCAACTAATATAGGAAATGAATAATTAGGTTTTAGTGAAATAAAGCACTTAATTTCAAGCTAGGGTTTAACAAACAAGTCTGCACTTGTGGCGTAGTCCATCCGATAGGCAGTGCCTGGGTCGACTTTATTAATATAATCCGTTGTATAATTCTGGATTTCATTTAATTTTTTGACTATTTAAAAAAAAAATCATTAATATATTTCAAATATTCCATAATCATCAATTTTTAAAAAAATTTATAAATCTTACTAATAAACTTAAACATTCATATGGTTAATATTATTAAATATTATTAAAATAAAAAAAGTATTAATTTTATTTGATAAACAAATTACTTTTATATATTTTATTATTAAATATTATAAAAATAAAAAAGTTTCAATTTTCTTTGATTAATATGTTTTTTTTTTCTTTTTAAATATATTTTTATTATTTGTTTATGCTATTATTTTCTTAAATCTTTCTTATAACTCTGTATAAGGTATATTTTAATATATTTTAAATTATTGAATAAGTATACTTTTGTGTGTTTGTTTCACTGAATGTACTTTGGTTTTAATTTAAAATCACATGTAATTCTTTGAAATAACATTTATACATAGTCACACATTTACCTATATCTTCAAAGGGAATTCTATGAAAATGGCCTTCTGATAATTCTCGGGCTTATAGTGGTCAAAAACAATAGGTTATAACCAAGTCATGTACTTGGGACAAACTTGGGAAATCAACGCGTAAACGATTTCAGATGTTGGAGAAAGTGATTCGTTTACTGCGTCAGTCTCGTTAAACACATGTTCGTGATGCGTGTTGTAATGAAACATGTGCAACATATCAACGATTCACTCCCCCGGTAACTGAAACAGAATTTCTTTTCTCGAATCCTTTATTGATTTCACTGGTAGGTTTTAAAAATCCAACAAAGGGATAAATACAGTTATAACAATTAACGTCTAATGAAACAATAATTCAAAGAGAATTGAAAGCTTATGTTAAACTATTTTTGGTGTATGTAGATGCGTCGTACAGAATGGAATTGAATCAATTTATACAATAGCTGTGTAATAATGTTGATTTGCCAACGAGAGACTTGACATGAAAGTATTTACTGTGAAATTGATCACGTCTTAAACATTTGCCAACATTCAGGACAAATTCTTTCGTCCGGTTCAAATTTGCATCTCTTTAAAGTACTACAGCAATTTCGACAAAAAATGCTTTGGTGAACGAATTGTGAAATATTGAATTTAAAAATTAATACAATTTGTTTTTAAAGTAATAATTTTATTATATTGACATTTTTTAAAATAAATTTTTTAAATATTATAATCTTTTATTTCTTTCTAATAATTTTATTATAGCGACCCATTTTAAGATATATTTTTTTTAAATCTTTAAAGTACATAATATAGAAATTTCAACAAAAAATACTTTGTTTAACGAATTATGAAATATTAAATTGAAAAATTAGTATAATTAAAGTAATAATTTTATTACATTGACATTGATAAAATATATTTTTTATTTCTTCCCATTTCATGTTGATGGAGTTTTGCCAAGTCACATCTAAAAGGAGGTTTTAGGTAGTATAAATAGGTGTTTTGTACTAATTTATTTAAAACTTTATTTAGAAATGTAGGTGTAGAGATTGTGTAATTATGCGTACTTGGAAAAGTGTAAGGGAATCAAACTTTTCACTAGGATAAATAAGTTAACAGAAGTTTTACATTGTTTTTTAAAAACAAAATAAATTTATTTTTTAATTGAAATTTTTTCTAAAATGGAATATCATTTTCCACAAATCATACAGAATTAATTTAAATGATTATAATATGTTTAAGAATATTTTTAATTGATTGGCTATTACAAAAATCATTTTTTGGTACTGATTTATTTTTTTGATATATTACTGTGTAGTCAAATACTAGTGTATATCAATATGCAATATCGTTTTACATATATTTGCAACTGTACTTCATATAAATTATGAGACATAGTTATTGGAACAGAATATAGCTAATATGTTATTTTTGTAACATGAAATATTATATAATTTAGAGTAAGTTTATCTGTAAGTGAAAAATCAAACATAATTAGATGTACTGTAATATACATTTTATAACACTAACAGCAATTACCATTAATATTGCCAGTTCAAAGGTCAAAATCGTAATTGACGAGACGCTTTAAAGCATTTACCTCGTGGAAATATTGATTAGGATTTTGTGAGGTAATTACTTATTAATAAATATAAAACTGCATATAAAAATAAATCATTATTGTTAGCGTTTATCGTGCATTTCCTATTGCAGTTTCAGAACAAAACACGCCATCTGTCACTATTACTAACTCCATAAAAGTGTTGTCTCTTATTTCAAACTCGTTAATAATTAAAATTTCATCTCAGAACACTGCTTTTTTCTTTCGTGACCCTGAAAAAAAGATTTCTTAAAAGTTCAAGGGATCAACCTATCTGAATAGAAATTATATTCAAGTTAGAAAATGATGTATGTGCATATTTACCCGTCTCTGAGCCATCTTTGTACAGACTGGCTGTCGATCCTGCCAGAATCTCTGCTTCGTGCGTTGTGTACTTTCGATAGCTATCTTTCGGCGACAACGACTGACTACGTTTCAAAGGTTCTGTGATTGTTACAGGTCGCGATCGTACAAAGTTTTGCTGAGGTGGCGATGGCGGACTTTGGAGGTCGATCATTTTTGGCATTCCCATCATTTTCGGGGGCGCCTTGGATGACAGATTTAAAGGTTGCGCTTCACTGATAGGATGGGCTGCTTTCGGACTTAACCGTATTTGCGACGGGAAGACCTGCGGTGAAAAAGGAGTTTGAGGTATCGTGAGAAGTCCCTTGTTCGAGATAGTCGTCGTTGTTCCTGATAATACCGGTTGCGTGCTCATATGATGCGTCCGGGTCGTAGGAACAGGTTTTGGTTGATGGTGTAAATCAAGTTTTGGAGAAGTAGGGGAAAGTCCGACTTTAACGCCAGTCTGGGGGTCGGTAGGCGAGGGTAAAATCATGTGAGGGGGTAAAGGGTAAGAATCACCGGGGTATATGGGTATGAGACGGATACCCGCGTATCCCGGCGGCGCGGCAGCTTTGTACTGCTCCTGAACAGCCTGCGACAGAAGTTGAATACGTTGTTGCTGTTGCATTATCTGCTGCTGTTGCATCTGTATCATCTCCTGTTGTTGCCGTTGCACTTCAAGCTGTTGCTGTTGTTTCGCTAACTGTGCTTTGTGGATATCTGTGTTTTCACGTTGTTGTATTAACAATTGTTCTTTTAATACATTTAACTGTAGTAGCATATCCTGGATTTGCGCATCTTTTTCTGCTAATTGTTCTGAGGTAGATTTTGCATTCGTCTTTTGTACATTTTTAACCTCTACAGTTTTTTCCAAACCCATATTTCCGTTCAAATCAATTGTCATGGTATCTTCTTCCTTGATATCCTTCGCTTGATTACTAATCTCTTTTTCTTCCATTAATACATTTTCCTCAGACGAGCAATCGCACGACTGCCCTGAATCACTTAACGAGTCTGTGGTTCGAGTCAATTTGTTGACCGTTCTGTCAATTAGATACGTTTCTTGCTGTTGTTGTTCTTCCGTGTCCATAGTTTCGTCAACGATCTCACATTTGATCGGTTTGTGTTTAGTTAATTCCAGAGCAGTATCCATTACCATAGACATACTTCAACTCTAAAAATAGGAAAACAAACATTAATTTATTACAAATATAAAAATTATTACCGGTAATCCACTCTATCAAATGTATAAAAATGTTCAAAAAATTATATAAGTATCATTCACTTAATGCCAATTTACAACTCAACAACATAAGTATTCTTCATCCAATAAAAACAATTGAACATTCGTAGTCTTAGGCATATAATCCACGCAGTATGAACAAAACATGTGTACAAAATGCTTTACTGAATAAAGTAGGCTATTAACCAACTGGTATCGGAGTATGTACTAGTATATGTACACAGCAAGACCGCTAAACATCAATTGAAAACCGAGTTATATTAGTAGTAATTTATTCTCACTTCCCGGTGGGAGAACAGAAGAATCGTAAATACCTAACAAGTTTATTTGCGTTGATATATGAATTGTAGTTGCTTGCCTTGGTCGTCATGGACCAGTAGATGTTGGACAACACAACCGTGACATATACAATGAATACTTATTAACAACGATCCCTGTTTTAAATCAATGTGGATGGTGTCTCCGAGCTGCAGCCCTATGGACGATAACTGATAAGGGGAGATATGTATTTCCGAGGGGAAAATTAATAAAGGTACTAAGTATGCGCTATTCTGATAATAACATTTTGGGAAGTGAGTCAGTCTTGCGTCTTGCTCATCACAGAGAGCTGGAGCCATACAAAACAATATAAGCTACAGCCAGTTAATCCTGAGGAAGTCCTAATAGAGCGCGGAGTAGAACATAGCGAGTAGTAAAGCGGTGTGGTAATCAACGCTTTTCGATACTTTCGGAGTAACCAACAGTCACGAGGAGCTACACCACACATGGACATTCTCAGGTAAGATAGTTAGGAAGTGTATAAATTTATTATTCGATAACATTTGAATGATAAGTATAAACAGAGGTTTAATAACTGTTATTTTAACGCTCGTGTCTTTAGTGCAGGCACTGCAACTAGTGTGTTCGCACGTAACAGGTGGCCTATAACTGCCCAATACTACTACTAAACGAAGTAACAGAATTGGCCTAAATCAAGAAAAACAGAACAGACATAAACGAACATTTCCCGTTTAGAAATAGAACACGCAAATTAAGAAAGACAGAAATGAGTAAAAACACAAGTTTTCTAGCAATTTGGTTGTATATAAAAAGACAAGTAATATACCCAATGTATAGTGAATATGAACCAAGTTAATGGGTTTTTAACTACTTTGCAAGTCAGATCCAAGACGTAAGGTTAGTAATTAATTAACTTTGTCGTTATGATCTATCCTTGACAAAATAAGAGAAAAACAGGACGTGGATAATCTGAAGCGAGAATACATCATAAATTCCTGTATTTGCGTTACTTTTCTGATTCTAAATAGAAGGTAGTAAGTTAGCTCAGCCAAAACACCGGCCATTGGAAATATTAATTATGAAAATGAAAAAACAAAACTTTTACAAACTGTATAAAAGTTAGTAAACATTAAACAAAATCCTTAAAAAATAAAAACATATAATATATATAATAAAATACAAATAAGTAGTAAAAAATTATAAATAATTTACTCCAAACTGACCACAGTATTAATATTGATAAAATAAAATGATAAATAATGTATTAAATTGCCTAAATTATTACTTTATTATTACTGTATTGAAATTAACAATAATCATAAAAGCACAGAAGAACTTTATTGACTTTTCCTATTAAAGATACTTTAAAAAAATATTATCAGCAATTACACCATTACCAAACTATAAATGTATCGCATCTTGCTTAAAATTGCTAAGAAATCTTTTATTTTTACACCCTTCCAATTTCGGGTAATTAAGTAACAAGTGTTTAATTAGGTATCAAAATCTTTTGGTTTTGTGTCGGACCGTGATTCACGATCATTATCAGTTTGAAAATCCCATTTACCGCTTCCTAGTCTTGTAACACTTTGCACGCTATGGTGTATCTCAAGTGAAAGTTGTGAAATTAATTAAAATACATAATCATTATGATAAATAGCATTTAACGAAAAATAATAAAAGTATAGTGACAGAATAAGTTTGTAATAATAAATTGTATCATATTATCAAACTCAACATCTCTGTCTACACTATCAAACTTTATGTGACAAAAAATGTAATGTGCCCATATATGGACATGATGATATCATATCACTACCATATTTAATCATATCACTACCATATTTGGGCATATCACGCTTTTTTGGCAAACTAGTTTGATAGTGTAGATGGAGCTTAAGTGAATTCCATTGAAACTATTTTTAATGTACCATAATTCAATTTTCAACAAGGCCTAATAATAAACATTATCTCTTGCTTTAATTAATGTATCAATTAAAAGTAATAATTGTTGTCTGCTATTATAGTAATGTATTTAAACTTTTCTATCTTACAGACTTAAGACACAATTAATACACATGGAAGGTTGACTCCAAATGAAGACCTGGCCACGGGCAAGTGTACTATGGCCATCGGGAGACGTCAGCTAGGTTAAGTGAGGCCATGATGGGCTTAGCCTGAAGATTACCCAATTGAGTCCATGTTGTAGACTATTTGTTGCCGGTTTAAATTAAGGGCGTTTATAGGCTAATAATGATAACAAAACCATGGTCAGAAAAATAGTGGTAATGTTAACTAGGTGGGTTAATGCTACCTGTCAATCTTAAGACCCTGGGTCCAAATCCTGTTACAATCACAAAGTCTGTTCTTATGGCCAAAACAGTGCAACTACTATTAGCTTCATGGTATTTTTTGCAATGATTATATATTACTCTAATCTTGATTACTGCAAGTTGCACATTACAATTAACTTGGATCATAATTTTACATTTACCATATTGCAATAATCATAACATAAGTATTTAATGTTAGGATGGTAAAGATCCTAATAATGTTAATCTCGCAGTGATAGTCATTCTGTACGCTTGACATAGCCTACAGGCTTAGGTATAATAAGCTAAAGGATGCATAAGATACGGGCACCTAGTCGCTTAAGGCTTAAACTATGATATATACATCAAACGTCGGACATAATGACAAACACTGTAATCATATAATGCAATGTATACTTATATTGTAACTGTCTTACGACAATGGACGTGGTTCATTGAGCACATCCTAACTAATGGGCTTTAATAACATACTCCGCATTAATATTACTCATATCAGCTTTTTTTTTTCTGTCTCGCAACAATTTAATAGAATTGGGAGCTATGTTGCGTAACACATTCCCACAGGATTGACCCCCTTCCCTTGATGAAACCTAGGTGGAAAATTAAGTATCGAGGTTGCACGCTTTGTTTCAATTTTCAATCTTGTATATTTAAATTCATCACAAACTGTGAATAAATTTATGCGTAAAGTATTTGTGAATTTCAAAACTAATTATAAAAGTAATCTGTGAATAAATTATTTATTTGTGTATTTTTTATAATTGTATTTTATGACACTTTATAATCGGTAAAAATGGGTGTTTGACACTCACAGCACAATTTAATGTACAGTCACAGTTAAGGAATCTAGCACAAGAAAAATTAAATAAAAAGCTAAATATTACCATGCATACTTTGTTACAAGGAAACTAAAACATTTTAAAAACTGTTTTCTTACAATTTCATTTAAAATTTTCGTTTATAAACTATTATTTATTGTGACAAATAAGAAGTTATATCAATCAGAAATATTGCGCAAAAAAAATCAGAAATTTTTATTTAAAAAGGAAATTTATCTGCTTCAATTGAAAGATTAAATTCCCTTTATACTAATTTATCAATTATATTCTTGCAAAAAAATGGATAAAACTTGGAAAAATTTGTCAATGTTGATAATACTTTTGGAGCCATCCAGGAAGTTAGAAATACAGATAGAGAAATTTCCAGTTCCTAACGTACCTAAAACAAGAATTAAGCATCCGTACATAATTCATATTTAAGAAAACCCTGTTGTAATTACTTAATAAAAAGGCTTAACACTTGAAACTACGGCTTTCCTCTCGCACTTGAAAGACTGTCACGTGGGTCTCGGAGGGCGACAAAACGCAACAACTACACAAACATAAACCAGTAGTGTAGGATTCGACGTACGAAGCATCGTATGCGTGACAACGGTCCCAAACGGGAGTGAACTTGGCAACAACTAACTGAACCAACATCAACTTAAATTGAAATTAAACTTACAAAAAGTATTTCTTGTGGTAAAAATAATCAATCCTTAAAAGAATATTAAAGCAAGGTTTTAAAGAATGCAGAATAAACCTAAAATTAAAGCTCTGTCTACACTATCAAACTAGTTTGACAAAAAAAAAGTGATGTGCCCAAATATGGTAGTGATATACCCAAATATGGTAGTGGTATGACATCATCATGTCCATATATGGGCACATCACATTTTGTTGTCACATAAAGTTTGATAGTGCACACAGAGCTTTACAATTTACTTAAACTTGACAGTTATTCTTAAAATATATATATCAAAAATACCTTTGTATTATTTAGTTAAAGCCCCATTCCCTACGTTTTTTTGTTCTAATTTAAGATCACAAACTATATTTGATGTAAAAATAATACTATATGGTCCTATTGCGATAACTTTTTTCGTCTTGAAACGGTTAAAAATGTGAAAAATAAGTCGATTCTAATAATTATAGCGGCCCGCTATAAATCCCAAAATGCATTGCGCGCGGATTGATATTTTTGTTTTTCACCTTTAATTCGCCCACTTTTCGATCAATCGTGAGGCCAAAACAAATGGAAGACTCCTAACTTTTCAGCGAAAATACCGGGTTTTCCCCAATTTGTATCAACGGAGTCTGGCAAAAATAGAAAGAGAATTAATGCAGCAACTATACAACGTCAGGCTAGGTATATAGCTAGCGTACGATGTTCGTACGCTACCGATGTTTACCAGCTAGGCCTACAAAACTAAGCCTAGCTAGGCTAGGCCTAAGACCGTCCACGAGAGGTCGATCGCTGCGAGCTACTTAGGTAGTGCATTGTTTCTCACTTTTTATCATAATTTACCATAAAACGTACATTTAAGACATGAAATGACATGGTTTAATGTTTTTAAAGTGATATATATGTATTATTTTCCAAAAAACGTCCAAGATTGCAGGGAAGGGGTCTTTAACTGTATGACTTACTCAATAATTAAAACTAAACTTAATAACATTAGATTAGTTTAACAGAAGTCTATGAAGTTTTTTGTCAGGCCATCAATTACTGACATACTGCCCTCTATAGTTTCATTACATGGAAAGTTTTGTGGAAATTCCAGACAAGACATTATAGGGACAGCGGCAAATCAAAAGATATCTTTATTTGGAGTTAACTGTTAAAATTGCTGTAGTGTACAAGGACAGAAAATAAATACAAAGAAATCACTACATATATTAAATTATTTCTTAGCATATCAAGACTGTACTAAATAAAAAACAAATGCTGTTTTACCATGGCACATAGAGTAACCAGAGTTACAGTATAATCCACAATCCTAAACAATATTTTGAAAGAGTTAATTTACAATGTTGTCAGATCATCAAATACATTTGGTGACAATGTACTTACTTGTTTACGAAACACTACTGTTGTAAAATTGATATCCAATTAAATAAAAAGTTACTTAATTTAAACTTGAAAACAATAAAATTTGTTAAAACCAGACTTTCAGAAAACCAGATATTTTATGCCAACTCAAGTATATACCTTAATAATTAATCATTACAAATTATTACAATAATAAGTATGATTATTTATTCAAAAAATCATAATTATTGGATCTAAATAATCGATTCCTTTCCCATGACATACATTGTACAAACTCTTCTATTGTTGTATATAAGTTTCTCATTATTTTTCGATTTAAAATGTGCAGTTCCTTTATGTAACTAAATATGATTATCATTAATATTTTTCTGACTTCGTTTAACGTGTAATCCACCTATTCAGTGCTAAATACTAGTTTTACATTGTACAATCTCATTCGGAAAACCAGATCAGATAAATTTCATGTCCACTTGTTTCGCGCCGCGTCGCGCGTTGTGTATTATTTCCGAGTCAACTCTTAACAGTGGCACTTTGATAATGATTACAAGTCTGTGCAAACGACTTCTTAATATACGATAGTTTCGATGGAATTTAAAAGCATCCATAGACGATAAAATTCAATACAAACTACGTAGTTTCAATTACACTACATTTCATTTGCTTTCACCTGCTGCTGTTGTGGATATTGTCGTGTGATTTTACATTTCCTAATCTAATGGGGTTTCTTTCCTTTTCTTTATTTTTATTGTAAAATTGTTCTCTTTCCATTGTATTGTTAACACTTCTTCCCTTACTTAATAAATAGCTAAAATACAATGAATTTTTTTTCCTGATGCAACGCTGCACAAAAATGATGATAACAATGATTTGTATTTTTTTTTTGTACTTTTGTATTAATATTTGTCCTCAGTGAGGAAATTCGGATTAGGCCCTCCACGGACCCACGGCAGCCAGCAGTGCAGCGCCTACCAGATTAGGCAATGAGAGTTAAAGCATCTTGCCTAAGGATGCAATTAGTATGGTACAGATAACCTCGAACCCATGCCTATCACATGCTAGTCCGATATTACCATTACACCATCACTCTCCAGTATATACAGCACCCGCCGCGATTTCTAGACGGTCTCCCATCCAGAACGCAACCGGGCCCAACGTTGCTTAACTTCGGTGATCTGACGAGAACCGGTGTTTCAACGCAGTATGGCCGTATAACAATAATGAAAATGATGATGATGATGATAATAATAATGATAACAATGATAATGACGATGATAAAAAAATGATGATGATGATAACAATAATGATGACGGAAATAATATGGTGATAGCAATGATGATAAAAGTGATAACAATAATAATGATGGTGATAACAATGATGATAAAAGTGATGAAAATAATAATAATGATGATAACAATGATGATGATAAATGGAAATTACGTATATGATTATTATATCATAAATTTCTTTAATGTTTTTTAAATAAATATAAAACTATGATTGAACATACATAGTCAAATATCACAAAAATATGTAAATGTATTCAACAGAAATAAAAGACTTCCTTGAGACTGTTCTTAATATCACTTACGTCTCTGAAATAACTGAAATCTTTACAATAAAAATCACCTGTTGTTAACACAAGCAGAAAAATATAATAGCCAAGCCAAATGTCATAGGTCAAAGGTCAGTGCAGATGAATAAAGCCTAGAAGATAGATAGGATGGTATACATTAACAATAGATTCAAATGATAAATTGTATCTCGAGAAGTAATGAGATTGTTGCTCTGTACTGAGTGAAATATTTAGATTTTAATATCGTTTTCACAGCATCCCTGTAGAACAATGATGACATTGTTCTCATCGTCCGTTTGTAACATAAACACAAACAATTACAATGTTTACGACAACGCAAACGTTCCTAACGCGACTAGTTAAGTATAGGAAACATCCAATTTAAAATAGTTCTTCATACTATCAATGCAAAATTTCATCTCTTATTCATATCCATACTTAAAATATTATTAAATAATGATATGGGTATAGAAACTAAGAATAAATGTTGTTTTCCCTTTTATACTGTAGTCAAACAAGAACTGTGATGTACTGGGGGCCCCTTGCAAAATTTATAGTATTAAATCAAGAACAAAGTTGTACCCATGTGCCCAGGTCCCTCGTAAAGAATCCCCAGGTGTAAATTAGATGCTACAATTTCTAACACCACTCACAATGCAAATTTAAGTAAATGAGTACAAAACATTTTTGCATCAAGAACAAGAATCAAAACACAATTGAAATATACTATAAATTCAGAAACGATGAACAAATTGTGCCGTTGAAATGAGGCGCATTGTAATTTCTAAATTTGGATAGAACGTTTACTTGAATCAAATTTGGCATAACTAAAATTCAATCAACTACAAAGAATACCACAGGAGATCATTGTCATATTGAAGGATCAATAAAGCATCAAAGCTTTATTTCTCCATCAAAGAAAGTATAATAAAGAAATATATTTTGATGGTAAACAAGGAAACATAAAGTGGCTGTCTACATTATATTTAATAAATCACGCTTATAAACTTTTCTGTTACTAAGAAAAAAGAAGTACTTAAAATAGATGCTACATTGCCAGAGCACAAACCCATTAAATAAAATGTTCCATAAAAAAAATACAAAATGAAACATAGAGAGTATAATTTTTCCCTCTAAAAAAAAAACTAGTACATCTGATCAGATTTACCGACTTTAACGCATCCATTAACGTTATAAAAATTCAGATGAACCTAATATATCTGGATTGTAATGATATACTGGCCTTTGTCCTGGATTATATCCGTACGGAATTATCTAATCACAAGGTAATATAGGATATCCTAACATACTCTTATATTGTAAACAGGTCATCATTCGGAAAAAATATTAGTTATGCATGCGTTTTTTAAAACATTTGATTTTTTTCCTTAAGCATATTTCAGTATGTATTCTGCGGCGCATTTCGGTATAATCAGGCTTTTGCTTATAAAGTGCAAGTTAGTCGTAAGCCAAACTATCTCAATCCATCATTCCATGATTGCCTGACCCCTCCTGGTTTTGTTACGCTGATTGCTATTCTATGTGTGCGACAATAACGACCCCTATTCCCGTTGGCTCGATATAGCCACGTATAAATTGATGATACTAAATGCCGAGACTGACAACAAGGGTTAGCCCGTAGCAGTCTCAAAGTGGGTTGTGGAATACGATTTATTGACCTAACTTTAGCTCACGATTTTCAGTAAGCTTTGCGTTGCATCTCCTAGTGTTATTCACTTTAACTTACATAGCCCGACTGTATGAATAATTCAAAGAGGAAGGCTACAAATCATTTCAAACAGTTGAATTAAAACACTGCGCAGAACTACGACTAGAGACTACTAAATCCTTCCATCTCGCTAAATATATTCTAGAAATTTAATTCCCACATCCACACCATATCAAGGTCACGTGGCCGGGTTAAATTTCTTTTGAGAGGTTTCTTTTAAATCACATTTAAACATACGCGTGCACACATTATAAAACGACATGTGCAAATATCCGGTATTTCTCCTACATTTGAACATAAATTTCTACTAATTTTAAATAAATTGCCTAAAGTGACTAAAACAAGGTCTTATAAAAACATGTGTAACTTAAGCAGAGACGATAATGTAGATACAGCACGATAGTCATAGAGTAGTTACATGCACTATATTCTGAACAAAATACAATCCTAGATTTTAAACAAAAATAATCATTTTAATGGAGAGAGAAAATAAGTTTAAAAAGAAGGTAAAAAATTACATCAAAAAATGTTACAATTTAAGCACTTACATAAAATAAAGTTAAATAAACAAAATCATTATTCGATAAACACTATACATAATTAAATTTGATTTTTTTTTTCATATGTATAAAATATTATCATTTCTACTATTAAAATTATAATAACATGAATCTTTGGATTTTTAAAAATCAAGAAACAAAAAAGGAACATCAATAATTCAACTATTTTATATTAATTATAACATTTTTAAATAGTACATAACTATTTCTAGATAAAATTATCACCTTAAATTTGTTTATCAAGAATAACTTAACTTTTTAAATAAATATATATTTTACATAAAAACAGTAAATAAAAGAATAAAAAGTATTTCCTACCTAGTAAAGCTAGATTAAAAGTTGAAAACGTAAAGTTTCCTCTCGCCGATGTTCTTGGTGTATATTCCAAGAGAATAATCACGCAACAGTGACACGTTATCTAACAAACACGCACACAAAACCATTTTAATTTGAAATATATCTACACCTTAAATTTAAACGCTGCGATGTTGTTGTGTAATTTATAGTATATAAGTAAATGGCCCAAGGTTAGAAAGAACCACAAATAGTCGGTCCTTTCGAGAAGCCAATGTCAAAGTCTGTAATCGAATAAAATTATACTTGACAACTCTTGATTTTTTTCTATTTGCTCCCACATTATTTTTACCTATTAACATCGAGTCGTACAAAATAATTGAAAGTGTCATCAACAAGCATGTTAAGCACGTACTTAATGAGCCTTGAACGCAGCACACCGCCCTCATGAGTTTGGGTTTTGACAAGATCAATGATGTTACAGTCTGTCGGAAATGTTACATAAATGATTGTAAGTATTCCTTCTAGACTTGATATCATCCTTCAGTGTAACACATATTCCTCATGTTTATCATCAGTTAAACCTTACTACAGAGTACCTAGATACAGAATATCTGATAAGTACACTAATACCATTGTGTTAATCTTTCACTTCTCCCTCCATGTTTTAAGCTCTGTCTATACTACAAACACAGTGTGATGTGCCCATATATGGTAGTGATATGCTTAAATATGGTAGTGATATGACATTATCGTGTCCATATATGGGCACATCACATTTTTTCGTCACATAAAGTTTGATACTGTAGACAGAGCTTTATACACACATACCTTTGGAGTGAGGAAGATCAAGTTTGAGTTACTGTAAAGAATGAATCTTAATATAACAGGCAAATGTTATATAATTAATAACAGTATTACAGCCAAATTCCGAGATACAGAACCACATACAGTATGTTACACTATATTAAAAATAATTTCTATGATATAACATGGGATGAGGATTTGATGATAGCACATCATGGACCTTTATAATAATAAAATACTGAAAAACTTAACATAAGGTGAATATGATAGAAAGCATAGTGACAACTAAACAAGTTTTTTTTACTTTATATGGTTTGAATGGCTTAAGATGGTATTTAGAAGGCATACCAAGCATCTAAGCCTATGACCATAAAAGAAGCTACCTTTCCATAAAACTCCTTATACCATATTTCAAACCCAACATATTTTACTTGATATTAATTGATTATTATACTCCTCCATGGCAGACATTAGCAACATTTCATTTCTATGAAACTATGCAGCTATTCTAAATGTCATTTTGTGCATCTTCATTATGTTTCTAAGTATGCAGATTGACTTTTTAACTATGTTATGGTACAGCTATGGTAGACATAAAAATGAAAAACCTCACAAATTATCTAAATATTCTTCCAATATTTCTGATCTTGATCTTACAAGCTCTTGCTTTCATATCCAAAAAAGACATGATAATGTTAGTGTATATTTGGATTCTCTTACTTGAGAATGTGGTTCACAGACTTTACCATTATTTGAATAGGGAAGTTCAATCAAATGTCTATCTTGAAGAAAATCTAACTTGAGGAGAATAGGCTATTGTTAAGTTTATCCTTGTAAGCTTGGCGCAAGATATACACACTCATCAAAAGCTAGTAATGAGATATCAGCAGTGTACTTTAGTAAAAGCAGTACACAGGGCAAAGTTAGTTAGGGTTTTAATATATAACATGGGTTTGTTATTATGTTAGAGGCATTCATTTGTTTGTTTAAATATTCTTGAACGCTAGTATCATAATTACCGGAGAACATGTGTTGTGTACTCAGCAATTGTGAGGCATTAAGTATAACAAGGAGTACAATACAGTGTATAAAATTACCTGCGAGTCTTGAGTATTTGCATTTAAATTCCTTGATAGAACGCCAATTATTATTCTTTTCAATTCATTTTTTATCAATAAGAAAAACTAATCGTTCTATTCTATATTGGAATTCTAGTAATAAAATGAATATTATGTTTCTCAAACATTGCATTTATATATTTCTTTCAATCAAGTAAAAATTGAATTCTTTCGACAACAAGTATTATGGACAACACTTTCTACAAAACTAGAACACCTAGGAATTCTCTGAAACACGCCTTTAAAATATCACTTCCGTGAACAAGAAGTATAACTTCCACAAAAAACTACGCTTCACAACTTCTGTATACTATGTAACACAACAACCACATAAGTACTACACACTAAAGCTCTGTCTACAATATCAAACTTTATGCGACAACAAAATGTGATGTGCCCATATATGGACATGATGATGTCATATCACTACCATATTAAAGGATATCACTACCATATTTTGGCACATTTTTTTGTCCAACTAGTTTGATAGTGTGGACAGAGCTTAACATGAAATTGTTGCAACTTAGAATCAATATATAGTACTCAATAATAACCAATTCCTTCACCAGTTGTGGTAACATTTGCATAATTTGTTTAACCCATCCAACACACCCAAATCAACCTTCTTACAAACTGCAACACATACTTTTCTATTTATAGTGCCTAAGCCTGCAACATTTCTAAAAAATACTATACAGGAGTAATTTATTTTATAATTTTCTGACCTGATCTTCACACTTCTCTTGACTTAACTGGGTGTGGTCAAAATAAGAGTCCATGCTTAAAATGTCTTGTCCACCACTGAACATAAACTATCCTCGAACCATGTTCATCACATTATTTTAGCATTAACCTTGATAGAATTACTAGTAGTAAGTGATGGAATTTATCTGAACAAAAACACTTTTATCCAAATCTAATTGATTTACAATGCAAGTTAAAAAAACCACAACAGGGGAGAAGCCAGCTTATGCAATACTCATCAACAAATATATTATCTTTGTAACAATTTTCATTTGATTCTTCCTCAACATTTTCCTGTATTAGAAATTGGCTGGTTCTGCTAAAATTGAGTTCTACAAAAAAAAGGTTTTGCTGAAATGGAGTTCACCAAAAAAGGTTCTGCTAAAATGGAGTTCACCAAAAAAGATTTTGCTAAAATGGAGCTCACCAAAAAGGTTCTGCTAAAATGGAGTTCCTCAAAAAAGGTTCTGCTAAAATGGAATTCACCAAAAAAGGTTCTGCTAAAATGGAGTTAACCAAAATGGAGTTAACCGAAATAGATTCTGCTAAAATGGAGTTCACCAAAAAAGGTTCTGCTAAAATGGAGTTAACCAAAAAAGATTCCGCTAAAATGGAGTTCATCAAAAAAGATTCTGCTAAAAAAATGTATACATACTGTAAACATTATAATAACTAGATAATTGCTCTACATAAAATTTCCCCCCAACATTTATTTTTTTGTGGTCAGCTTGGATAAACTATTATTTAATAATATTTACTTTTTTCATACTGATTTTCACATGATACAAGATATAATAAATTGTATTGTATTATTTCTTAATGATTATCAATTTAAAAATCCTTTTCCAATCCGAGACATTTTAATGTTTAATCCAAAAACAAAGAATTAAATTTAACAATATTGACACATATAGGAAAAAATTTGCACAAAATAAATGTGTTAAAAATTGCATAAAATTAGCATCATTCATTGCTTGCAATAAATAAGTGATGTCAGAGATATTGTGAAAGGGCGAGGAAAAAGTAACGACACTCATCGGGACGGGATTTAAGATAAAATTTATGGACATTAAAAAGAAGAAAAATGTGACTTGGCTTAAAGTATTTAATTTTTGCCTTTTTACTGTCATGAAAAATACAAACCAAGTCATGAATCACAAAATGGAAGTACAAATCGTAATTTTTAAATCTGCCGTCGGCTACGACCTGAATACCCGTCTCTATGTGATAGTGAAGAGGCGTTTCCATATTCCATTAAAAGCAAACGCAATTCAATACGAAACAAACGTATAATACATCTCGAAATTGTTAAGATCTTAAGATATTTGTGCAATTTCCAAACAATTCTTCGGTAATAGAAACAAATTTAATGCGCTAATACAAAAATTCTATTACTGTTTATTTTAAATTATGAGACGTCAAATAATGCGGGACTACAGGGAACAAACAATCATAAAATAATTCATAATTACATAGACATTCCTGTAATTAGTCTACGAACCGAATGGGGACGGTTTTTACCCATCAGCCTTAGGCTGTAACATTTAATCTTTTTGACATAACATTCTAACTAAAAATCCAAAGAGAAATTTAATTTGTAAATATTTAAGATTATCGTCAATAATTCATTTTGTCAAAAATTAATGTAATGTCTTTAAATTATGACAGAAATAAAAAAATATTCTAATTTTCAAAAATAATTCTTTCATTCAAATTTGTTACAAAAGGAATTAAATATATTTTCATGAAAAAAATATTAAATTTGGTAGATAGAGGCAAGCCTACATGCTTAATAATTCAGGTATACAAGATTTCAAAAGGATAAGTGCAAGACTATAAACCTCACCTTTGACCTCTATCAAGAAAAACAATTAAATTATTATTATAAGCTATTTGGGTTAATAATGTGTAATAGAATTATTAAAAGTTACGATATTAATCAATCCGATTTTACTGTTTTATGCTATTTCAGTATTTATACTAAATACAGTATCCGTATATGACCGGGTATAATCCCATGCTGGAGTACTGTATAGTCTCATGCCCTAATTTAGACTACCTATAAGTTCAGACAGAAGACTTTTAGTAAATATTATTTTTATTACAATCCAAGTATAATCCCACCTCCTTCACACGTTTCATACCTACTGTAGGCCCATGGGACTATATTCGGTCATATGTTAAAACAAAATGTAGCATATTCTTAAACAAAATTTTGAACAACATATTAAGCTCTGTCTACACTATCACACTTTATGTGACAAAAAATATCATATCACTACCATATTTTGGCATACAACTACCATATTTGTGCATATTACTACCATATTTGTGCATATTACTACCATATTTGGGTACATCACACTTTTTCATCAAACTAGTTTGATAGTGTAGACAGAGCTTAAAGAATTGAAATAAACATTAGGTTGATAATTAAAATGATTTTATTCTGAACACAACTATTATTAGAGACTAAAAAAACCAACTTAATAATGTTAATGACAATTATTTTGAAATGATACTAAACTTCCAACAGAACCCTCCGTCGCTGTTTTCGACTTTGACACCACCAACAATATAATGCAAAATAATGTCAATAATAATAATGATGATATGATGTTATTACAATGATGGTCGTTGAATATTAACGGTATTGTCATAACGGTATCTGTGTTAAACACTCATCCTGCGATTGTCATCGCCGAGATGATGTTGACAACAACCGTGATAATTATACACCTGCGAAGTATCGTACATTATGAATATTTACGCACACATGGGGGGCGATATTACTGTCTCACACATGATTGATTTTTCCTCCGCGCGTGGGAGAAGTAAAGAACTGCCATGTACATAATTGTAATAATAATTAATGGGTGGAAACGGATGTCAACAATCGGATCAATTGTTCTCATGAATACAATGCAAGGCTGTCAGTAACGCGAGATGCACACATAAAAGAACTATTGTTATACTGAATATAATGACAAAAATCTGTAGTGAATTTAATCTACATTGAAGTAGTAGTAGTGTAGTGAATATATTGCAGAATGTTAAATATGGACGATGGACAATAGAATATTTTAATGAATTCTTATTTAAATAGTCTATAGAGAATTAATATTAGTACAGATACTGTATCAAAATGGTTGTATAATTTATAAAATCTGTGTTTGAAATCTGGATGTGAGGAAGCATTAAATACCTAGTTATATAATAATATATTTTAAATAAAATTAATTTAAAAATCATACATTTTTAGGATTATGAAGAGATTATTGTGAGGATATTTAGAGATTGATTTTGATAATAATTATAGAACATTACAAAATATTTCTTTAAATATTATCAATAATACCATAAGAATAATAAATAATAAAATTATTAATATTAATGTGTGAATTGAATCGGAATGTTAACATATAAAATAAATGATCTTGACATGACCCTGATTGATTTTTTTTATATTATATAAACAAACTTACCTATGTAATATTTAAATAGGCAAAATATATGTTAATTTATCAAAATTTACAGGTGAATGGATCTTCCCACTGAGACTCATATCATTTAAATTAAATACTAAACATGCTTTTTTCTACCTCTACTATCACTGCAGGCAACTTCAGTCTGTCTGTCAGTCTGTCTGTTGGTCTATAACACTATCAAAATGATTATAATATCAACAATGACTAACCTATTATGAACTATATGATCAAAACTGCCAGTATAAAAATCACTCAAGAATAAAATTGTGTAAAATCCAAGTGCAAGAGATCAGTGCCGAGTGTGGTCCCGTACAGGACATCTTAACAATAAATAACGGCAAGTATTCGCTTCGATCCCAATCAAACTCCCAAGGTGGAAGTTCATAGGATAGAGAAGACAATGGCTCACTTAAGATCCACTTCCTATGAATAACAAAAGAACTACAACCATTGTTCCTCCTTTCAATATGCATTAAGTCATAGGAAGAGATTCATAAAGTTTTATGGTCAGAAGCTGGTAAAATTGCTGGGGCTGTTTGCCCAACAAAGACACATAATAATTACTGGAAGAAACAACAAAAGACACTTCAGGCAAAAGAATATTGTTTTATATTTGTGGATATATTTATATTACCGTACCATATTGCATTGTTTGAAGCAAGGTTGCATTGTTAAAAACAGAAGATAAAAAAATAATAAAAATTTATATAATATTAAAACAATATTGCTCAGCACGACAGTGTATACAGATACTTTTATTATCGGTACAAAAGGAACTAAGGAAAAAATAGAACTCAATAAAATCACTTTTTTTTTTTTTTTTTCTCTTTTACTTGTAAATACACCAAGTATACAGATATTATTGTAAAATGAAATGTTTTGTTCAATTTCTATTTATTGTATCATTTTGTAAACTTAAAGCATAAAGTGCTATTATTGTAAAATTTATAAGCATTTGTCTTTTTTTTCTCTTTTTTCATTTTGTTATAACCTTGTTATAGAGACACATTAATTTAATTTTTTTTTTCATTTTCCTTTTTTACATCTTGTAAAACCTCCATCACGCAGTACTATAGACATTATTGTAAAATTCATAATCATGTTTAATTATTTATATATCAATATTTAATAATTCTGTACATGAAAAAATTATGTTTGTGCATAAAAAAAAGATATTCAGAAGGTAATAATTTATGAATTTTCAACTTCATTAAAAATGATAAAAATATAAGAAAATATTGAATTTATATGTGTACATTCATTCAACCGTTCATTTACTTTCTTCTTCCTTTCATTCATTATTCAAAAGAAGAACATTTACATATATTGTCTTTATGTCAACTGAAATGTACAAATACTATTTTAAATCCGACGCATATATGATTTGTGATATTTATGAATTGCACAAAAGCTGTATGAATTATGTTACCGATATATCTATCTGTTTAGCTATTTAAAAATCATTCTAACACAGAAATGTTTAGTGTAATCGCTAATTGAATATTGAACTAAACACATTGGTTATAAAAAGCATGTTAAGAAAGCCATGTTTAAAATTGTTCTGTTGAATTTTATGGTAATAATTATGGTACCATAGTGGTTATAAGCTCTGTTTGCCTTGCTTTAAATTGCCATATAAGACCATTTATAATCCCATGCTCAAGTATAATAATTCCACCCTAATTTAGGCTTAAATACAACCATGCAATGTTGGTAAATTCCATTGTTAATACTAAAAGAGTATACTCACACCTCCTGATTATCTCCAAATGTTATACTTAGGCCTCATTGGACTATTCTTAGTCAAATATTGGTAAACATCAATGAAAATAATCATGATGATATTGAAGAGGATGTTGATGAAAACAAAGATGATTGCAATGACGATGATCATGATGATGATGATCATCATGATGATGATGATCATGATGATGATGATCATCATGATGATAATCATCATGATGATAATGATTATGATGATGCTGACAATGATGGATGCTGCTAATGCTGATAATTTATTTGAAATAAATCATGGATTTCATATTTAAATTATTAATATGTTTCAATGACAAATATTTTAAATATTGAAAGAAAAGAAATTCAAATATTTATGACACGTCTTAATAAACAATTTCGCAGAAATAACATCAGAGGACTCATGACAAAAATGAGCGACAAATTAAATCAGAGAGATCTGGACAACGGCAACAATTTGCTACATTTAATCTACATCATTTTAAGCGTTTTACGATAATTGACAATAGCAAGCATTTACACAGCGAAGAACAATAAATATGACATTGTCAGAGACAGAAATCCTCTGAGATGGACATGTGTTGTTAACCCTACGACCTACCTCGTAATTTTGTCAAATGAAAGGGGTAGAATCACGTCTGTCCATTCGGTACCGTGGTTGACTTCATCTTCACCTCTTCATCGCCGTTTTCCTATTACTACTACAAACACGACGACACTCCGCATTGTGTCGCACACAATACTCACATTGACCTATGCTAGTGGCTTTGTTTTTTTTGTACATCCATTTTATTATGCCAGAATGCACAAATGAATTGCACTCGCTGATTAATCACCGCTGGGATCATCCGCATAATATGTTCATATACTAGGTTTCTACATTTCCGGCTTACTAGGACAATTACATCCCATTATTATATCAAACACAGAACAAGGTTATACCCTCATGCGCAATTTCAAACCAGATATCTCTTCTCATGAGTATTTCACGGACAGACGTGCTGGCATTTTCATGCAAATTTTTTTCAAATGATGCAATTACAAAACAATAAATGATTTTAAATGTTTATTAATATATTCCTGTACGATCTAATGATGTAATAATATTAAAAGTCGAAATACAATTGTATTTATTTATTTATTTTACTTTATTCAGTTGTCAACCAACAGCGATGAAACCGCCACTAACAGGTTGAATGTCATACATATCTCTGTCTCTGCGTCTAAAAGACGATTGTATTAAAAATATTTTAAACAATACATTATTGCTTCCGAGCTCATTCCGATATAACTTAATAAAATTTACGGATTTGGGAGACAATAAAAATTAATTACAGTTATAATGTCTGGCTATATAACATAAACACCTAATTTTGTAATACTTCCGATGTCAAGGAATATTGTCATATCATTTAAAATGGCTGCACTGGCAAAATAAAATATTTCCCTAAGGTCAACAGCGAAGCTCGAAAACACAATTGTACATTTCAGTTATATATTTAATAAGAGGAAGTCAAACACAATGCATAGTAGATAGTATAAGCAGACATCGCTACAATTTATATCACCACTCAATATGCTTGCGAGTTTTATTTGTACTATACCAGCATATTCAAGTTTTTTCTCATTCATTTTTACCATCTTAGGTTTATTGTCATGTGTTTTTTTTTATCCATATATCTTTTAATCGAGTTTATTTTTATCTTAAAATTAAATCGTTTCCTTGACTTGAATTAAGCTCTATTTACACTATCAAACTAGTGTGACATGCCCTAATATGGTAGTGATGTGACATCATTTTTTTGTCACATAATGTTTGATAGTGTAGACAGAGCTTTAAATAAAAATATATATAACATGACTAGCTCACTGGATTAGTAAACTTTACTAAATTATTTTATTAATTTCTTTCACAAAATTAGTACATGGGATAATTTTTTGCTAGACAGTGTGCATTGAATTCCATAAAAACAATAAAACTAATACCAAATCGTCTAGAGCAGGCATTTTGTTGAACCACACTGGTGGTTAGAAGTTACCCTATTTATTTTACTATTTCCACCAAGTACAAAGGATGGTCACAGCTTGCCCACAGAGGTTTATTACTAGACAATGTACGTCGGTCGGGCTAGTAGTACTCGGCTAGTAGAACTAAATCTAACTTGGTCGTTTGTAATCGTTAGTTATAAATCCCATGAAATTATTAATAATTATAAATCAAAGTTGTATATATTTAGTTCTGTCTAAGTAATTATTTATGTTTCAAAGCAGGTTCGGTATGGAAGTAGGGTGAATATGTGCAGGAGTTCTATATATCTGTTGGTACATTCAAATTACAAATGCAACTACGCATTCAGTTAAAAATTACATCAATCACAGATTGCTAGTATCGTATATCATACTTTGTCTGTTGCTACTGATTGTTCCTAATGATCAACTCCACTTGAAATGTCCTAATTCACAGTATATTGTTCAAATAAATAAATAATTATTAAACCAAGAGGAAGACCAAGAATATTAATGCTCATGTGGGTAGGTCACATGGTCTCCTTTTGGATTGCAGTGCAATAGTCAGTGGCAGATCCAGGTTTTTTAAAATAGTGGGGCCCCATGGCCTAAAAATGGTGAAATGAAAGGTTTGACAACCTTAAAAATACAATTTGCAAAATTTAGGGGGCCCCAGCTTCCCCTTGGATTCGCACCTGATAGTACATGGATCTGGGGCAAAGCGGAGGAGATACACAGTGTGAGCTCACTCTACAGTTGCCACAAAATTATACACCAGGGATGGAGAATTTCATTTTTTGTTTCAGAAAGAGAATTGTAGTGTTGTATGACACTTGTATTTAGTATCTCTAATTAAGTTAATGTTCACAATCTTCGAAAAATGTTTTCATTATTCATGAATATGTACGTGTGCGACAACAAACCTCCATCCAATGATTAAAAAAGGGCACCCTCTATAGCCTTTGAATCATACTCTTGCGCTTTTTGAGATGTTTTATTTTAAATGATAACAGAACTTGAAATCGGAGATGAGGATTTGGAGAAAAAAAGGGGTTGATATAAACTTAATAAGTTCATGTTATCACAGCATGGAAATAAACAGAACAATTTGACATTAATGAAATGGATTATTTATGAAAACAAAAATCTGAAATGACAGCAGATCAAATTGTGGGGCGCTCTCCTTTTTGACGGCTAAAATTAAATTATGAAGTACTTTTCGACATGCTATTAATATTCTACAATAGTGCTCCCCTGTTTAAAAAATCCTGCATCCGCCCCTTAACAATGTATTATACTATCCTCTACCCCCAATCATTTGTGGCAGACTGTTCCATTTCTCAGTGGGGATGATTGTCCAATGTATTTCCTTAATGCTCTCATGGAAGGGGAATATGCCAAATATATCTGAGGTCACCACTGCATTTGTAGGTTATGTTTTTGTTTGTTTCCTTATAATACCCATGTAGTAAAATTTGAGTAGGATGACGGTGATACATACTTGTGGGTCCTCAAGGTAATTCGGCTGACATTAATTTCAAAGAAACCTAGAGCAATATTTATAGTTTATAGGAAGTATCAACCACAGACAGGTGTCAAATATGTTATGAATAATAAATAACCTATGTGATGTCATTAAAATTGTCATTGTATTACTGTAAAAAAATCAACCTTCTGTGTTACTGCAGAGAAAGGAAATTTCATTTTAATTTGTATACAATAATTATAAACAGAGAAATGTTTTTGATCTATACACTTGTTACGCTGTAATTTCTTATGTTTTATTATTTAAAAAACAATATTATATTCTTATGATGATATTAAGATTTAATATTAGGATTTAATTTGTTTACTTCATTATGTGTGTACGGGACTTCCATGTGTGAACAGGATTTATGTGGTGAACAGGACTTATGTGTAAACAGGACTAACTGTATGAATGTGTGAACAGAATTTATGTGTGAGCAGGACTTATGTGTGAACAGGACTTATGTGTGAATGGAATTTATGTGTGAACAAGGCTTATGTGTGAACAGGAATTAGTAGTTTTCAGTATGAAGTAGAGGGTCAAGACGCGAAAATATTATCAGATAATCTTCCATTCAACAATAGAATAACACTTAAAAAATATACAGTATATTATTATAGGTCATATCCAGGTATACCCCATAACAAATAAAATCTATAGATATTATTGTGTTTTGTTTATTATTGTCATTGCTATTATATGCAGTTCTTTATTCTGAACACAAACAATGAACAATGGGTGAGACACAGGGACCATAAGTTCCTCAAACTTAAAGTGACAGCAAACAAAAAACCGAGCACTGTCATCATTTCAATTTATAGACCAATGAAAACAAGAGAACTTATGTGCGTTTGAGGTATGTGATCTCCTCCCACACACATCTGTGATTGAATTACTTAGCAACAAACTCCTAAGGCAAAGAGTCATCAAAAAGAAAGAGAATGGCTCTCAAAAACAAATGGGTCATAATAATAAAACCTAATACAGTATACAAAGTACAATGAAAGCCTCACAAAGGACTAGACAAAGTATGTTTTTAGGACCTTTTAACAGTTTTCATAAACTTTATAAGATATAAGACCTATCTTAAAATTGGCACACAGTTAATTTTAACCTAGAACAACTAAAAAGTTCTGTCTACACTATCAAACTTTAGTTAAAAATGTGATGTGCCCATATATGTACATGATTTCTTAACTCCTTTTGGTCCATTTAAATTTACATTGAACATCTAGACCTATTTCTTAAGCTTTGTCTATACTATCAAACAATTTTGACAAAAAAAATGTGATGTGGCCAAATATGGTAGTGATATTCCCAAATATGGTAGAGGTATGACATCATCGTGTCCATATGGGCACATTTTTTTGTCACATAAAGTTTGATATTGTAGACTTATCTCTTACCTATTGAGAAGATAGTAAGAAGTTGTCGTATCCTAAAAACTTGCTGAAAAATTCCTCATTTATCTGAAAAATACAGAAAAAATATAGATAACTTTAATTAATCATTGTATAATATGAATTTTATTTTATTATAAAAAATAATACATCTTTTGGTAGCAACAGATCGCATCGAGAGGTTGTCAGAAACGCCACAAGCAATAGTCATAAAATTGGCACAAGTTTAGTTTAAGTTTTAATTAACCCAGCACAACCATAAAGCTCTGTCGACACTATCAAACTTCAAGTGACAACAAAAATGTGATGTGCCCATAAATGGACATCACTACTATATTTAGGCATGTAACTATCATATTTGGGTACATCAAACTAGTTTGATAGTGCAGACAAAGCTTAAAATTGGATAATATGGAAAGAAGCATATGCAATTATAATTTCCAGAATCCTACAAAATTAGAAGGAAAATATCTATTTTGAAAGATGAGCAGTTACACCTGAAAATTCCAATCAAATTCAAAAAGGAAAAAAAAGTTTCTATGATTATATTCATATTGAATATCAGTTTTAATGTATTATTGTCTTAGAAGGATGCTAATTTAGTTCTCCTCACCCTCAATAAACTTTATATTATTTTTGAATCATCTTTATTATTCATTCTAAAATAAAATAGCTAATAAAATTTGGATGATATCAAATGTAGGTTTCGTTCTACCCATCTCTGATTGTCGGATGTTGAACTAATTTTCTTCAAGTCCCATGTTGTTACTCCAGACCTCTTTCAATCATTGTTTCAAATTATTCAACGAATAAAGTTGCTAAATTATAATTCAAAATTTCAGATCGGTTTTTTCAGAATATTTGTTATTTATCATGAAAAAAAAAAATATCTGTATTTATAAATGCAATAAATATGTTATAGATATTTATACATATTAGCCCTCTCGAAATATAAACTATGATTTTTTAAAGGAATATAGATGTAATGCTAAGATGCTACAATAGTACTAGATAACAAACTAAACAATAGTGGAGCTGTAGCATGATGGTTAACGTGCTTGCCTTCCAATCCCAAGGTCCAGGGTTTAATCCTGAACTGTGCCAGGGTTGTAACTCACAACTCTTTCAACTCCAATCCCTCAAATGAGACTTAGTTTATAAGTATGATAAATTATAAAATAGTTTATCCATCCTGTAATTGGTGAGTTACTCGCTGTTGGATGCGTATGAAATAAAAAATAAAGAAACCCATGAAACACTAAATTACAATTGCCGCCACAACCCAGATATGGCAGTTTAAAACTCCACGTCCGCTCAGTCATACCTGCCACAAACACAAACTTCAAATTTTCTCATTTCGCTGTCGTCTTTCTAAACCTCTAGTTTTATATTAAATCAATCAAAAGGGACAAGAATAATGATTCGAACCTACAACCTTATGCTTACAGTGCAGTCATTGACCTAAAGACCACAGAAAAAAAATCTTGTATCAACATCATTTACAACATGCCGCTGAGAGCGTATCACATGTTTAAATCGACAATTTATATTAAATATATTTTGTCATTGTCAATTTTACATCTTTCATTCATTATTCAAAAGTCATTAGACTAGTATAAGATAACAACTTTTAATATTTCATAGATTTTTTTTTATTAAAGTAAAAATTAGTAGTGAATCCATTACTGACCACGGTAATATTTATGAAGTTATAGCTAAAAGACAATTTTTATTGATATATATTCATTAACTAGCATTTCAAAACATTTTAAAGCACTGTAAGTAACAATTTTATTACGTTTTTATTATAACATTTTTGTGAAGTCCTCACTAGCTAAGTGCATGTGGATGTATTCACTATGTGCATATTGCCTAAGCTAAGTTGAATAACGATTCTTTTTCATTGTATTGGAAAAGATTTTCAAGACATTTTATTTGATTTTTAACAAAATAATTCTTTAACTGTATGCTCAATAATAATGTTTGTCTTATATATAGAGAGCGCCTAATACAATTGTTTCCAAGTGCTACACACAAAAAATAGTAAAAGTTCATGAAATATCCTAAAACAATGGAAAATGACAGCAGGTAAACTCAGTTCTCTCCAATGAGAGATTTTATTTATTTTTTTATTTTATTTTATGTCTTTAGGCAATGTGGCCAAGGATTACCAATAGTGAATTAATCACTGTCCTATCAGATAGGTGGTAATCCCCCTGATACGGGGGCTATTTTGTGAACCAGTTCACCGGGGTATTCCCCTACTCTTTTCGAATAATGAACTGGGTTCTTTAAAGTACACACAGGTTATAACTGTGTACACTGGACCTATGGTTTATAGTCCTTATCCGAGAAGACTTGTTCCACAACCAGAACTAGGAGCGAGTCGGCCTCGAACCCTTGCCTGATGTACAGTAGTTGGCTCTTTAGGTACGGTAAACGGCGCCCCTGCCTTAACCGCTCGGCCATTTGACTCGCTCATTTTATTCAGTATATGTGGATATCAGCCCCAAAATATAATAAATAAGACACCATAAACATTAGATAGGTATAATTGACGTGATCTATACGTACAATATGCATACAATAAATCTTTAAATTGGTTTGTGTTATAACTTTGTTTCTTAACACTTTGACTGCCAAACACGAAGATATTCGTTTTTGGAAACACAACGCTTGACTGCCAAACACGAAGATTTTCGTTTTTCGCGTTTTTTTACGAAATCCGGTAGATAGGTTAATTATTGGTATATACTATAAATATGGACACTATATTCGGTCTGGACCGTTAACATTTTACTTTTTGAAAGTAACTAATCTGGTTACGAACGATTGTCAAAATGGTACCTGTTGAAATAACATACACCGCGCATCACAGTAGCGCGTACAGCGATGGTTTGGCGCATTGTGTATCGGTCGCGCGCTAGCTATGCCGCCGAAGCATTACAAAGGTTTATGTGGATTGGCATGTTTGTTTGTTTAATCTGAATAAAAAATAATGGATGAATTTTCAATATGAAGTCTCAATTTTATTATTGTATGTATACCCCAATTGTTTTGGTGTTTCACTGTAAGTGGCCGAGTTTCACGCAACAAACTTGTTTAGAAATGGTATGAATATTATCATCAGTTCACTAGATAGGCTAGTTGTACTAGGCTATAGCAGGCTTAGTCGTAAAACGGTTCCGGACCAACTTTAGGCCTAGTTACCTAGGCCTGGTGTCTTTACTATGTGGATTTTGGCGAAACATTGATGTAAGATTTATGATTTATAAATGTAATACATTTTTCGATAGTGATAACTTGTTTTTATAGGCCTACCGGTGCCGTGTAAGTAACTTTTTCGTTGTTTGTTGATCTCACCGGGCGATATTTTCATATTGTGATGTCTTGCACAAAATCGCGAATATCTCGACTTTCTTGCGCGAAACTACGAAAAACTAAAAAAGTGGGTTACTTTCATTTTACTATTACGATTTACATATTGCGATTTGAAAATCGTTCTTGGTACCATTGTAAAGCTAAAATCTTTATGATTATTTTAGTCTAAATTACATGTAAATCAGATCACATAAATAGTTTCAATCAGCTTTAATAAAAACATCGAATTGGGCTATAAACGCTGGCGGTGGCAGTTTCTAACTGGAAAAACCTCTGGCAGTCAAAGTGTTAAGCTCTGTCTACACTATCAAACTAGTTTTACAAAAAAAGTTCAATGTTCCCAAATATGGTAGTGATATGCCCAAATATGGTAGTGATATAACATCATCATGTTCATGGGCACATCACATTTTTGTCACATAAAGTTTGATAGTGTGGACAGAGCTTAAGAAAACTGTTGAACTTAAGATGTCTTTGGTTTCAAGACCCTGCCATAGTAACCATAGACTTTCTTCACAATGGAAGTAGAAAGTTGTAACAGTACAGATTACCTTTCTTTTGAACAGTCAATGACAACTTCAATTGTTAAAGTTTAATAATATTCGAAACCAATCTTGACAGAACATCCTGTATTTCACTCCAGAATCTTTTACCAAACTTTCAACAGTTTGAAACAAAAGAATAAAAACAAAGAATTTACACAAACCTTTTACAAATGTACAATTACTAAGAATAAACTACCGTATTTTCCGGAGTATAGGTCGAGACTTTGTGGGAAAATTTTAATTGCAAAATCGGGGGGTCGACTTATACTCCGACCATGCGATTTTTGAAAAAAATCAAGCCGAAAAAATTCGTTCAAAAGCCGTCAGCTGTCAAGGCCTAGCAAGGTCAGTGGCCTATCATCAATCACTCACAGGAGTTTTCAATTTAATAATACCTACATTGTACAAAATAATACAACTCCAACAAGTACTGGTACAAGTACTATTAATATATAACAAAGATTAATTTTGATGTTTATATTACGCTTTTATTAAAATAATTAAGAATAAATAGTTTTCGTTTGTGTTTCATATGCTTCGTATTCACTCGCGAAAACATCGTAACACACACCACAAACGAACTACACGATGTTGGAATGTCCATGCAGCATGTTTGTTATTGCGCGATATTTTCATCTATACACATGCGCAGTTTGTTTGTTTGTTCGTAATTACAATTACTGCGCATGTCTATTCATAAAATAAATTCTCCTCAGTCCGGCGCGTGTACATTTACAGATAACGCGATTTACAACTACTCGCCTGTACAATTTAATAAGCCTCCTAACGAAAAACTCGTTTTAATTTATTTGAGTGACGTGAAAAAACATCGCTGATGGCAAGTACTGTAACGCTACATCGCTGTCATTTATTACAGGCTGGCGAAGACGGCGGCGAAGCCGTTGTGATTACGTCCGTCCGATAATGATTAGGCCTACACTTTAATAATTGTATAAACAAACAACCACATTTCATACGTTTCTAGCCTTCTTTGAACTTTAAAGTTGTGTTATTAGCCGATTTTGGGGGGTCGACTTATATTCAGGTCATACCAAAATCAACGATATTCTAGGTCAAAGTTGGGGGTCGACTTATACTTGGGGTCGACCTATACTCCGGAAAATACGGTATACAAGTGTTTCTAGATGGTCCACTTCCTACAGCACACTTTGCACTCTCTTTAAAAATTCCCATTGAATGAATGGATACCAGTTTTTTTTCCAACAATCCTATTAGTTATGTACTTGGCTCTGTGACAAAAATTCCAGCTAAACAACTGAACAATTGTTTCCAGTTTGCATTGTGTTTTAAAAATGAGGAAATTCACTGTTAAATATTAGGTTTCTTATATTATACTCATAAAAAAAAATAATCACAGTATGACCTTGCCTGTCAACACAAGGTGCTTGGTTCAAGTTTCATATATTTATTTTTGCAGACCTCCCAAAAATAAAATTTAAAAATAACGAGAACAAACTCAAATTTTGTTTTCATTTCTTGCGTGTTGCTTAGTTTTCACTAGGACGCATGTAGGGCACATTGCGGATGATTGTGATTGGTCAATTACTTGTCTTGTGTGTACGTCCTTGCGTTGTGTCATAGTAGCTTTAAAGTCCGAATTTACTCTCAATGCAACACATGAATGCTTTTCCAACAATCGTGAATCGTCATTTGCCCACAAAGTTAAAGTGACATTTATTTGTGTCCGTTGCATACTAGTGCAGTTTAAAGAGCAAGTATTGGGACCAATCTAAACACTATTGCGAAAGCTAACATTAACTAACACTAACAAACTAACACTATTACATTGGATTGATAATTAGAAGGATGAACAGAAAAGGTCAGTTTAATTATGACTAAACATGTGGAACTTTATTTCATTAATTATTGGAGAACTCAAGGTAGGTATTCTTAGGCCTGCATCAATACAGACCATCAGAAATACCTTACATTAGTAGAGAATGAATGACACTGAATTGGTAAATCTGGGAAATACCAATTCCTTTTTATGGAAGACAGCACTTTGTGTCTATTTACACATCCTCTATACATTACTTCCTATTTTGTTGGATTATTCTATATAAAAAGTAATAATAATAATAATAATAATAATAATAATAATAAGATTTTTATAGCGCACATACCACTCCAGAGTGCTCAAGGCGCATTTAAAAAAAAAAAGTAGAAAAATATTTGAAATGGAAACATTATGGCCTAAGAATAAATGAAAAGACTATGATCAGAATGTATGTCTCTATTAGAGGCAACATGGCCCAAGAAACTTCCTAAGAAGAATGATATTCTTGACAGGAACCCAGATGTCTCAAGACCCTGGCCAAGGAGAAAGGTAGCTCTTGATGGCACAAACCACAACCAAAGGATGCATTCTCCCTATCTTCAGTCCCTCTTGCTCAGCTAGCTTGTGTTGTTGCTGTCACTGTTTTCAGTTGAAGAATTTAGTGACACAATCATACTGTTTGGTCATTAAAACAACTTATACAGTGGATTGTCTCAATCCATACCAATAATTTATTTTACTTAGTCAGATCAACATTTAACCAGATATGTATACAAATTCGATTTAAATATGACAATTCATACCGCAGGCCGAAAGTCCTTCATTATATTATGTACATTTACAAAGTGAGAAAACAAAAAGATTTAAATTTTAAAGCGATACTAGTCCAAGTTCAAACTCTAAATTAAAGTTGTTTCAAATTTTTTTGATGAGGTATCATTATCGAATTGACATCTAATTTGACGATCTAATTTTTGACAAAAACATGTTTACAAGTTTTTGGGGATTTGGATCCTCTTGAGATTTCAAAATACAACCACAATTGAAGATGTCACCTTAAGTGTCCAGCAAACGCTAAATGTTATCATCATCTATCAGACAAAAAGCAAGTGTATTTTAACTCAATAGCCTGGGACACAATTACACCATGGAGTAATAATAATCTCTTCATCTCCTGGATCTTTCCAAAGATTGTGATAATAACTTGCATCAGCCAATCTAAAACGAGTAAACTGATGACATCACAGGTAGACAAGCTCAAGGCCACCTGGGTAATATTCAACATATTCTTGATCTTTCCAAAATTGTGGTAATATTCTAAAACTTGTATCAGCCAATCAAAAATGAATAAACTGATGACATCACAGGTAGACAAGCTCAAGGCCACCTGGGTAATATGCGAATCAGTTACTTTGGATGGCAGTGCCCTAATTACCTGTAATCATAATACGACAAATTATGAATTTCCTCTTTTTTCCCCGTCCCTCTTCAATAATAAAGCGTATCGGCATGTCTTCTTATTATATAACAGTAACTTAACCCAACTATGTTTTGTCGGATATATTCCCTTACATATATCGTATTGTGATATATTCAGAAATAGTCGATTTGTTCATAAATATTAAATACATTCTTTCCTTTTTAGTTATTTATATTTTAAACTTTAATATGAACCTGAGCTTTTATAAACATATGGTATAAAGTTATTACGCCTTTCTTTTTTTCTCAAAGTTTTTTTTTTTGCTCTGAAGTTTAAACTAAAATATGCTATCTTTTGCATCGTAAATTTCAAAATTAGGGGCTCTTTTGGATCGCTCATGATTTAAAAAAAAGGTAAAAAAGACAGAGAGAGAACAAAAAGGCAAGATTTTAAAAACCACCATTTTTTCAGAGATATTGACAAGTACTTAGAAAAGTACTAAATAGATAATAGTATTTAAATAAATCATTGTTAAAGAAACGTATATATTATGAATGGATACACCCACTATAGAAATGTTTAAAAGGCCTTCATTTGTAATCTATAATAACAAATTAACAATTTGTATTATTCCCATACCTGAATCCTTTGATGTGGATAATAATAGCAAGATCATTACGCAGCAATTTTATTCTTTTCAACCATAATTGTTATATTCTCTAATAGGGTGATACATTCTACACTGAGAGCAAACTAGGTGTAAAGAAACAATCTCTGTTATCTATATCTGCCATACTGTAGGCGGATTCAAGGGGCTGTTCCCCCCTCCCTAAATTTTGCAAATTGTAATGCAAAAGATAGGACACTAACTTCAGTTCAACAAAATCCTGGATCCGCTATTGTCTGCTACTGTATCTAGGAAGCCCGTAGCTAGGGGTAGGGAAAAGGGGTTCAGGGAACGAAGAGGGTAAATGTTAAAACAAAACCCCCCTATTTAAAGTGCATTGTCTGATATAAAATCAACACCAGTTTTAAATGCATCCTTGTTTCTTAAAATTCTCTTTTAAATTGTCAATTTTTGCACATTTAGCCCTGACACTTCCACCTGCAACCAATCCTAGTAAGCTTCATTATAGGGATCAATACACCCGGGATCAATACACCCTGTACCAATACACCCTGTACCAGCTAGCAGTTAAAGCCCCCTTCCCTACGTTTTTTAGATCTAATTTAAGATTACAAACTATATTTAATGTAAAAATAATACTATATGGTCCTATTGCGATAACTTTTTTCGTCTTTAAACGGTTAAAAATGTGAAAAATAAGTTGATTCTAATAATTATAGCGGCCCGTTATAAATCCCAAAATGCATTGCGCGCGGATTGATATTTTTGTTTTTCACCTGTAATTCGCCCACTTTTCGATCGATCGTGAGGCCAAAACAAATGGAAGACTCCTAACTTTTCAACGAAAATATGGGGTTTTCCCCAATTTGTATCAATGGAGTCTGGCAAAAATAGAAAGACAATTAATGCAGCAACTATACAACGTCAGGCTAGGTATATAGCTAGCGTACGATGTTCGTACGTTACCGATGTTTACCAGCTAGGCCTACAAAACTAAGCCTAGCTAGGCTAGGCCTAAGACCGTCCACGAGAGGTCAATCGCCGCGAGCTACTTAGGTAGTGCATTGTTTCTCATTTTTTATCATAATTTACCATAAAACGTACATTTAAGACAAGGTTTAATGTTTTTAAAGTGATATATATGTATTATTTTCCATAAAACGTCCAAAATTGCAGGGAAGGGGTCTTTAAATAGTTCCAACTAGCCTAACTATAACACAACAATAAAGATACGTAACATTGTCATTCTAACATTGCTCATGCCAGACTCTTCGCTGAACATATATACATCAACAGCATTCAAAATTTTATTACTGATTTAAAACAAAAACGAAGATATTCTTACTTCAATAAAAAGCAATACAAAATGAAAAATGATAGTGTACGCAAGTATTTCAGTCTGTACAACAAGAGTTCGGCAGAATGATACTGAATTCTGGAAGAGTGTAACAGTTCTCTGATATTCATTATCTTAGGTTGTGCATAGGTAAAAGATTTAAATATCTTTAATATCTTCAATGTAACTGCTTAATCTAATAATATCATCTTTCCATCAATTTACTAAAGATGTCAAATTCTGACCACCTTGCCTGCAGTTAAAGCAAGCTACGCATTGAACTACATTAACTATGATCGTTGAGGCCAGTAGATGGGATATCTGTCCCACAAATGACGGATGCGAAGAGTGATGGAAAGAGGAAAGTATTAACTGAGAATGATACAAACTATGTGCCTACGGTATAAATTAGGCCGTGTAGTTTTAACATACCTGAATTTGTTTTCTCCAAAGCATTAGATTAGCTGCTGTATCAACGACAAGAAGATCTGAAGGAAAGAAAATAAAATAAAATCATTAATTTTACTAGTATACAGCTATCTTAATAAAGTCTAAATAACTTGTCATAACAAGATATTTTTTTAATATTAAAAATAATTTAATATGATTGTACTCGGGTGGTTCTATGATTTTTTAAACAGAAGAAGACATAATAAAAGTAATAAAAAACTGTACACAAAATCAAAAAGTAGTTCATTATTTCATTTCAAGTGTCAAAATCCTCTTGTTTGTACTAGGATTCTAAAATAGTACAGCAGAAAAGATATGAGTGAAACGTAAAAGAGTGATTTAAAGGAAAAAGATTGGAAACAAATTAGATAGACATAATGGAAGATTTAGCAAGCTGAAATTAGCCAATTCTCAAATAATGTATCAATAATTTGTACAGTAGTATCAAAGCAAATTCTATGATACAGTGTCACATAATGTATCACATGTCACTCCTGTATCATAGACCATGCTTAATATAACACTATTACATAATTTGTTTATGAATGATATGATAGAGCAAATGTCATACATGTGGAAATGCGGTACAGAGAATCAGGTGTTGAAAAAGTATAACCAAGTCATATTTATAAGGGGGGGGGGGGGAAAGAAAATCAGAAAACATGAAGTAAAGAGAGGAAGAAGTGAACAGCTGAAATAATACTGTGGAACAAGTGAGAGTCAGTAATAAGTGGCATATTAACACACGTAACATTATTAGAAAGGCCCAAAGAAGAATATACTTCCTACGTAGACTTAAATCATTTGGTATAAACTCTGAAATAATGTCGTCCTTCTATAGGTCAGTTATAGAGAGTGCAATAACGTATTCTTTAACGGTATGGTTCGGTAGCGCTACCGAAAATGAAAAGCGTGACCTAAATAGAATAGTCAAGACCGCATCGCGTATAATTGGATCTACATAACTGCCTTTGCAGAACATATTTTCGGATCGTCTTCTGAAAAAGGCAGTGGCTATCAAAGATGATCAATTTCATCCGGCCTCTAGTATGTTCCAGTTGATGCGCAGCGGTCGGCGATTTCGTTCTATTAAGGCCAATAAGGCACGATTTACAAATAGTTTCTTTCCAGGATCTATTAGAGCCTTAAATATGATGTAGACACTTTTTTTTTGTAACGTTTTTGTTTTTGAGTTCGTGTTGTGTCAGTTGGATATTGTGCTCCGCCAACAGAGCAAACAGAATTTCTATGTTTCTCCTAAAACAAATGATAATAAATGATACTTGACTTGACTTGACTTGATAATATCAGAGAAAAAAGATTACTAATTATTATAATGATTATAATTACAGTTTAAGAGTTACTATCAATAATCAACCAATGTACATATTTAACACTATTAAATTAGTTTGCAAAAAAAATAGGAAAAATTTAAAATGAGAATTTCCTTCTTTTTTTGTTATTTCTTTGAGGAAACAGACATGTATCTGGAAATGCAATTTCTACTTTGTAGCTATTTGTAATACCTTGGTTTATATAGCATGCATTATACTATGCCCATTAATCATTTCTCTATTTTGAAAATAAAAGAGAATATTGAGACAAAAACGATTTATACTACAATCGAGAAGGTCAGGTTGTATAAAGCATAGAAGGTATGACCAACTAAAGGAAAACAAATGTTATCAACGTAGTTAGTACAGACTCAGTAGTTGTGGACAAAATAGCAATTCCACAGTATTAACAACTCCACAGTATTAACAACATGCTAGTAGTGCCACTACTTAAAGCTCTGTCTACACTATCAAACTTTATGTGACAAAAAAATGTGATGTGCCCATATATGGACATGATGATGTCATATCACCGCCATATTTAAGCATATCACTACTAGTTTGATAGTGTAGACAGAGCTTTACATATCAAATTTTAAGATGTGACGATAGTTTTGCTACAAAATGAGTAAAATATGAACTGTATGCAATTTAGTGGTACTGTTCAGTTAATGTGGTGATTGTCATTGTTTCAAGCAAAAACTCAAGGACAAGTGATAAAATAAAAATGTGGTTAAAATAGTAATAAAGTGGTCCTTTAGACAGGTGGTCTAATGTACTGTATATAGGTGGTCCTTAGACAGGTGGTCGTTTACTCAGGTGGTCTTTTAGCCAAGCACATAACTTCCTATACATTTTATTTTTAGAACTTGAATGTACTGTTTTCCCCCAGTTGTACAATTGTTGTATTTTTACCTTCAACTTTTGAGGACTTCTGTTAGAATAACCTTAAGTAGGAACATCAATGTTCTATAGTATTAAAATTTTAAACTGATCATTCGTAGCCTAATGATAATAGTTATTAGTACATATTTTATGTAAAACACAACAAAATAATGCGACATGCTTCATATCTTCAAACACATTTCCAGCATAGCTGACAGTGTCAAGGGCATCGATCACTTTATCTGTCTAATTTTATCCTTTTCAGGTCACTGAAACATCGAACAATGTATTTTTCAATCACCTACGTCGTCATGATTAAATCAATCAAATTCCCGAAGGATACGCCTCGGATTATGAAGAATAATGGGCCAGTATTCTTGTTTTTTATCAATATCTGACTGACAGAAAAGTAGCAAAAAACAACAGTTTATATAAATACGAAGTAGTTTGAATTTAAAGACAATGGGGGAAGAGAAAATAGATAATTCTCAGAGACAGTGCTATTATTAAGGGACATCCTATTAAAGAGACATTTTCCTATGAAAGGACAAGGGGAAACATATTATGTTTTAACACTACAGCCAGCCAACCCCTATTCAGATTCTAGTTGTTTCGCTAAATTTAGAGGGGCGCACAATTTAAAACTTGCTTGCTGTGGCGTCCCTTTTCCACTTATATATTTCTTTTCTTGCATTATATATTAATTATGTTCATTATCGGTTGTATATTTATTATGTTACTCTGTATTTTGTTTTATTATTTGTGGAAATAAATGTTATTATTATTATTATTAAAAGATACCTCTATTAAGGGGACCCTTTTCGAGTCCTTAATGTGTCCCTCAATGGGATCTAACTGTACAATGATTGTAACTATGAATTATATATTTATTACAAAATAAAACAGCGTTCATCTGCATAAAGTATAGTTGTCATTGTCAAGAACTATAAAAAGTCTTGTAATCCGAAAAGTACAATGAAATACTAAACAATAAAAGAACCTCTTGAAATAAATAAAAGTCCTAAAGCTAGGCCCCACTACAAAATTCCATTTAACAAGACTCTTTTGTTGTAAATGAATAGGAAAATACAAAGGAAAACATTCATTGTTCAGTGCAATCATTCAGGTCTAACTATGCACAATAGCTGGTATGTGGATGTATTATATCAGCTTTTTGATTATTAGGTAGAATAAATAATTATTGTATGACAACGGTGATAGATTCCTATGCACCAATTTTCCAAGTCACGAGGCATGAACAGGTATATCTGTCGGGCACGCAACCCAATCAAAAAGAACAAAAAAAAAAGGACAAAACAACTTTTATAGGTTAATTTGGTGATCATAAAATGAGGAAATAAAACTGCTGTAGCTTTTCTATTAAAAAACTAACATTTTGAATAATAAAAATAATTACTAATATTTATAATATATACAGCATATTTATCCATTTTAAATTATACATTTTATAGAAAAAGGGTTAAACTCGGAAATAACAGAAGTTTCTTAAGGCGAATGGATTAATTTTTTTTTTTTTTTTTATTTTAACATGGAGAAATAAGATAAAATATGAGTTTATCTATGCCTGTCAAATATGAAAGAAAACATTGTTTAAAATGAATTATACTATCAAATATTAATTTTGATAGATAAAATGATATTTGCATAATGTATGATTATAGTATAACAAAGAAAATCATAAACAATTAAGTATGAATTTATATGCAGATAAAATTAATTTTTAATGATATCAATCAATTTGAGGTCAGGATTTAACGGGTTGCGTCCATAATACGGTATTCAATCAAGTGAATGACAGGCCATCAGAAATCATCATTGCCAAGAAGATCTGCTACCAAAAATAAATAGCTTTTTGAACTAAACAATATTTCAAGTTGAATCGATTGTGCAATTATATAAATTAATTATAAAACAAGGTTAACGGAGTGCCAGTGATTAGTGGGTATCTGCCTACCCACAGGAGAAATAACAACGAATTAGGCAACACAAGCAAAGCATACAAAACTGTACACCCGACAAGAGATAGTGCTTTGCCATCCTTATTATACTGTGTAATTAACAAAAGACCATTATACGTGAAAAACAACAGAGTAGAAACGGAGCGATAGCCTAGGGATGTGGAAAATTAATGACCCGTTGCTTTAATTAAGTCCCTGAGTGGGAGACCAATTACAGCCTGGCCAACTACAACATTTAATTTTTAACATCCAGATACTAATGTGACAGTGGTTTAATACAACAGCTAAATTTCACCTCATTTAAGATTCAATAGAAGAAGAACATAGGCCCTGCCCACCTTTCTTGATTACCTTGTATGGCCAGGCATCCAGCCAGTTGGTAAGCCACAATAATTGGGTCTTATGCGCAAGCACACAATGCTAACACAGCAAGTTATTGTTACCCCATATGAAAGTGATTATCTGAAGAATGCGAACAGGAATGTTGTAAATAGCCTGTATTTTGCCCCAAGGTTGCTGCTTAAATAATACACAGATGATAGGAGAGCAACTTCAGATGTGTACAGGTATCCTTGGGGGCTCTGCTAAGGTGTTCTAGAACAATACAATAATATGACATGCTGACACAGAGGCGGCGGGAGGAACAAAGTAGGATTTTCAAAAAAGGTTTACCAAGTCTCTTAAATCACATCAGAGGGCTATTGAAAAACTAATTTCCTGTATTGTCAAAGATAATAAATTGTTCATACAACAATGCATCTATTGTTTGATAGTTGACAATAATTTTTTTCTAAAGATAAAAGCTTTATTGTTCTACTCCTTACAATCTTTTAGATTTTACGAAATTAGTTGTACAATGATATTCTTATAGTGGTCTAATGGTAGGGCATCTGCATATCAAGATGAAGAGTCTAAGTTCTAATCTTAGGTTGTGCATTATTCCTATTTTTTACTTTTTAAACAAATTTTTTCAAGCTTTCTATTCTTAGGTGGTTTAAAGTCACCTTAACGGAAAAAAGATTATTGAAAAAAAAAACAATACCCCTATTATTGTATTTGTATTACATTGTTTTTATTATACTTTGTTTTTTATATTTTGAATGAGAGTTTGTTTATTGTAAATACACAATAGAAAAATAACGCTTCAAAAAGAACGACGTTTTGACTCCATCATGGGGTCATTATCAAATCCAATGAATGAAATTAATACTCCATCATGGGGTCATTATCAAATCCAATGAATGACATTTAAACAACAAAATGTCATTCATTGGACTTGATAATGACCCCATGATGGAGTCGAAACGTCGTTCTTTTTTAAGCGTTATTTTTCTATTATGTATTTTATATTTTTTCTGTATTATATATTAATTTAATTTATACACATTATATAGTATATGATGTTCTTTAGTTTAACCATGGAGTAATGGTTTCTTAACAATTGGCATTTTTCTGTAAATTTTACTAATAAAAAAGAAAAGTGTTACTATACTACTATACAATGTTCATTTGTATAAATAACAATATTTCCATTGTAACACTTATTATTATTTCATGATATAAGCATGATGACGTTTTATGTTTTTATATAAAAGTCCTTGAATTTAAAATTAACAATGAAGCCTGACTCATCTGCCTATAACAATGGAAAAATAAAATTTGACAGGTTTATAAATTTGACGTTTCAATATAAAATAACAAGTCACAATGTCACAAGAACTGAACAAGGAGGATATTTACACTTTTTGGCATTTTAAAACATAAATTATTTTTTAACGAAAAAACTGTTACAATTTTAGCCATTGCAGAGATTTACTTATTACTATTAAAATAATTTATTATAGACAATAATTTTCAGTGATATTTTCAATGAAGTCTTTCACTGGCTCACCAGGTGAAAAAGATAAAAATCATGCCAAATATAAAACAATATTTATTTCTAACAGTTATCAAAGCTACGTTGTTTCCTTTTTTTTTGTTAGTATACTCACTCCATTTTTAATCTTATATTCATATAAACTTCTCTGTTACCTGGTATACTTCCTCTCTATGTAATATATCTCACTGAACTATATAAATTTAATAAATGTATAAAAAGATGGTAAGATAAAATATATCAAACATTGACAATCTAATGTACTGGATTGCTTTGCTTGCTTTCTTCGATTAGAACACCGATATGGAAACGTGTAATTTATTTATGTGCTTTTCGACAAAACAGTTATTTTTTTCCCGTCTTGAATTTGTTTGAAAATATAATACGAAATACAATTTAAAGTCAACTGACATTGAACATATTACTGTAACCAAGTATAAGCTTATGCTCAAGTTTAGTCTCATGCTTGAAAATAAGCCCATGCTCGAGTAAGCCCATGCTTGAGGATAAGCCTATGCTCGCTTATAAGTCCATGTTTGAGTATAAGCCCATGCTTGAGTATAAGCCTATGTTCGCTTATAAGTCCATGCTCGAGTATAAGTCCATGCTCGAGTATAAGTCCATGCTCAAGTATAAGCCCATGCTCGAGTATAAGCCCATGCTTAAGTATAATCCCACCTTATTTATGCTAAATTTAAACAAAGGAATACTATTGTAAATTTTTAAGATAAATATTTAAATAAAACTTTTTGTCCGAATAAATTCCTCTCAACTTCACTGCTTTTTTTTTTTCATTTTGTATTGAAAAAAAAACACAAACAAACTTTAAAAAAATTTCAAAAAATAACTCTAATTAAAGAATTTTGTTTCCTTTTAAGGAAACGTTAGATCAAAATAGGCCATGAATATTGACTTAAGTTCTTTAAAGAAAATTCTATTGAAATATCAATACGTCAAAGCATTGTTATATATTGTGTTAAACAAAACAAAAGAATAGAAGATCTAGGTTTCGAAGTAGAATAAGTTTTTGTCAAGTCTTGGTTCCCCACCCTTATATAAACAATGGAAGGTTAATACTAATAGAAGCTGTGGGTTGTGTAAAGCATCTTGTATCAGATCTGATTTCAGGCGTAGCATTATGTATGCTTGACAATGTTAGAACTATATATTGTCGAAATTGGACCCACATTCCAGAGTGTTTCAGGCTAGGCCCAAAAGGACTGTCATTACATTACAGAATCATTTCAAGGCGCTTTAATAATACCTTATTCACTGTCTACTGAAATTGTCTCTACATTGTTTTGCGCTTTTAGAAATACTATATAAAGTATATAAACACCGTATGTTCACGTATAATTGAGTTTCTTTCTGGAAAATGTTGTTTTATTAGTTCTGCAACGTATACTTTTGAACCCAATAGAAGATGTTTATATGATAAAACCCAACTAGACCACATATCATACAACTTTATGTTGTAATGTACACTATAACACAGTTTAATAGCAATATATATAATGTCATTTAAACATTCAGTTTTAAGTTAGTCTTATATTAAATAAAAACTTTCTAGTTCGCTCCGGGAAAACAAAACGTTTACAAATTTCATTTTTCTATTATACTAAAAACAAAGATTGCTGTTCAAACAATGTAGTAAATAAAATTAAAAGGGAATTTTAGCTGAAAAACAATTATCTTGTCCTTTAGATGGGATGTTGCGTTGTTGTTGTTGCCTGTTTAACAATGGAATATTTGTATCAAAACAAGTGTGCATTTCACAAAACTTTTTTTGCAATAATTTCAACTCAAGAATAGTGATGAGAAGTTTTTTAGGTATTTAGACATTTCACCTAAATCAGAAAATGGATATTAAGTTCATTTATTCAATGGTTGAAAACAAACGAAAAATGTTCAAATATCTATTATAATTCAAACAAAGCAACTAGAAAATTATTTGATGCGAACACAACCTTAAGATATAGGACTGCTTATATGAAACATAATTTGATGCGGACACACCCTTAAGATATAGGGCTGCATGCATGAAACACAATACACGCTAGAGATAAGGCTGCTTCTGTCTAATTCAAACAAACTCATTTTCTATCGTATCTTCTAAGACAGCTGCATTGAACAAATACGTATTGTGTTTTTAATTACAGTCATATCTTGAAATCTAGTCAATTTTCTTTAACAAACTTAAAGTACAAGAATCAATATCTGCTGAATTCTATGTAATTAGAACAACTGATCCAATGGGGATGCAAATTTAATTTTTCATTTTAGGTAAAACTAAACAAAATAAAGACTGTTTTTTACTCTAATAAAAAGGTGAATGTATTTCATATCATACAATAAACATTATTGTTGAGAACAAAATCTACAAAATTAATTAATTCCCACAAGGATGCAAACACGAGCACTTTGACCAATCACAAGCCATAATTTGAATGATTCGTCACTTGTGATTGGTCAAATTACTAAATAAATAAAAAAATAAAATGTTCATTCATTCATTTGCATTACGTGTTTTTTTATTATGTTTATAATATTTTATTGAATACTGTAAATGTTCAAATTTAATTCTAATATTTTTTTTATAAATATTTCAACAACAAAAATATTTCTATTCTATTGTCTAATAATAATAGTGTTATATAGATTATAATATATAAGTGTAAAGCAGTAATCATTTACACAATTTGCTGCTAATATATTACAGGAAGTCAGATGTTATACAAAGTGCTTCAAAATAAAATCAATGAAAATGTAATATATTTTGCACAATTGTTTGCAAACTCGTACAGTATTAGTATTATAGTAAGTTTCTATGCATTCATTTACACTACCGTATTCATTTTGTTGTTAGTAAAGACTGTTTTAAAATTGTTTTAGTTTAAGCTACGTTTCACACTGAGCCTAGATTCCTGTACAGTGTCTGGGGAATAAAATGTGGAGAAATGGGTTTATTGTTTAATAATAGAACAGTTCGCATTAACTATGGATTTCTATATACTTTTGGATTCCTATACAAAACATACATGTGTGAATGGACAAACAAATATGTGGCCCAGAATTATCTCTGGACGTCTGACCGAATACGGGTTCAGTGTGAACGTAGGTTAGTCAAGAGTTCTTGTGTTTGGAAAAAGAATTTATTAAGTCACAGAATTTTTATTTTTGTAACATTATCTTTCAAGAACAGTCTTTTCATTAAAATTTAAAAGAGCAAAATGTATTTTCACAATTTGCAATAATGATAATTAAACAGTATTTAATACAATGTTAATGTATTATTAATACTAATTAGTAATTTCTGAATAAATATATCCTTGTAAGAGTGACAATGTTCTAATTGATTTCTTCATATACATAATTCTCTATTTCCCAATAAAACGACAATACGAAGCAATGTTCACATACACTAGTAGTATGTATAGTATAACCCTTCATTTAATTCTTAAGACT